>NC_039243.1:31944291-32314291 GCF_003368295.1 Carassius auratus
TCATGTTAAGTTGGTATGGATTTCTCTGTATGTAGACGACATGCTGTGGTCTGCTGAGTCTTGAATGATACGTGTCAAATGCATATCTGTTTTTATACCGGGATCAGTGGAATAATCCTGTTAGAGAGAATGGAATCAAGACAGAGAAATGGGATTGTGTCAGGTTATTTATATGATGCTTTGTGACAGACGTGACATGCATGAAGGCATTTTGATATAATGCAAAAATAAAAAAGGTCAAATCATCTATATAAGATTGTGCATGGAATATTGTTATAGGAAAACATCAAAAGGTTAATTCACTCACTTTCAAACTATTCCAAAGCACTTTTTTTTTTCATGCATAACACAAAATGAGTTATTTAGCATTATGTCTAAGATTAACAATGAAAGTAAATAGAAACCTAGGGCATGCAGCTTCATCTGGTGACATATCACTTATTATTATATATGTCTGTTCATTAAATAGGTCTGTGAGATGATTATCTTTCTCTGTCTTTGTTTCACAGCACACTGAACAACAACAATATATCTCGTTTGTCAGTGGCCAGTTTTAATCACATGCCCAAGCTTAGGACATTGTGAGTATCTGACACACACACACACACACACTCACACACACACACTCAAATTTCGTCAAACCAGTCTCCAGACTGTCGTCAGCATGTTATCAAGCACTTATCATGCTGGCCCTTAATAAGTGTGATTATGGGGTAATAGCGTTTAATAACCACATTAATATGTATGTTTCATTAGCATGCATTTTGTAGATTGGAGTCTTTTGTGTGCAACCATGATTTACACCCATTTAAATGATGAGCTAAAGTAGCTAATTGCTATATCAGCATTCTGGACCTTGTTAGCTCAACGTCAGCAATAGATGATGGAAAGAAAGCCAGTGAATGCCAAGATTTGAACCATGAAACATACGTGGCTAGTTTTTCTCTATCAAATGAGAGATAGCTAGTAAATTGTCCTGTAGTGTGGTAACTAAAAACTTTTTTTGTGTGTGTAAAAAATTATAAAATAAAATATTTGTTTTTGTAAAAAAAAATGTTATGAAAATAAGGAATAATGTGGCAACTAATTTAAATAAGATGAAGTTCTATGAATGTTAAATTTAAAAATTTAAAAATATTTTTAAGGTAAATAAAGGAAACACAATAATAAAATAGTTTATAAATGACAGAAGCACATAATGAATAACTTAAAAAAATTAAAATATATAAAAAAAAATATATACAAATAAAAGGTAGTTCAAAATATTAATAGAAATTATAAGTATATAAATAATACTAAAATAAAACTGTCATCATAGTTACCAATTTATTTCCAAAGGAAAAAAATGATTAGATTAAGATCCAGATTATTTAAAAAAACTAAAATTTTCGTCATGTAATTTGTAATCTACCCAGCACTGCAACTAAATATGGTTAAAGTTTAATTTTATCAATAATTAATGACTCCTAAATGTGCAGAGATTTCTCAACAGAGAAATCACTGTGTATGTGTTTGCATGTTGTCTGCAAGTAAAAGACCGTAATTAATGAACATGAAATTGTCTGACACAAAGTCGAAGATACTCTCTCACACACATGGACACAGGATTAATCGACATATCAGCTTCGACTGCCATCAGACCTTCAAATGACTCTTTCTTTCTCTAGTCGTCTGCACTCGAATAATCTGCTGTGTGATTGTCATGTGGCCTGGCTCTCTGATTGGCTGAGACAGAGGCCCCGCCTTGGCCTCTACACACAGTGTATGGCTCCGCCCTCCCTGAGGGGCCACAACATTGCTGAGGTTCAGAAGAAAGAGTTTGTGTGTACAGGTAAGTTTGTGTGCGTTTCATTTGTGTGGCTTGTTTAAAGGAGATAAGAGCTTGTGAGAATAAAGAGAATAAATAAATGAATTTGCGGTTTTGTCAAAGCTTTCTTATTCTCTCCATTTTTGGCTTTTCTCTCTTTATTTGCTCATGCTTTCAAGACTTCAGTGAAGGCAAGTTATTTATGCGTGGGCAAAAAACTTTCTTCACTTCAAAATGCATTTAGTTGCAATATGCAGTCCATAACTTTTTAGCTTGAGAATTTTTTTTAATTTAATGCAACCTTTAGACTCAGCTTCCTTTGTATCCCTGTCATCTGTGTGTGTGTGTGTTTTAGGACCCCAGTCACACTCGTCCTGTAGTGTGCTGCAGTGTCCTGAGCTGTGCACCTGCAGTAATAATGTAGTGGACTGCCGAGGGAAAGGACTGACTGAAATACCCACCAGCCTGCCGGAAACCATCACTGAGATGTGAGTGAGGAGCTGACACACACACACACACGCACACACATGCACACACACGCACACACACACACACAAAGTGAGAGTTGTATCTGTATCAAATATTTTAACTATGGAGGCCATGCTGAAGTCATGCGCATTAATTCAGTGTGGAAATGGATTTATTTTATCAATGGCATCTCTTCTGAGGACCAACGCTCTGCCAACAGGGCCTGGATTGAGACACACATCTTTTTTAAACTGTTGTGCCTCTCACGGTCAGGGTCATTGTCTATCATTTCTCATCCCGTCTTGCTCTGTCTGTCATCCCATCGTTTTTCTTCCTCTGAAAGCTGCATGCAGGGCCTTGGCAGATGAGTCGGATTATCTCATTTGGCTCCGGTTGAATGAAATGTGTGTGTGTGTGTGTATGTGTGTGTGTGTGTGTTCGTCCACCTATGTGGGAGCCTGATTTCCATGCCCTGTCAACTTTAGAGAGCTTATCTGATTTATGACATATTTGCTGTCAAAGAGAAGAACTGATATCTTGAGAGAGACAGCGAGAAGGCGAGACGTTTTAAATAAGCATTGGTAAATGCCGAATGCTGGAATACTGAATTAATCATATATTTATGATTCTTATTTCTTGACTTGGCAGGTTGGAAATCTACAGCTGATGTTAAATTGTCTTTTATTGCATTCTTGTAAAAAAGTGAAAGTGAAAATGATGTGTAGCCAAGTTTGGTGTCCCATACTCAGTCGGAATTTAAGCTCTGTATGTAACCCATACAAGTGCACACACAGACACACACACACACACACACACACACACACACACACCGTAAACACACATCCTTAAACCAGTGACCTTTGGATTACACAACTCAACTTTTCGAATTCCACATTTAATAAAAATTAATTAGTTCAAATGTACAATGTTTACAATTTAAAATTCTTTGATTTCAGGGTTTTATTTGGATATGTGTGTGCATGTGTGTTTGTAATAAGTTTGAAATAAGGAACAAAGTAGCTGCAAGATGTACATTTGCTATTATGACATTTTGACTACAGCTAGGTGTTTTAGAAAAACATGCCTCTATCTTTTATTTCACTTACCTTCCATAAAGGTATGTACTGTAATATCACAGAATATTATAATAATATGTTGCAGAAACATCACTAAAAGTATCTGTTTTCCATGATCCTGGGTTGCATTTTTAGATATAAAGAAAGAGTGAGAAATAAAGTTGCATCCGTGAGATTTAAAGTCAGAATTATGAGTAACAACATCGTAACTGTGAACTATAATGCACCTAAAGTGATGATAATGAGGAAGAAATCATGATGATCTCTTTATTTTTGTTCATAGTGTGTAATACACTTCCAAAGACATTCAGTTATTCCTCAAGTGAAAGTGTTTGATGAGAGGGAGGTTATTGAGATCAAGTGTGACGGAGGCATTACGATGAGACGACTTCATCTAACACAAATATAATTACAGTCTTGCAATAAATACTGTTCTCTTCCTAAAGAGCTTAGCAAGAAAACACTGAGTGTGCTTTTAAGGCGATGTTAAAACGTCAATGTGTTTATAATTATATTTTTTCATGAAACACAGATGTTGGATTTAGTTTTTAGTCTGATCTAATCACACAAGCACACACTCCTCCAGACTTGGACACTACCTCAAACTGAAATACAGCAAACACACACACATCTGTGAATAAATGCATCTCAGAGATATTGACATTAATCTCACATTGATCTGCCCCCTTTTAATTTCTGTAGTGCAAAAAATAAAAATAAAATCCTATTTTCCAATAGCTTCTCAGTAGCTGGCCATCATTCACTTGGATTATTCCCTCCGTCATGTTCCCTGCTTGTGTTGATCTGGTTTATTCTCTCTGTTCACAGCCGACTGGAGCAGAACTCCATCAAGGTTATTCCACCAGGAGCTTTCGCACCTTACAAACGCCTGCGGAGAATGTGAGTGTGTGTCCGTGTGAGCACACATACATACATAACTACACACTTATCCCTCACTTTCTCTACATTTCTTCTTTTATTTTTCGCAGAGATTTGAGTAATAATCAAATAACTGAATTGGCTTCAGACTCCTTTCAAGGTCTCCGATCTTTGAATTCACTGTGAGTATCTATGTATGTCTCTCTCTCTCTGTGTGTGTGTGTGTGTGAGAAGAGAACGCAAGAGTTATATTAAGCTTCCATTCTTCAATTATTGATGATCTGACTCATTCAAGCTTTTAGAGAACAGAACGGATAAACCCCTGTAGAGTCGGAGTCAAACATACGGGACACTTGTCATTTCAAAATACGAAGAGTTTTAAAGATGCCTTCTTTAAGTTGTAGAAGTACTGATTTTATAGGATTTGTTGGTAACACTTTAGTTTAGGGACTAATTCTCACTAGTTACAGTTGCTTATCAGGATGGATATCTACGGAGCCCTGTACTTGACATGCAAGAAAAAATAAATTAATTGTGTGCACAATTTACTAATTCGTTCCCTCGATGTACTAAAACATGCACAGGATTACTATTTATTTCCCCTGATTTGCTAAGTCATATGCATAATTTACTAATTCGTTCTCTCGATTTATAAATCTCGTGCACAGTTTAGCAAATCAAGGGAATGAATTAGTAAATCATGCACACGATTTAGCCTACAGTTTTTTTCCTGCATGCCATGTGCGGAGCTCTGTATATAATTCTAGTATAGTTATAGTTCTTATAAAGCACATATCAATATCTTATTCTGCATGAGCATATTTTAGATCCCTTAATCCAACCCCAAACTTACTATGATAAGCAGTAAATTAGGAGTTTATTAAGGCACACGTCATACTGTAGTTAATAGTGAAAATTGGTTCTTAAATTAAAGTGTGACCAATTTAAAAAAAACAAGTAAGCTTGGGAATTCCTAGACTAAAGACGAAAACATGTTTTTATTGTATATGGCTAAAGCCTTAGAATATGAAACACACTGTGTGTTTAAGGGGGATAGGATGTATATGTCCTACTTGCTTGGTCTGTGTGTTTTCTTTGGTTTACATTACTGACCGGGGTCCAGTGAGCCAGAACTCTCTCTCTCTCTCTCTCTCTCTCTCCCTCTCTCTCGCTCGCTCGTTCCCTTCGGACAAGCCTCTTAAGAACACCAGCCAGCCATTTCAAATCTCTCCTGCTGAAAAAATACATCTTCAAGCCAGGAGAGTGATCCAATGCGAACACACACATGCGAGTCCTGATATGACATCACAGTAATGAAATACTTCACATGCACGCTCGGACAGAACACACACACTGCTACACACTGATTAGTTGCTGAAAGAGCGATCAAATTAGTCCAAATATTTATGGAATAAACATACAAAGGCACAGCTTTCTGTGTGGGCTGCACATGTGTAGGATCTCAGCGTAAAGCCAAAGCCATAATCTCATTATTCAATCTAAAATAAAAATGACAAGAAATGTTTAGCCATGCATTGCTCTTTTGGATTAGTCTTGAATTTCCTAATATTCATTTTTACCACAACTGTAGCATTTGCGTATGATTATAGACCATTAATACATGAGATAAGATTGATGTATCGTATTCATAATAAAAAGTTATTTTGTGATTTTACTTCATGGATCTTGGTCCGTATGATTATTTAATTCGTGTTTAAATGTGATTGGCCGGGTGGTGCATCTTGTGCTCTGTTTGATGAACCGTTTCTGATGAATGGTTATGTGCGTGGGTGGGTTATGAACATCTTTCATCTTTGCTTTTATTTAATGTTCCCTTGTGTTCCTGCCTTTCAGGGTTTTATACGGGAATAAAATCAGTGAACTTCCCAAAGGCCTTTTTGATGGACTATTCTCATTGCAGCTACTGTGAGTAATGCACATGCTGTGTATTTATGCTTTAAAATGCCGTGAAGGAAGGGCGTTTATTTCTGTGTGTGTGTGTGTGTGTGTGTGTGTGTGTGTGTGTGTGTGCGGGCGAGGCGGGTTTTGCCAAGGCTGAGAGCCAGCCATTGGATAAATGGCTTAATAAAACATACTAAATAATGACTTAATTAAAATCTAATAATGGCTTGTGTGAGGGGAAACATCGTTATCGCAGATGTCAAGATACCAACATTTTTGATATCAACACCAATGATTCTCAGTATTTCCTTAAACACCGCAGCAAAAATGGATATGCTGTTAAATTTTAAAGCTTTAACAGTATTTCTTAGTAAGTCAGGACTGCAGGACTTCTGCTGTGTGTGTGTGTGTGTGTGAGTGTGTCAGTGCATGTGGGTTTGAAGAGTATATTTAGGAAATGCTTGTTAATCCAAGTATTTATAGGGTTTTAACAAGACCATAAGTGATTGGTGCTACAACATTAGATTACAAACACACACGAGCTCAGACTAACATGTGAAACTCACAGTTGTTTATGCTCGCAAATATAAAAGTTTGGTGCCAATAACTTAAAAGCATGCACACACCGTTTTAATTGCTTTGCAGGAGATGCAGAACATATAAATCCTGTTTACACGAAACATAAAGCCTCTGTTTATTCACAAAGCGCTCATATGTTTGTCTAGAAATGTTAATCTATTTGCGTATGGCATTTGTAATATCTAAGTTCACAACACGTGTATAGATTTTCCTGTGCGTAAAATGTCAAATGCAAATGTTTATCCCAACAGGTTGCTTAATGCGAACAAGATCAATTGTTTGCGTGTAGATTCATTCCAAGACCTGCAGAATCTGAATCTTCTGTCACTTTATGACAACAAACTCCAGACCATCGCCAAGGGAAGCTTCTCTTCTCTCAGAGCCATCCAAACACTGTGAGTAACATTTGTTGCAAAATTAATAAAAATGAATGACACGGCTGTAGCTAAGACTGAAGAAAACAACAACAAAAGAATATATTATAACATTTTCATTCCTCCCATCTGCTGCTTTTGTTGCAATCAGTGTAGTAAGTCTTAACTGATGCAATTTGGATAATACTTTTTCTAGAATTATTTGACACTTTTATTAATAGTTTAAGTATTTTAAATTGGATTGCATATACACACATTGTTTTTGACTATCTTCTGAGGGTTTCTTACTTTTAGATAAGTCAGTAACAAAAAAAGAATATATATACAGTACAGACCAAAAGTTTGGAAACATTACTATTTTTAATGTTTTTGAAAGAAGTTTATTACAATTTAAAATAATTGTTTTTAAATGTATTATACTTTAAATTATCATTTATTTCTGTGATGCGAAGCTGAATTTTTTGGATCATTATCACATGATCCTTTAGAAATTATTATAATATGATGCTTCATTATCAAAGTTGGAAACAGTTCTGCTGCTTAATATTTTTTCAGAACATGTGATACTTTTTAGGATACTTTGATGAATGAAAAAAAGAAGCTATGTTTTTAAAAAATAAATATTTAGTAATAACAATATACACTACTGGTCAGTAGTTTGGGGTCAGTAATTTTTTCTTTTCTTTCTTATTTTTAAATAAAATCAATACTTTTATTCAGCAAGGATGTGTTAAATTGATAAAAAGTGATAGTAAAGAAAATATATTATTAGAATTTTTATTTTATTTTGAATAAATGCAGTTCTTTTTAACCTTTTCTTCACCAAATATATTAGACAGCAGAAGTGTTTCCAACACTCATAATAAATCAGAATATTAGAATGATTTCTAAATGATCATGTGATCGACTGATGTTACATGTGACACTGAAGGCTGGAGGAATGATGCTGAAAACTCAGCTTTGCATCACAGGAATAAATTATTTGTTTTAAGTATATTCAAATAGAAAACTATTATTTTAAGTTGTAATAATATTTCACAATATTACAGCTTTTTCTGTATTTTTGATCAAATAAATGCAGGCTTGATGAGCAGAAGAAACTTCTTTCAAAAACACTAAAAATAGTAATGTTTCCAAACTTTTGGTCTGTACTGTATATATATATATATATATACAGTATACACTGATTTTTGATGTTGTTGATTTCTAAAGACTGGTTGGAAATCAAGAGATTAATCTTGATAATTGCATTTTTTTTTGAAAGCTCTAATTTAGGAAAAAAACAAAAGTGCAAATTTGATGTATAAATTAATTTGTTTGGTTGCTGATACGTATCATCTCTTTATGATGAAGTAATTCCATTCAGTCATATTTCAGGCTGGGAGAAACCTTTGAGTGTACTCTATATGGTTTTTCAAGAAAATTCACACCTTAACTATAACCGTCATTAACAATATCCTTAAATATTTTATATTTATCAGTCATTTGGCCCAGAACCCCTTCATGTGTGACTGCCATTTGAAGTGGTTGGCGGACTACCTGCAAGACAACCCGATTGAGACCAGCGGAGCTCGATGCACCAGTCCCCGCCGGCTTGCTAACAAACGCATCGGCCAGATCAAGAACAAAAAGTTCCGCTGTTCAGGTACACACACGCATGAACATGGGTAGTCATTTTTGGTAATTTGCCAGACTTGCTTACAGACGTTGGGTTGTTTGACCCTTCTCTTCCTGTCTGGACCCGACCTTCTCCTGTAAACAGATTATAAATCAGAACGGAAATGTGAGTGAGTGTGTGTGTGTGTGTGTTATTAGTTTAGTGTTTGTCAGTTGAGTATTGATTGCTGTGGGGTTATAAATGAGCAGGATTATCTGATCAATATTCATATTCATTTATTGATCTACACACACACAGCTTTCCTCTCAGTTCTCTGTGTATCTCTCTTTGTTTAGCTAAAGAACAGTATTTTATACCAGGTATGTTCAGCTACTAAACATTTGGTCTGTGTGCACTGCAAAAAAAAAAACAAAAAAACTTTGGACTAATGCATGTAAATTTAATGCACATTATCATGCAGATAAAAAAAAACTTTTGTGCACAATTAAGGTTCCTGAATGCTAGAGAAACAGACTACCTGAAGTGCAAAAGTGTGTTGCTTTGAGATTTATTTTATGTATTTGTATAGAAGAGATACGTATAATAGTGCTGTTTTGTGTCAGAATCTATAATCATTTATTTAAAAACACATTAGAAATGGAAGAAACAATATTATTAAAATATTATTGTTTACATTTAAATCTGAATTGATGTTTTGAAAATGTAAATGTCAGGGTAAAACAGATATCCTGATATCTTAATAAAGAATATGCCTCATTAAAAAGTACATTATCTTTATAAATTTAGACATTAAATAATGTTTTTACAGTAATGAAATGCATGCATTTCCTAAAAATGAGATATAAAACAACATGAACACTATAAGACTATAAGAACATGGCTTGTGTTTAAACCAAACTACTAATGCAGTATGATGGTTATGCATGAAGTTTTTAGATGAGACAACACACAACGGCTCTTCAGTCTAGTGTTCATTTGCTGTCAGATGGTCACCTGATCAGTTTCACTCTTGCTGTGTGCATGCTCACAATTAGCACACAGTGGCATGGATCTGAAACACAGGTTTTCCAGAATTTTACTGTTTGAATGTATATATTACATATTCTCTCTTCATTTCTCGCACACACACTCAGGAATTCATCATATCAATAAGTGTAAGTAACTGACACATGACTGATAATACGTCACCCTACAAGCCCCTCCCCCTCCTCAACCCCAACCAATCACAGGCCAGGACCCTGAATATATGTAAATTGTGCTCAGAGGTTACTGAAGTTACTGTACCGTGTGTTTAATGTTCAACAGTTGCAATATTCCTGCTACACTCTTCCCGTTTTCCCCCACATATCTCCTCTCTCTCTATTACTCCCACTAGTTTATCCCAGCTAAACAAAGTAGAATCTCATTCTTTATCCCTGTTTCTCTTTCTCTCTGTGTGTGTTGTGGAGGAAATTCAGCGGGGTTTTCCTTTGTGCTTGATCTAACCATGTGGTTGCAGACTCGGACTAAAACATGGTTCTGTCAAGCACCATGGAAGGTCTTGCAGCATCTACAGCATGGCAAGCAACAAGAAACAACCTTGGTTGTGTGTGTGTGTAAATGTGTTTGTCTTTGTTTGTGTGTGTTGTATGTGTTGTTAAAAATGATAAACCCGATAGCATGTTGCCATGGTGAAAACTGAGTTTCCTCTGATCTTGCACAATTAACCTTTAACCTTTAACCTCCTCCCTCCCAGAGATCCTCTACTTTTACCACTCTACCTTTCCTCCTTCAAGCCTACTCTTCTCCTTCTCTATTTCTCTCACACGCTCTCTTTTTGTGATTGTGTTGTGTGTAATGGTGTGTGTGTGTGTGTGTGTGTCTAGGTGTGGAAGACTACCGGTCGAAACTAGGTGGGGATTGCTTCGCGGACCTGGCCTGCCCAGAGAAGTGTCGCTGTGAAGGAACCACAGTGGACTGCTCTGGACAAAAGCTCACAAAGATCCCGGACCACATTCCTCAATATACAGCAGAACTGTGAGTGTCTCTCGCTCTCTCTCTGTCTTTTAAGGTTCCACTGAAAGTGAAAATCACTCACCGAACATTGTTTACTCGTTCCGAACCCATCTTCATCCATGCTTGAAACAGAAATGAAGATATTTTTAATTAAACTCATCCTTCCCCAATCCATTCCAACAAAACTTTGATGTTTCACAAAGAGATACAAAAATAACTAATCCAGTTGAGCTTCCTCAATAATCAATGGGATTTGCTCTCGTGCATCAAACATGTCTTATCTTACCATATTTAATGTTTTGTATGTATGAGTGTTAGTCAATTTTTAAATGTGAATAAAATCCTAAATTAAATCTGAACTTCATATAAAGCATAAAAAAACTAACACACCAAAAAAAATAATAAAAGAAAATCCAAAGTTCAAGGATCATTGAAAGCTCTGAAACTGAAACGTTTGCCTTTTCTTTTCTTTTGTGCACAGGCACATTTATGTTCATACACTTTGATGTTTTTTCACTTTCAATATGAATCTACAGTCAAGAATTTTCAGTGGTCCTTTGAATTTTTTGTGTGTGCAGATTCCTTTTTTTTTCATAAAAAGCAGTTATGGCTCTTCAGAAGATGGATTAAACCACTCAATTCATATGGATAACTTTTACGATGTATAAAAAAAAAAAAAAAAAGATGAATTCTTATGGTTCTGATGGATTTAGAACGTCATGGTGAATAATTGATGACAGAATGTTTTGTGAACTATCCCTATATATTTGCATCCAGTCATCCACTTCAAACGTTTGTTAATCAAGAAATAGTACAATTACATTAAAATAGGTTTTGTGTTAAATTGTGAATGGTGCACAACCTTGCTATACATTATTACTTATAAACAGGGATGCACATACGTTTTTAAGACTGGTTCTAATGGGAGTTTAAGGAGATTGGGTTTGGTGCTCGCACTGCACATAGTGTGACCTATTAAATATAATTACATAAAAATAATAGTAATAACGGTATTATTGCACTTTATTTATTTTGTTTTTATTTTAAATAAAATAAATGTAATTTAAATAAAAGGTACAATTATTTAATAGCGCACTTAAAAATACAATGCTAATATTTACATTTTCATTTATTCAGTTTTTTATGATTTCATATATTTCATACGACTTTATTCTCGTAATATTTCGACTTTATTCTCGTAATATTTCAACTTTATTCTCAAAGTATTTCGACTTTATTCTCGTAATATTTCAACTTTATTCTCAAAGTATTTCAACTTTATTCTCGTAATATTTCAACTTTATTCTCAAAGTATTTCAACTTTATTCTCGTAATATTTCAACTTTATTCTCAAAAGATTTTGACTCTATTCTCATAATATTTCGACTTTATTCTCATAATATTTCAACTTTATTCTCATAATATTTCAACTTTATTCTCGAAAGATTTCGACTTTATTCTCGTAATATTTCAACTTTATTCTCGAAAGATTTCGACTTCATTCTCAAAGTATTTTGACTTTATTCTCGTAATATTTCAACTTTATTCTCGAAAGATTTTGACTCTATTCTCGTAATATTTTTACTTTATTCTCGAAGTATTTCGACTCTATTCTCATAATATTTCAACTTTTTTCTCGAAAGATTTCGACTCTATTCTCATAATATTTCGACTTTTTTCTCATAATATTTCAACTTTATTCTCGTAATATTTCAACTTTATTCTCAAAAGATTTCGACTTTATTCTCGAAGTATTTAGACTTTATTCTCGTAATATTTTTACTTTTTTCTCATAATATTTCAACTTTTTTCTCGAAAGATTTCGACTCTATTCTCATAATATTTAGACTTTTTTCTCGTAATATTTCAACTTTATTCTCATAATATTTCGACTTTATTCTCGAAGTATTTAGACTTTATTCTCGTAATATTTCGACTTTATTCTTGAAGTATTTCGACTTTATTCTTGTAATATTTAAACTTTATTCTCAAAATATTACGACTTTAATATCATAATCTTCGATTTTTTTTTCAACGTGGCACTAGAACGCCGTCGTAATTTCAAACCTAAAATCAGCAAGCTTTTATTTTGGTGGTTTGCCAGAAAGTAACAATCTTTTTTGTGATTTTATTTTTATTTATTTTTTTCATGCAGTCGCTTGAACAATAATGAATTTACAGTGCTGGAGGCTACAGGGATCTTTAAGAAGCTTCCTCAGCTGCGCAAAATGTAAGTCTCTTTCTGTGTCTTTGTTATATGTAATTACACAGTTTAGATGACCAACACTTAAATTTATTTGGCAACTTGCTTTGTTTCGCAGTAACTTCAGTAACAATAAGATCACAGATATTGAGGAGGGCACATTTGAGGGGGCCGGTGGAGTGAACGAGCTCATACTGACAAGCAATCGCTTGGAGAGCGTCCACTACAGCATGCTGAAAGGCCTCGGTGGGCTCCGCACACTGTGAGTATCACACGCTCACACACCCCACTGAATGACTCGAGTAAACTTCAGGGTAGTGCATGCACTGTCCAAAAAAATATAGCATCTAGGTGTGATTCTATTTTCTGGTGTGGTGTGTTTTCTCATTGGAAGCTTCTGGCTGTTTTAAACGATTGTATGTGTGTGTTTGTCATGTGCAGGATGTTGAGGAGTAACAAGATAAGCTGTGTCAATAACAGTAGTTTTACTGGTCTGAGTTCTGTGAGGCTGCTATCCCTCTATGATAACCTGATCACCTCCATGTCCCCGGGAGCCTTTGACACACTGCATTCCCTCTCAACACTGTGAGTACCAACAAAGTGTTCTGTTTTGTTTCAGCACTGTTCCAAAACTGAGTTAGCGGCCTAAATCGGTGTCTATCTTCTTAGGGAACATCATCATCTAAATGGCCCGTTCATTTCATAATTATATTCAGTGCTGGGAGTAACTGATTACATGTAATCTGGTTTACATAATCAGATTCCATAAATTAAATTATTGTAATTATATTACATGTTAAAATACTTGTAATCAGACTACATTTACTTTTTTCATTGATTGCATGATTACATCGTATTTCCCCAGTAGCAATGAATTATTCATAATATTTTGATTCTCTATAATTCTTCCTTTCATCTTTTAAATGTACCTTTTTATATCCTTCTGTTAACTTTAAGTTAAACATAATTAAGTTAATAATTAAGAAACACATTTGCATGTTTACGGCTGTAGTAGATTATTTATTTTAATTTTTGTTAATTTAAAATGATTGATTTTAATTTAATCTCTCTAAAAATGGATTGAATTATGTCATTTAAACATGTATCCACTGTAAAATTAAGGACTTAACTGAGGTGATCTGGAACTCTATATATCCGTTTTATAATAAACGAGAAGGTTTTGAATTCTGAAACTTACAGGATGTTTTATAGCACAATGACCAAATTTGATTTCCCAATTCATGACTCCTTTAACCTTCACTACATAATTTTTCCTTTTTGCCATCCTGCAGGAACTTGCTGGCCAATCCGTTTAACTGTAACTGTCATCTAGCATGGCTGGGGGAATGGCTCCGAAAGAAACGAATCGTTACAGGCAACCCTCGCTGTCAGAGCCCATACTTTCTTAAGGAGATCCCTATTCAAGATGTAGCCATTCAAGACTTTGCCTGCGAAGACGGTACGGCTATGAGTGTGTGTAGGGGTGCATGTATGTTAGAAGATCTTGTTTCTAGCTCTCTGATAAGATCTGCAATGCTAGCTTGAGCATCTTTCCAGGCAAGCTTACAAAACAGTCACCCCTCTATATCTTCACATCATCTCAGCTTTCATTCTCGACTTGTGATAAATGAGAACATTAGCATGCTGATTAATTTTCTGTGTGTGTGTGTGTGTGCATGCAGGTAATGATGAGAATAGCTGTTCGCCCCTGGCTCGCTGTCCTGCCGAATGCTCATGTTTGGATACGGTGGTTCGCTGCAGTAATAAAGGACTAAACCTTTTACCCAAAGGCATTCCTAAAGAAGTTACAGAACTGTGAGTGTGCACAAACACACTATGGCCACAAACCTCACAGCAGTTTCATTTTCAAAAATCCCCTTATCGGATCCAGGCACACGTCTCGCACAACATACTTGACGTCTGAAACAATACACGGCTGTTATATATACGTCTTTGAAGCTTCTCCCATTACACTGTTGCTAATGTGCTATTTCCTCTGTGTTTGAGTAATAACTTGTTCGTCTTTTTCTGATAGCTATCTCGATGGCAACCAGTTCACGCAAGTCCCTCTGGAGCTATCGAATTATAAACACCTCACCCTCATGTAAGTACAGCCCTCTCTTGAGTCAGCCAATCAGGGCCCTGTCCCTTTAAAACCAGCCAATCATAGCAGACCTGTAATTATGATGTTTGATCCATTTTCTCATCCAGATATTCCCAAAAAAGTTTGAAGCTGTATTTATTTTGGCTTTTCCTCTTATTTCCCGCACTATGAGTACAGAAGTCCACCGAGTGTACCAAATGTATAAAGCACTAATTAACAATAATCGTTATACAGTACATGCAAAATGCAAATCCATCAATTGAATAGTATAGCGATATATTGATACTGATGCAAGTATCGAAAGTATCAATACTCAAATAAAAAATATCGATACTAAGGTATTTTTTTTTACCAGTGATTTTGTTTATTAAACAAACAAAAAATGCCTACAATATGCCTTAAATTGGACGAATAACCTATGTTAGCAAATAATTGTGTTGAAGGGATTGTCCTGCTCATCTG
Source organism: Carassius auratus (assembly GCF_003368295.1). Taxonomy (NCBI): domain Eukaryota; kingdom Metazoa; phylum Chordata; class Actinopteri; order Cypriniformes; family Cyprinidae; genus Carassius; species Carassius auratus. Next base: position 31,959,759 of record NC_039243.1, read on the forward strand.
AACACACGCAAATGTTGCAAGGCAGAATCAATCAATTACAGAGAGCGTACACTCACTTCTGACAGTGCATTTAAATACAGCTGCGTTTCCCAAGAGTAGCCTATAATAAGAGAGCATTTATGTTTTTGGAAAAGGCAGCCCAGAACAATGCAGAAAAATGTAAAGTTATTTCACAATTAACTTATTGAAATTGTACCCTAGTTTGTGCAGTATATTTATTAAAATTTGAACGTTAAAAGTTCATATTGCTCTACATTCTGTATTTTTAATATAAATCATACACTCTCCGAATAAAAAGGTTGCATTTTATGCATGTAACAGCCTGTAACTGGCAGTCCCTTATGACAATGAACCATGGTAAAGTGAACATAGTTTAAATATAGTATTTGTAGTTTAGAAGTATTGTATCGGTATCGATATCGACGATACTGGCCATTAAAAGTATCTGTATTGTATTGAAGACAAAATATGTGGTATGCTGTTAAATGATTCTTTATGTATTTTGCATTTTGACTTCATGCCTAATGCGTAACTATTTTACATGCTTGGTGTTTGCTGTTAAGGTCACTGTATTGATAAGTTCAGCCATTTGAGTGTCTTTAATGTGGACGTTCACGTGTGCATTGTCTTATGCCATGCATTAAACCATGTAATGGAAAGTGTAATAAGTAATTCCTTGCAATCTTTGTTAATTTGATTTGAATTTAAGTCAATGCAGTGTTTGTTTATTTAACAAGATTAAATAATCCTAAATATAAAGAATCTTGTGCTTTTTAATGCTGTGCAATATTTTGTTATTGCAGTTTAACCTAAATGTTGGCTTTAAGTGTTTGATTTTCTTGAGGCTCATAACACTCTGCCTGTGTGTGTGTGTGTGTGTGTGTGTGTGTTTTCTTGCAGTGATTTGAGTAATAACCAGATCAGCACATTGTCCAACCACAGCTTCAGTAACATGTCTGAGCTGCTCACCCTGTGAGTGTCCACATGATCTATGTCTATGTCTGTAGCTGTGCATTGTGCTTGTGTGAATTTTAACAGTTTTATATTTTGTGCAGTATGTGTTTTTCAGTATGTGTATGAAGTAATTTTTTGCCGCCAGTTTTAGACCATTTTGATCTAACTTACCTATTTAAGTTTATTGACCTTGTTTTCTTTGTTTCAGTAATTTATTTTTGGAAAAAAAATGCACTTATTTTTTTTTACTTACTGAGTTTGCATGGCCTGACGCTTCTGTGCAAACATTGTAATATGTTTTGTTTCACCCCAGAATATTAAGCTACAACAGACTGAGGTGTATTCCTGTTAAAGCTTTCGATGGCCTCAAGTCTCTGCGCCTCTTGTGAGTACTTCACTGATGTGTGTGTGTGTGTTAGTGTGTGTGTGTGTGTGTCTTTGCTAGAATTTGATTTATGTGTTTTGGACTCTCTTGGATGGCTTCATTTCTCTCTTCTCTCTGCAGGTCTCTCCATGGTAATGATATTGCTGTGATCCCAGATGGTGCTTTCAAAGATCTGTCCTCGCTCTCCCACCTGTAAGAACCTCAGAATGAACACACACACACACACACACACACACACACACGCACAAGCAGTTATGAGTGCACCAAATAGGTTTTGACAGCTGGATGTACTTTGGTTCTCTCTTACTCTCACACAAACACACTGAAACACTTTCTCTGTCTGGACTTTGGGTTCTGCAGCCACAGATTGCTTGAATTCTCAGTCTCCCACGATGACCCTTTTTTTTTTTTTTTATAAATCCCATGGATCAGTTTCACAAGTTTTAATTATGACTGACAGCTGAGTAGAACAAATCTGTATATTGCAGTACACATCAAATTGTCAAGCATTATATAAAAAATACTATTTCCTAAATCCAAATCACATTAAAATCACATTAGGTGTCTGCATTTTATTTCAGTTTTGTTTGATTTTAATTTCAATGTTTCTTTATGAAGTTTGGCATGCTGCTTATGAAAAACACATTACTTCTTGTGTATCATTAACTATTAATGAAATCTAAAAACATATGTTGACACTAATACTGTCACGATCATTAGATGGAGTGCCCATGAACTTCAGTAGAGGGCACTCCACTCAGGACCATTCCACCCATCAACCACCAGATATCACCATATCATTACTTGGACACTAGCATCTCTCATACTGTTGCACCACATCCGAACTACATTCCCCATGAGTCACTGCATCACAATCACCTAGCCACACCTGCACCTCATTCATCAGCCAATTTCCTTGCCACACCTGCACCTCATTTACACACACATAAAAGCAGCACAATCACAATCTCACTCACTATGAAGTCTTGTTTAGCCTGTCTGACATTTCAGAGCGTTTCCTTGTGTTTGGTCTTCCCGTCTCTAATCTTGGATTGTTTACCGACTCTGATTCTCTGCTGCCTGGCCTGATCTCTGCTTGTTACCATTTTCGATTATGGATATCCCTGACATACCTGACGCCGTTCCTGAATTCTGCCTCTTTGACCATTCTTAAATAAAGCACTGCATTTGGATCTGAACATCTCTGACTCTCTCTACATAGCAAATACAAGCGTATCTGTTATTACTCATGTATACTGTAAAAATGACATGCTATGTGCATAATGAGCCATCAACAATAGTTTAACAAACAGCTAGCAAAAGCAAGTCGTCCATAACTTCAGAAGTCAACGCCGGATGATTTTTGTCTGTTATGACTGGAATGTTCCTGAAAGCACTCGATTATTATTACAGAATGTTAAAGAAACTTCTAGAATGTTCCCATCCTTGCAAAAGCAAAATATCTTTGTTTCATAATTTAGTTTCATAACCAGTGTTTCATAATTAATGATAGAAGTTCTAAAATAAAATGCTATGTGAAAATAAATAGTACAGCAATAATCAGCACCACAGAATTAAATGTAATCCAAAACTTTTTTTGTTGCATTAGGTTTCTGTATCATCCCCATTTTTGTGGAAGACGTGTGATATGTTTCTGTGTGTGTTTCTTTCAGCGCTCTGGGAGCAAACCCTCTGTACTGTGATTGTCACATGCAGTGGCTCTCTGATTGGGTAAAGAGCGGCTACAAGGAGCCTGGAATTGCACGGTGTACTGGTCCTGGAGAGATGACGGACAAACTGCTGCTGACTACACCCTCTAAAAAATTCACATGCACAGGTAAAACCACTCGTGCACTTTAGACACACTCATCCTGCCAAGAGAGATTAGTAGTAACTGCATTAGTACTAACTCAAACACTAGCTTATATGCACAGATGTTAATATTGCAAGTAATGTGTTTGATTGGTGCATTTGTAGAGGTGCTGGGGACTTGTGGTTTTCCTGTGCCAGGTAAGGAAGTCAATAAGAGCCAAGTCTGAGCTCATAAACCCCGGCCCCCTGTATCTGCCACCCAACCTTTCCTCAGGTTTAAAGTGACCTCTTTGACCTGTGTTGGTTTGTGATGCCTTACCTGTTCAATCCTATGTGTGTTTGTTAGTCTGTGCTTGTTATATTTCTGTTTGTGCCTATAACAGGTTGTGTAATTATAGTTTCCTCTGTATTCTACATAGGTCCGGTGGATGTAAACATTTTGGCAAAATGTAACCCATGTTTATCCAACCCCTGCAAGAATGACGGGACCTGCAGTAACCACCCCGTCGATTTTTACAGATGCACCTGTCCATATGGTTTTAAGGTATATTTAAACTTAAATGCATAATAAGAACATCTAATTAGTGGTGTAGCTGATTTAATAAACTTTCTATGCACAACCTTTTTGTGTTATATCAGTATATATCGGTATAAGATCGGTATATCGGTTTGGTTTGTTTGAGGAAAGTTTGTTTTCACATGACAGGCAGTATAATGGCAAATACATAAAAAAATATTATAAAACCGAAACTAAATAATAAAAAAAAAAACCTACTGTTATACAGTAGGAGGCGCTATTACACATCTTCTGATAGAATACTGTATGTCTGGATCAAAATACTGTGAAGAAGAAACAGAAAAAAGTAGATGCAAATGTAAAATAACACGATCATCAATCATCACACAGCATGTAAATCAAAACTACCTAATGTTACTAAATGAAATGTGGATCCAGGAAATGTTTTATGACTGATGTGTTTTAGGAAGCAACCGATTCCATCTGTGTTTTGATCATCGTTCAGAATTTGATCCAGATAAAAATTGATAAAAATTATGTTTTCTCAGCTTTTGTTCAAAATGTTGCTTGTGTGACCAACAATACAAGTGTGGATTAAAATATAATACATGAAGCTAGAATAGTATGTGTGTGTGTGTGTGTGTGTGTGCTTAAAAGCAGAGGCTCTGTTATTCTAACATATTGCATGTTCGGATATAAATAAAAATTTTATGAAAATGATCGAAAATGCTGACAGCAACTGGCAACTTTTGAAAAAAAAGAAGAGAGTTTACATGTTTACTCATTTGCATAGAGTAACATTTGTACGTGATGCGTGAATGTGGATTTGTAATGCAACCTGTGTGTTCATATAGGGCCAAGACTGCGAGGAACCAATTCATGCGTGCATCAGTAACCCTTGTCAGAATGGAGGAACTTGTAATCTGAAAGACGGAGAACAGAACACTCACTGGTGAGACAGACCTTCATCACCGTCATCATCGAAATGACGTGTTGTCTATATGAGACTGATCAAGAACTCCTTTATTGTATTCAGGCCATGCTGAATGTGGCTTTCATTTAGTACATTAAGTAAATGCTTAGATGTGTGTCTGTGTCCCTGTTGCTCCGGTAATGAATATACTTTATGGACAGAGTGTGTCTAATCTGTCTTAATCAGACTGAAGTGTCTGAAACTGTTCTGAGCTCACTCATGCACTTAATCAGCCAATCAAGAGCGATGGAGAATAAGAAACGTTTCATTTGAGAACTTCTGCTTTACATGTTGATTAGGTAGTGTAACGTAATACACCAGACACGCACGGCGCATAAAATAATTTCTTCTGTCCCAGTTTAATATGCAGAGCCCGCCGTAAGTCATTCATAAGACAACTTCCCAAAGAGTGAAAACAATATTCAGTCAACTTGGGGTCAAACGGTGTGTGAATTTGGAACCTGATAATGCACTGATAAATGTATGCTCATAAATCATAAATGTAAATGGATCACTATTACTACATTTGAATTCAAACCAGTTTAATGTGTTGGGTATAAATCAGTCTTCACTCATGCATACACAGATAAAATACTTGAATGACCTTCTGTAAGCAGTTGTACATATGTGTATAGCACTGAATGCTTAAATAAACACTTATGTAATACACAGTCCAATGTGAAATGCAAACTGTACATCTAATGTTTTTCACACATGCATGCATTGCTGTTCAAAAGTTTGGGGTCAGTGTGATCTTTTTTTTTAATGTTTTTGAAAGATGTCTGTTATGCTGCATTTATTTGCTAAAAATATAGTAAAAAAAGTAATATTGTGAAATATTATTATCATTTAAAATAACCATTTCTGTTTTAATATACTTAAAAAAAGGGTTTTTTTTTCAGCATAATTTCTCCAGTTTTCAGTGTCTCATGATCCTTCAGAAATCAATATAATATACTGATTTTTGTTGCTCATCAAGTCGATTAGTTTTTGATTAGTTTAATGCATGCTTTCGGAATAAGTAAACCCTTTTTTCTTTAAAAAAATGTTTTACTGGCCCCAAAACTGAAAAACGGAGATGTGATAATTTCTAAGCACCTATACTTACACTTTTGTGATGAGATAGTAAAAAAAAAAAAATGTAAGCAGGGACCCAAACACATGCAGACAGACTGTGAGAGATATGTAGTGACATACAAACAAACAAACCAATTTTAGACAGTTAGTAATCAACGCTGCACACAGAATTCGAAAGAATTGACAAGTCATATGTGTGTGTGTGTGTGTGTGTGTGTTCAGGTGTGTGTGTCCAGATGGATTTGAGGGCGACGAATGTGAGATAAATATCGATGACTGTGAAGATAATGACTGTGAGAATAACTCTACGTGTGTGGATGGGATCAACAACTACACCTGTCTCTGCTCACCTGCATACACAGGTAACACACACACACACACACACACACAAACACACACACACACAAGGACTAAATGCTAAATGCTCTGCGTTCTCTGTGCTCTGTGTTTGATGCTAACATGCTAATGTGCCGCTTGAGCTAACATGCTAACATGTCAAACACATCTTCTGTATTTCTTTGTCTTTCTCTCTCTGTACTTGTTTCTCTTTTTCTACTAGCTGCTAATAATAATGAGGTGGAGAAAGGTTAGTTGACTGTCTTTCACTTCATCCTCCCATTCTGTCTCTTTCCTTTGCTGTTTCTGGCTAGTGCGTCCTCTGTGCTTGCTAACGTATGAAACGCACACACACACACACACACACTCATTGATGTTTGGCTGGCTAATACACTGTCAATAGAGCTGTATTGTGTTGTTGTTTTTCCCCTACTGTAGGATGATTAATCAAAGACTATCCTACACACAATGTGACTCTTGTTTTCCTTGATTATTCACACTCCTCCCACTCTTTCTGTCTGTTTATAATGTGTGTGTGTGTGTGCAGGGGAGCTGTGTGAAGATAAACTGGATTTCTGTGCTTCAGAGCTAAACCTGTGTCAGCACGACTCCAAATGTATTCTAACCGCTAAGGGATTCATGTAAGTCTTTAAGACGGCCACTGCCTGTGTTATAGATTTAACCTCAAACTATGAATCCACTTTCTTTATTTTTTTCACCTTCTTTACAGTTTGGCGAGAACTGTCTGATTTTTTTGTCTAATAAATACAGTTGCACAGGTTTTCATCCATCCATCTGGAAACAAAACTGTGTTTGAAAGTTACTGGACTGCTTTTGGCACTATAAGTTTGTAGCATCAAATCTTTCTTATTATTATTCAAAGCTTTATAGAAAATAATTAGGATAGAAAGACATCAAGAATATTTTTTTTATGTTTTTTCAATAAGTCTCTCATGCACATCAAAGCTGCATTTATTTGATCAAAAATACAGAAAAAAAAACGTTAATATTGTGTAATATTATTGCAATTTAAAATAATAAATTTTCATTTTAATATACTTAAAAAATATAATTTATTTCTTTGATTTCCAAATCTATATATATAATTTATTTTTTGGAAACTGATACTTTTTCAGTATTCCACGATGTAAAAAACGTTCAAAAGAATATTTATTCAAAATGGAAATCTTTTCTAACAATATATAATACTGTTTAAAATATTTGTTTTCCTTTTTTTAAGATAATGATACTTTTATTGTAAAAATATAAGCAAACAAAATGACTGTTTAACAGTATTTTTTAGCAAATAAATGCAGCCTTCCCTGGTTCAGCATTAGACTTGCTTCAAAAACAAAACAAGAATATTACTGATTCCAAACTTTTGAATTGAACTGTATTTGTATCATTTACTGTATATTATGGCTCCCGCTGGGGTCACTATAAAAATCACTTTTAAAGATCACATGATGTGATATGCGTGAATGATGATTTATGTGACACTTTATAGTGTGTTTAAATTCTTAAAAAAGAAATTCAGTGGGTCAAGTATTTAAAACTTTAGTAATTAGAGAAGTCTAATCACAGAACACAATAGATTTCACTGTTCATAAATATTATTATTATTTATATACAAAAGAAGCAGCATGAACCTACAACAAATTTAGACTCCAAACCCAAAATGACCTTAAGTTGATAAAGCTTCTTTTTTTTTTTACATATGGCTTCTGCATTTTGACTTAGGTTTAATTTCAAGTATTTAGTCCACATACATTCACTTTGAGGCATATATATGCAAGTGCTGGGTTTAAAAAAAAAATAATAAAAATAAAAAATAATATATATATATATATATATTATGGATAAAGACCCATTTATATTAAGCTTTTTTAAATTCAAAATATATTTATAGAATTATTATTTAATAGTTTCCATTAAAAAAAATCAGATATTATGTAGAAAACATTTTTTTTACCCACTATTGAATCACTATTAAAATAATTTTAAACATCAATTTTAAAATGTATAATTATTATTCCAAAGCCGTTTTACATAAACTGATGCTATGCAACCCTCAGTGAGAAAACATAAAAGCACAAACTGTTCTTGAAAGTTCCGGAGGATCAATATTATTTCTTATTGTTAAAAATGCAATGCAAAATAATATTTTCTTTTTTTCTACACTTTCTACGCCAGTATAAAGTTAGTTCATATCTGTGATGAAAATAAAGCTATTAGCCATTATACAATTTACTACAAAAAATGATTTCCATAAAGCAAATTCATCTGCACAGAGGGAAAGTGAGCTGTGCTTGTCAAGAGATTTCACAGAATCTTTCAAAAAGTTAAAGATGGCAGTTTGAGTTTTATCTTGTGTGTTTGTGCAGGTGTGAGTGCACTCCAGGTTACACCGGGGAGCACTGTGAGGTGGATTTTGATGATTGTGCAGATAATAAGTGTAAAAACGGAGCTCAGTGCACTGATGCAGTGAATGGCTACACATGTGTGTGTCCAGAAGGCTACAGGTGAGCACACTACATTGATCAGGAACCGATCAACAGAGAGATCACCAAGTGAAATACGGTGTGTGTGTGTGTGTGTGTGTGTGTGTGCAGTGGGTTGTTCTGCGAGTTCTCTCCTCCGATGGTCCTGCCCAGAACAAGTCCGTGTGACCACTATGACTGTGCCAATGGTGCACAGTGTGTTATCAAGGACTTGGATCCTGTGTGTCTGTGTCTTCACGGTTATGAGGGCGTGCACTGTGAGAAGCTGGTCAGCGTCAACTTCATCAACAGAGAATCATTCCTGCAGATTCCCTCCAACCTCATTACAGAGCAGGCCAATATATCACTACAGGTACAGCAGCACACATATAAAGAGAGAGAGAGGTCATCGTTCATTGCATGCACACACACTCATGTGCTCTGAATGCATGTCATAGATCGCCACAGATGAGGACAACGGAGTGTTGCTGTATAAAGGAGACAGTGAACACATTGCGGTGGAGCTGTACAGAGGCCGACTGAGAGTCAGTTATGACTCTGGATCCTACCCTCCATCTGCCATCTACAGGTACACACACCTTTATACTGTGGAGACGAAACTATACGTTTATAATAGACTACATTTAAATCTAGACTCAAAACTCATCTGTTTAGTTGTGCATTTATTGAGTGAGCACTGTGCAATGTCCGAACTGATTGCACTGTATTTTACATATTAACTGTAAAATATTTTGAACTGTTTTTAAATTACTTTTAAATAAGTACACTTTTAAATCATTTATAAAGTTTTAAAATTGCTTGTTTTTTTGTGATTTTTTTTTTTCATGATTATTTTAATTTCTACCATTGTGTATGAAATGTGCTATATAAATAAACTTGCCTTGCCTTAAATCGGGACATTTCAGTTTATTTTTTATTTTTTTTATTAAGCTAATCTATATTTATTGTGGACTTTATATACACGCTACTGTTAAAAAGTTAAGATTTAAAGAAAAAAAAATATTATTTAAAAAAATTGTTACATGGTGTCACTTATGGTATAATAGTGTTGCATTTTAAACATAGCTTACAGTAACTTGCACATTTCTGTATTATTATATTGTCATACATTTCCTATATTATAAGCCATTATGATAAAATTGTAATTTATTTACAGAGTGATATGCATTAGATTTGAATTTTACTTCATGTATTTATTGTTGAACATTAAAAAAGTTTAGCTTTGGTTGATGTTTTTATTTTCTTCTTTTTCTGTAGTGATGAAAAATCATGGCTTTATTTTCTCTGAAGTCTAATCAGTTCCTCTCATTTGTTCTCTCTCTCTCTCTCTCTCTCTCTCTCTCCTCTCTCTCTCTCTCTCTAGTGTTGAGACTATAAATGACGGCAGTTTTCATGTTGTGGAGCTGGTGGCAAAGGACCAGTCTCTGTCTCTGTCCATCGATGGAGGAAGCCCCAAATCCATCAGCACTGGCAGCAGTCCCAGCCCAGGACCCAGCCCTGCTCCGCTTTATCTCGGGGGTGTGTGAAACACACTCATCCGCTTCTTTTTCATTTTATTAAGGAAAAATAATCTAATGTAATGTGTGGTATCAAACAGAGTCAGGAATGAACTTTTCCAGTAAGCGGGCATTTATTAAATTACCTTATTAATGCCAAATACCTAAATTTAACCAATTACTTCAAGCCGAACATGATACTTTAAACGTTCCCAGTAACCACAAACTGTTGTATATAATGGTATATAATGTTGTTATAATGATTATTAATATTGAATGATAGGGTGTGTTTTAAAACATTTTTGTGTTTGGGGATCCTCACATCATATTCACTTAAAGCAGTAATTTACTGTGTGATTTACAGTGATTTATAACAGCTAATAGGTGTTGTTAGCCATGACGCTAACCCCTTAGCTGTTATAAATTCACTGTAAACCACGGCTTCTAGCGGTTCATTGCTTTTATTAAAAAGTCTTTTCATATACGTAGTAAGGTTTCCCAGAATAAAACAGAGCAAATAAAATGTAATGATATTAATAAAAACAGTATTCTTCCACCGAACAATGTAGTTCCTCAAACAGTTGTGGTTCCAACAAAAGCAACACACAGAAGTAAACAAAGATACTAAAGCTGGTCTCTTCTCAGGAATCCCGCAGCAGTCTGGACTGGCTTCGTTGCGTCAGGACCCCCGGAGGAACGGCTCCAGTTTCCACGGCTGTATCCGAAACCTCTACATTAACGAGCAGCTCCAGGACCTGACCCAGTTCCTGCTGCAGGAGGGGGTGCTGCCCGGGTGCCAGCCCTGCCAGCGGAGTGTGTGCGCTCATGGGCAGTGCCACGCTACCGGACGATCCTCCTTCAGCTGTGAGTGTGAGGCGGGGTGGAGCGGCCCGCTGTGTGACCAGCAGATCAACAGCCCATGTGACGGGAACAAGTGAGGGATCTGAGAGTGCACACACACACACACACACCCACACACACACATGGACACACATACACACACTGTCTCTCAAACACAAACACTCTCTGACACACACGCACACTCTCTCTCTCTCAAACAAACACACACACTCTCTCACACACACACACACACACACACACACACACACCAACACTCTCTCTCTCTCTCACATACACACACACCAACACTCTCTCTCTCACACACACATGCACACACACACACACAAACACACACACTCTCTCTCTCTCAAACACACACACACACCAACACTCTCTCTCTCTCACACACACACACACACACACACACACACACACCAACACTCACTCTCTCTCTCACACACACACCAACACTCTCTCTCTCACAAACACACACACACACACACACACAAACACACACACTCTCTCTTTCTCAAACACACACACTCACCAACACACTCTCTCTCTCTCAAACACACACACACACCAACACTCTCTCTCTCTCTCTCACACACACACACACACACACACACACTCACCAACACTCTCTCACAAATACACATACCATCTCACACACTATCTCTCAAACAAACACAGACACACACACACCAACACACACCAACACTCTCTCTCTCACCAACACTCTCTCTCTCTCTCACACACACACACACCAACACTCTCTCTCACACCAACACTCTCTCTCTCTCTCACACACACACACACCAACACTCTCTCTCACACCAACACTCTCTCTCTCTCTCACACACACACACACCAACACTCTCTCTCTCTATCACACACACACACCAACACTCTCTCTCTCACCAACACTCTCTCTCTCTATCACACACACACACCAACACTCTCTCTCTCACCAACACTCTCTCTCTCTCTCACACACACACACCAACACTCTCTCTCACACACACACACACACACACACAAACACACCAACACTCTCTCACACATACACATACACACTCACACACTATCTCTCAAACAAGCTCACTCTCTCTCTCACACACACACACATACTCTCTCTCAAACACACACTCTCACACTCACACACACACACACACACACATACTCTCTCTCAAACACACACTCACACTCACACACACACACACAAACACACACACTCTCTCTCAAACAAACACACTCACACACACACACACACACTCACTTTCACTCTCACACAAACACTCACACTCTCTCTCTCTCTCTCTCTCTCTCTCTCTCTCACACACACACACGTTGTTTTCGTTGTATAAAATCATATATGTGCGTGTGTGTGTGTCAGGTGTATCCACGGCTCCTGTCGACCCATAAACTCGTACTCGTACAGCTGTGTGTGTCAGCCGGGCTTCAGCGGTGTGTTCTGTGCTGAAGAGGAGCAGCTGAGCCCCTGTGAGCAGACGGTGTGTAAACACGGCCGCTGTCGTGTGTCGGGGCTGGGGGAGGCGTACTGTGAGTGCAGCGGCGGCTTCACGGGGCAGAGCTGCGACAGAGGTACGGCCGGCTTCATATTAACACATCTCAGGAGAGAAATGGCATATACACTAAGAAATAATGACAGTGGGTTTTTTTCATAAGCTAATATATCAGTATCACATCAGCCATTATTATTATTATCGTTTTTGTTTTTTGATAAATATTGGCCATAATAATAATAATGTTTCTATTCAAAATTATGTATTTTTAAGGGATTTATGGTACTAAGTTATATTTATGGAATAGTTATGAACCATTTATGACCTGTTAACCGGTTTTTGAGCATAGACCTGAAAAGGACATTTCCAATTTAACCCGTCCTAAATCTTAAATACTTTGGAGAACAGGTTTAATAAAAAGACATGTTTTACTCCAAAACTGCAAGAAAATCAAAGCTGTGTTGCGGTTTTGTTTGAGCACAGTACCAAACATTTCCTCAAGACGAATATCACTTCCTATTCATTTCCAATTTAATAATAAATATTATAAAAATCAAAAATGACCAAAGAACACCAGAGAGTTAATAACATTGTTAAATGTAATCTTTAGCCTAATCTCGAATCATTGTACAGTTTTCATGCATTCTGCATTTCAAATGTTTGATTTTAGTTTTCAATGTTTTATTTTTAATCTATATAGACAAATTGTGTAGAATTTTAATATTGGCCACTTAACCGTTATCAGACATAACTATAATAATAATAACACCTCTACCTGGAGATAAAATGCATTTAAAAAAATAAAAAATAAAAACACATCAGAAGAGTACACAGCATTTTCTGAATAATTTATGCCACTTTTTTCTCACTATTTATGTCTTTAAGTTTTTGACTGATAACCTTCTCCTCGTATCTTATTATTTGGTGATGTGTTTCTGTTTTATAAAAGTGTATGCATGGTCAATATTTACTAACTCACCTTTAAATGTGCTCGCATGTGTCAGAAATGTTGCTAAAGTGGTTTTCCTTCTAAACATCAGTGTAGTTTGCTGTTGAAATGCTAACCTTGTGTGAAGCTAATCATGCGCTATTACTGTTGTTATTTTACTAACATTCGTTTTTAACCTAAGCTGCGTCTGAAAGCATTACGGACCCCACTCAGGTCCGCCAGGTGAGGGATGCGTGTGTGTGTGTGTGTGTGTGTGTGTGTGTTCATCTTAAAGGAACAGTTCACCCATAAATGAGGTCAGGTCATTTTTTTTTTTATCAGAACAGATTTGGAGAAATGTAGAAATGAAAAAAAGGAACTCATTTACATCTTGGAAGTAAAACATTATATGTGTGAACTACTCCTTTAAATTTCCTCCATCCTTTAATCAGTAATAAAACTCAGGCTTTAAATTGAACCTACAGTATATTTCTGCAGCTATCTTCTCTCCATCCTTTTCCGCTTTTACTCTTTATTTTGTATTTTCATAGGAGTTACCTTTTAATTTCAAAGAAAAAATATAATGAAACCGATCATGATTGCTATGCTAAATGTAACATACTATATGTGTCCCTGGAGCACAAAAGCAGTCTTGAGTCTCTGGGGTATATTTGTAGAAATAGCCAAAAATACATTGTATGAGTCAAAATTATACATTTTTCTTTTATGCAAAAAATCATTAGCATTGCTAAGAACTTGATTTTCTCAATATTAAGATTTTTTTTTTTTTTGGAACTTCAGATTCTGGATTTTCAAATAGTTGCATCTCAGCCAAATATTGTCCTATCATAACAAACCAAATGGAAAGTGTATTTATTCATTATGCATAAAGCCCAGTTTCACAAAACTGCCCCTCATGACTGGTGTTGTGGTCTGTGCAGAGATGGCGTGTCGGGGGGAACGGCTCCGAGATCACTATCAGACGCAGCAGGGCTACACGGCGTGCCAAAGCACAGAGAAGGTTTCCCGTTTAGAGTGTCGGGGTTCCTGCGGGGACGGGACGTCCTGCTGCGCCCCCTCCGCAGCAAACGCAGGAAATACACCTTCCAATGCACAGACGGATCCTCTTTTGTCCAGGAGGTGGAAAAGATCGTCAAGTGTGGCTGCACGAAATGTCCATCCTAAAAACGAAAAAGAAGAAATGCATCCTCACACCCCGCGTCTTTACTTTGACCTTTTTTTTGTCTCAGTGTTGGACTAATGTTTTTCCTTCAGAGGAGGATAACGGATTGCTGTATGATAAAGAACAAACCTATTTTTTATTATGAAGCGGTGGATAAAAAAGACAAAAAATAGATTTTAGAGTTTTTTATTTTGTTGTTGTCTGCCGTCATTTTAGGTACTGTGACATTTTTTTGTTTTTGTTTTTGGCAAACACATGCACCCCGTTGACACATTTCCCTTTCTTTGTGCCGTTCTTTAATGTGGTTTTCTGGACTGCCTCAAATCATTTCACCTGGACTTTGTGAAGGTGAGATAAATGATCACTATTGAGACGACAAGGGGTTTCGTCTCTTCTACTTCCTCACAGTGTACCACACACACACACACACTGTCAGAGCTGCTCCTGTTCTCACACACACACACACACACACACACGTTTGTTTCTGTGTAAAGTGTGTTCATCCCATAGGTGTAATGGTGTTTATTCTGTAGAAACTGTATATTCTATGTCCCTTCACCAACCCTACACCTAACCCTAACCCTCACAGGAAACCTTGTGCATTTTTACTTTCTCAAAAAAACTCATTCTGTATGATTTATAAGTGTTTTGAAAAATGGGGACATGGGTTATGTCCTCATAAGTCACCCTCTCCTTGTAATTCCTGATATGACACAAAAACAAGAGCACACACACACACACTCTTCTGATCCACATTATAAACCATGTGTATTTATTGTATCAAAAATAATGTCACATAACTTATACTCTCTATAGCCCTTCGTTTCCCTGGAGTTACAGTTCGAATTTCTTAATATATATATTAATTTATATTCGTCCTTTTGCCAATGTAAATCACTCATAGCTCACAGAGTAGAATAACTAACGTCGTGTCTCCTTCATTCGGTTGCTTTGACCCGTCGGACTGTTGTATTTACCATTAAAGTAAAAATACTTCGGTGTTATAAATCTTCAAATGTGAAGTGGAAACTGTATATTTTTGTCGAATCTCCTAAAACTTTGTACGGTGACACAGATGTGCTTTATATTAGAGTTTAAACGTATAGTTAAAATCTCCTCATAGAGCACATGCCATAGTTAAAAAAAATAACCGTAGAGTCCATAGCGGTCAATAAACCTCTTTTTAAAATCCCCTCCTTGCAAATCCTTTTTAATGATACATATAGAAAGAAAAACTGTGACTTTTTTTTCTAAATGATACTACTTTGTTACCACTCTGTTTCCCATGTTAACATGTTGCTGCTAAACTGGTATTGTAGACTTTGGATGATGATGATGATGCTGATGTTTATTGTAAAGGATGTTGCTCATTCATTGAGCAAATTGTTTTACTGATCAGTGAATAAAGATGTCCCTTCCCTGTACAAGGGTTGATCCTCTCTATATATATTTATATAATGTATGTGTTGTGTGTGCACATGCATGCTTTAGATTAATCAAATAAATGCATGCCACATTTATAAGACAAATGACGCCATCTAGTGTTGTGGCGTCATACTTTCACACAAAAATGTATTTTTAATGTTGCTAGCAGGTGGTTGCTTTTCTCGCTGCTTCTGATGTTATTTGGCATCCCATAAACAGTAGAGATTGAATCTCCATCAAAACAACTTTTGCAACTGCACAAACTGTTGATCAGTCCAATTAAAAAAAACAGGACCGAAACATTATATAATGTGTATATAATATGTGCTAATTTGCATGGTCTGAGTAACTGATCTCAAGATTTTCCCGGATTCAAATTCTAATTAGTCTTTTATAGTCATTAATTGCACTGCATTATTTACATGCAAATCCCCCTGACTGGAATATAAAAAAGAAGGATGCTTTGTTTTATATATATATATATATATATATATATATATATACAATGGTGTGGCAAATAACAAAATAACTTTTATATATACAGTACAGACCAAAAGTTTGAAAACATTACTATTTTTAATGTTAAAGTTTAAAGTTTCTTCTGCTTATCAAGCCAGCATTTATTTGATCAAAAATACAGAAGTAACAGTAATATTGTGAAATATAGTAATGTTTAAATATTACTATAAAAACATTAAATATAGTAATGTTTCCAAACTTTTGGTCTGTACTGTATATATATATATATATATATATATATATATAAATGAATCTAAATCATGTCTCCAAAAACACTTGAAAACGGAGACTCTATAAAGCAGGTTATTCCACTGATGTGACTGCAGCAAGTCATGTACTGTAGTCAGCTATTTGTGTAGTGAAGGTATAAGGCTTAGGTTAACATTTTACGTTCAGGTTTTTTTTTTTAAGGCATGATTTTTTTTGGGGGGGGGGGGGGGGGGTCACTTTGGCACTAATATCAGAAATAAAAAGCACCTTTTTTTCCTTTTCAAAATGCACTTTTAAATTTTTTTTCAAACTTAGGGTTAGTCAAACATTTGTTCACTGAACCTGTTTACCTGAACAAAAATGATACAACATTATGATCTTATGTTCTATAAAAATCCAAAAGCCAGTGTCAAAGTCCTATTGGTTATTTATCTCTCTGGTGTCAGTCATTTTGGTCTACAAGCTACATGCATAAAAAAGTGCAGATCAATGAAGGGGTGTGACTCTAAAACGGGTTCAACTGGGTCCTGCAGAGTTTAGCACCTTCCTGGAAGTTTCTATTATTCCTAGAAAGAGCTTGATTGGCTGCTTCAGGTGTGTTTGAATACGGCTGGAGCTGAAAGCTGAACTCTGTTTGCTGACCCCTGCTCTAAAATATCAAAAGTGCAAGATAGACACACTCTGAATAATTTTGTCTCACGATCTCGTCTCATTCATGTTTTAGTGCTTTAAAGAGAATGAGATGTTCATTTGCAGTCTAATTAAAAATTGTATAGTTCCCAGCCCCAGCTTTTCTTTCTCCTGGAGCTCTCCAGCTCTGCAGATTTTAAGTGGAGTCAGGTCTTGGGGTTTGAGCTGATAAAGTGGATCAGGTTGATTGTGTGTCACCCCAGCTGAGCTTTAATGACCTCTAGCGGACACACACAATACTGCATGCGATTTATTGCTGACAAATGAATTAAAACCTGTATTTCTGACAGTTTCATCACATTTCCAAACAAGGTTATTGTCACTGAATAACCTAAAGCCAAATACAATAAAATAATAACATTAGATAAAATAAAAAATGCAATAAATCTATAGGCATTTTTAAAAACGGACAAAAAAATGACTAAAATGTTGTTTAAAATGAAAATAATATTTAGTAATAACACTGATTCACACTTCTTAGATCCCTCGGATCTTCATGTCTTTACAAAAAAAGATATGAAACTTGTTTTATTGGTACAAAATGCCATTTTATTGTTTAAGAGTTCATCACACACGTCATACGACGTTCATTTCAATCTGATTTAGCGGAGATATAACATGAAACAAAACCGTAAAAACCAAACCAACCCAAAGGAATCAGACAGCGTTTGTCAGAATCACACCACAGTCGACTCAAACCAAGAAATAAACGCTTCTTAGTAATTTGACAGAGCCCTGCTTGCCCTGAGTGAGATCTATAGGGTTATCGTTTGAGCCCGATGTATTATGAACCACATATTGTGAAATATTGAATTAACGTGATGCTCTGCCCTTCTGCATACACTAAGAGTAAAAGCACTGGTGAAATGTCAAAAAGACTTATTTGATGACACTTGAAATGGACATTCATATTTTTTAACATCACTTACATCTCCTCAAAAGGAAAAGAGATAAAATGGTCACTTAATAGATGTGGAACAGACACGAACACAACAAAAAGAGAGAAAAGCAGACTTCTTACCAACCAGGAAGATAATTAACAATTTCTAAATGACTTTTCCTTCATATGCAGACTCCGTCCCTTCAGTTTCTAAAGTGACATCATCACATGATCACACAAGAAAAAAACTTCAGATTCCGCCACTTTTCCGTTCATAAAGCGACCTGATGCATCTGCAGACAGCTGTCTGTTTAATCTATGAATATAATTGAATGGTTGCATTCAGCCGATTAGATATTAAACTACAAAACGGGACGTTTAGAGGCACCCTGTCACTGCAAAAGAGAAGAAAACAATGAAACTCACCCTCCCTGTTCCACACACGCTAGCTGTGCATCTACAGCAGTCTCGTTCACAAGAGATAAAAATAGATTTATTCTCTCTCCAAATATTAGGCATATAACCGCTCCCCTAAGATTCATATAGTAAGAAATTCTACAAAATATAGCAATGCCCTTTTTATAAAACAGTTCTGCTTCTTTAAATATTTCGCATACATTCATGACTCTTGGTAGTGCTGTGTGACGGGGTCAGTATCTAGTTTGGTATTCGTGATGCCATCTGTTGAAGTCATTGTAGAAGAGAACAATGCTCCCAGACGCCATCCCAGTGATGATGCATCTGCACAGAGACAAACATTACATAACATGTATGATTATTGTTTTTAGAAATTAATGCTTTTTTTCAGCAAGGATGTGCTAAATTTATAAAAACTGAATTGTATTTTGAATAAACACTGTTCTTTTCTATCACAGGTCTCCAAAAAATATTACACAGCTGTTTTAAATCATAATAATATTTCACAATATTACGTTTTTTTTTTTTTTTTTTTTAATCGTACTGATCCCAAACTTTGAATGGGATTGTGTGTGTGTGTGTTATATAAGTGAATAATTAAGCAAGCATATGTCTAATATTTTAATTTGTACTCTATCCTTTTCTGGAGAAAGAAACTGTTACATTTGTACAAACACAAATGTAGCGTCTGTCCAAAGGAGACCAGAAAACAACTCAAAAACACACACTGCTCAGTACGAGTTTTGTTTTAAAAGAAATTAATTAATCATTTTAATGAGCACGGATGCATTAAGTCAGTTTTAACAAACATAAAAGCAGCAAAACTTATTTTTGATCAAATATATATAATAATAACTCCAAACTTCTGAACAGCGGTGTACAGAGTGAATGTTTTGGAGAAGTGATAACGGTTTAAATTAAAATTATGACCATAACCAGACATTTCAAAATGATTATTTAACTTGCATAAAACATGCATTTGCATAAAATGTGATTCAACTGTGTAAAGGTAAAAAGTGTTAGCATTATCATTAGTCTAGAAAAGTAGGAGGAACTCTTGTGTCTTTCTGCATCTCACCTTTGGTCATGTGACATAGCCATGGAGCGTATTCCAGCATCACATCCGGGGAAAGAGAAGAGCTGTTTGAGATCATGAATCTGCCAGATGCTGAGAACCCCTGCGTCTCCTCCGCTCAGCAGATACTGGCCGTCTTTACTGAGCAGCATCGCCTGCAGAAGAACAAAGAAAAGAATAAAGTGATTCGTCAATGTTATACAAAAATCCTGAATATGAATCATCCTGAAATCCAGGATTCTGATTCAGACTCCACTCGTGACTCAGTTGTGGTGTGTTTCATAATGTTGTGGAGATGCTTTCACACGGCATCAACACTTCCTTAAAGATGAATTATTATTGTGCATCTATAGCACTCCTCGCTGTCATTAAAACATCATGCCACGAGTAAAGTGATCAAGCACATTCCACTAAATATGTCTCAATTCATATAATATAATAATTTAACATCTGTGAAATGACTATGTATTTTCAGTGTTTATCTCCATTAATGAGAGTGAAATATTTATTCTGGTCTAGAATGTCTGTAAGGTGCGTAGATATTTATGGCAAGTTTATTTTTTATAAATCCCGATATGTGCGTGGACAATTGCGTACTCTATTTCTCTGCCTAACCCTTGCAGAGCAGGCCGTGTCAGGATCATAAACCAGCCGTGACTCAGATATCAGATTGTTTTCATGTCTGGCACGAGTAAAGTCTGGATTATGAAGACTTTAATGCAGTTCATTGTGTATGTGCTGAAGGTTCGGGGAATGTCTGTTAGAACGGTTCCTAACAGAGAGAGAGACGCTCCAGAGACATTCATGGATTCTTCCTACTCCACCAAATTAATGTTCTGTCAGACCTTCAGCACGGAGACTCACTTTAACATCAGAAACACACTGTCCCAACACACACACACACACACACACACACTCACTTTAACATCAGAAACACACTGCCCAACACACACACACACACACTCACGCACGCACACGCAAGCACAGACACACACACAGACACTTTAACCACAGAAACACACTGGCCCAACACACGCACACACACACGCGCACGCACGCACATGCGCACAGACACACACACTAACTCACTCACTCACACACTCACTCACACACTCACACACAGAGACACACACACACAGACTCAAACACAAAACCGCACACACACACACACACACACACACACACACACACACACACACACACACACACACAAACACAGAGACACACACACACAGACTCAAACACAAAACCGCACGCACACACACACACACACACACGCACAGACACACACACAGACTCAAACACAAAACCACACGCACGCACACACACACACACACATACACACAAACACAGACACACACACTAACTCACTCACTCACTCACTCACACAGGTACACACACACACACACACACACACAGAGACACACACACACAGACTCAAACACAAAACCGCACGCACACACACACACACACACACAAACACAGACACACACACTAACTCACTCACTCACTCACACAGGTACACACACACACACACTCAAACACAAAACCACACGCACACACAAACACAGACACACACACTAACTCACTCACTCACTCACTCACTCACTCACTCACTCACTCACTCACTCACACAGGTGTACACACACACACACATACACACACACACACACAGACTCAAACACAAAACCACACGCACGCACACACACACACACACACACACACACATACACACACACACACACACAAACACAGTCACACACACTAACTCACTCACTCACTCACACAGGTACACACACACACACACACACACTCACACAGGTACACACACACACACAGACACACACACACACACACTCAAACACAAAACCACATGCACACACACAAGCGATGTTTTTAATTTTGGGAAAAGAAAATTGAAGTTTGGCGCACCAAGGCTGCGTTGACTTAATCAGAAATACAGTAAATAAGTGTGATATTGTGAAATATTATTACAACTGACAATAAAAGATTTCTATTTTAATATATTGTAAAACCTAATTTATTCCTGTGATGTAAAGCTGAATTTCTAGCCCTAAGATATCAATGTAATATGCTGATCTGCTGCGCAAGAAACATTTCTGATTATCAACTTCATATTTTAGTGGAAACCATTTTTAATTTGTATTTTTGGAAGCCTAAACTCTGAATGGTAGAGTATGTATAGAGTATGTATAGAGTATGTATATTCCTGACTGTATGGAGGGGAGTGTGTGCTCATGATCACCTTTATGTGGTCTTCCACCTCCATATGTCCCAACAGTTTTCCATTGATGCTGAACACACAGAAGTGGCCCTTGTCGTAATAAATGACGCAGTGCCCCTCGGTGGAGGACAGAACCAGACGGGGACGCACACAGCCGTCTGGACCCTCCAGAGTCCTCAACAGGTCACCGCTCATGGAGTGGATGAGACACGGACCCTCTGTTATCAAACACACACACACACACCAGGGTCACATCACAATTACTGCATGTTCATATTCCTTCAGGACAAAAAAACATCTAATCCAGGAAGCCATGTTTAGGGTATGATATCTCAAGAATTATGATTGCTAGCCTCATTGACAATGGTTTAGTCCTAATAGTTAAGTGTCTATTTTCTTAACTAGCCACTAAAGTTGGAAAGAAAAAAAAGGTACAACTGTAGAGATGGGTTACTTGCACTAATAATAATTTAAAAAAGGGTTGTATTTAATCATCTAAAATATAAACTAAAAAAAAGTTAATTTAAAAATGAAAAAATAAAAGATTCTTAGGAATTAAAAAGTTAATTTAAAAATGAAAATATAAAGGATTCTTAGCAATTAAAAAGTAAATGAATAAAAATCTATATAAATAGGAAGAGTGTGTGTTTACCTCTGCAGCCACTGATGACCAGTCCCAGCTCTGCACACACACTCGCACACGTGACCTCACAATCGTGACCCGTCAGGATCGTCCGAGGAGTCACGAATTCTGCTGGAGAGTCACACACAGAGAGTTAATGATACAATCATCAACAATCACAATCACTACACCATCAATGATGTCATAGATGCACTTCCTTCTTTAACACTGATGTCAATTTACATGTTAAAACTTGTTTTTTTATTTTTATCTTTGATAATGTAATTAGAGTGTGTAATCACTGCAATGGTGAGCCCTGCTAGCATTCGTGTGTTTCTATCCATATCACACACACACACACACAGTTAATATACTTATGAGTTCTCACACATATTTAATTGCTTTAATTCAGCTGGTCTCTCTCTCTCTCTCTCTCTCTCTCTCTTTCTCTATCACACACACACACACACACACGACAAACTTCCTAAATGTCTCTTCTTTGAGTTATACTCTACAACTCCAGGGGTTAAAGCCTGATGTCGGATTGTGCCCTGAAAAGATCAATAAAACATGATATATTGGTGTATCGTTTAACCTCCCCATCATCAGCCACCATTTGGTTCGCATTAGAACAACATCTGATTACAATCTAATAACTATATACTGTGCACTATTTATCTGTACTTCAAATGCACACTAGAAAGTATCATTATCATTAACCCATCAGAGGAAGAGAAAGATAATTAATGCATAAACAAAACAAAAAAAGTGCAATAATATCTATAAGATTGAATTGGTTTATGAAAGTGCTGTGCATTATTTGGCCACTAGATGGCAGTGTGCTCAACAGAATTACTGTCCTGTCCTGTACAGAGTCTGGGAAAGACTAGATATGGATGTTAACCACTGTATATTTGATGTGTAATAACAGTGTCCGAATTAAAGAAAAAAAATGCAAATACCTAACATAACATATAATAACAAATTCATCTAATATGTCTGGCATTATCACTATTTATTAACCAGACGGATGCTATTATATAGAAGTTTTTTGACGTTCATTTTACTGGATAATATGACCTGTACATGTGACACCAATCCAGAGATTCAGCTTGATTTGACTTTAGATGAAAGTCAGACTCTTTAGTGTCTCTTTACAGCACAGAGCATCCAAATAAGTTAAGAGGATGTGTGTGTGTTTTTTGAGTGTGTGTGTGTGTGTAGAGCGCTTTGATCAGCACTGTATCCATATGGTTAGTGTGTGCATGTGGCATTTTTCACTTTTATTGAGTGTTCTCTCGCTCTCTCATACAGATGTGACTGAACTCTCCTGAGCCGGAGACCTCCGAGTCACATTTACTGTCTCCCTCTGACCTCTACACACACACACACACACACACACACACACACACACACACACACACACACACATACACACTCTGGTGTGACACTATCCTGAAACTCAATCTTCTGAGCAGAGACCTGCTGTGGTCAGATGAAACTAGTTGTAGCTTCTGAGAGTGAGCTGTAAATCATCAGACTGGCCTCGACAGACACCCACTGTGTGTGTGTGTGTGTGTGAACAGTGTGCTTTTAACACTGATGCATGAAAGCTATGTGTGTTTGAACTCTGACCTCTCTGTGTGAGGAACATGAGGAGCTCTAGAGGCTCTTCTGAGCACTAATACTGATGAAACTAATATATTTTGAAGCCTTCATTAAAATAAAATGATGTGAGGAACACAAAAGGAGTTTGCTCTTTCCCAGGTAATAAAAGTGACACACATGATCAGTATTTTGGGTTTGCATGTGGCTTATCATTTATAACTTACTCCCAGGGTTCTCCCCGATGCTGCTGTGCTTGCCGTTCCAGTACCAGAGCAGTAATGTGGCGTCTCTGGAGCCGGACAGAACGTAACAGTCTCCGCCGATGTATGACTCCGAGCGCGCCAGACAGGTCACCACATCAAGATGACCGAACACAATCTGTGTGAGTTTCCCTGTTAGCACACAAACACAGAACACAGGAGCTGAGGCCACGTACTGCAGAGAGGGTGCATGGGATGCAGGCACGCACAGGGTGTATTTATAATGATGTTTGCCTTTATTATTCAAGGTGGTCACCTGTATCAGTGGAATAGACGCGGAAGCTCTTGTCCCAGAAGCCACACAGCAGGATGAAGCGGTTGTCAGCTGTGATGGTAAAACACTGAGCATTTACCTGGATGCTCTGATCTAACAGATCTGAGATCTGTCTTCTGTGAAGACCCACATTATTGGCTGAAAACAGAGCGAGAGTCACGTGTTAGAAAAGTACAAACACAGTTTCCAGCTTAGAAAAGGATTGGGTAAAGTGGAGAGAAACATAAACAGCTTAGAAAAAGATCGAGAAGGAAGGACAATCACAGAGCGGGAGTGAGATTTGTTGTTGTTGTTTTTGTATCTCACAATTCTATTTTTTTCTCTCTGCAGTAACAAGATTACAGGTCTTGCAGGTCTGACTTCTTTCTCAGAATTGTGTGTTATAAGCTCATAATTGCATGAGTGTGAGTTATAAAGTCAGAATCGCATGATATGAAGTCACAATTTATTTATTTTTCCCTCACAATTTGACTTTATAGAATAACATGCGAGAGAGAGAGAGAGAGAGAGAGAGAGAGAGAGAGTGTGTGAGAGTGAGAGAGAGTGTGAGAGAGTGAGTGAGAGTGAGAGAATGTGTGAGAGAGAGTGAGAGTGTGTGAGAGTTAGAGAGAGAGAGTGAGAGAGAGCGAGATAGTGTGTGAGAGTGAGAGATTGAGAGAGAGAGAGAGAGAGTGAGAGTGTGTGTGTGTGTGTGAGAGAGAAAGAGTGATAGTGTGAGAGTGAGAGAGTGTGTGTGAGCGAGCGAGAGTGTGAGAGAGTGTGAGAGAATGTGTGAGAGAGTGAGTGTGTGAGAGTTAGAGAGAGAGTGAGAGAGTAAGATAGTGTGTGAGAGTGAGAGATTGAGAGAGAGAGAGAGAGTGAGTGAGAGAGTGTGTGTGTGAGAGAGAAAGAGAGTGAGAGTGTGAGAGTGAGAGAGAGTGTGTGAGCGAGTGAGAGAGTGAGAGAGAGAGAGTGTGTGTGAGAGAGAGAGTGTGAGAGAGTGAAAGAGAGTGTGTGTGAGCGAGCAAGAGATAGTGAGCGAGTGAGTGAGAGTGAGAGAGAGAATGAGAGAGTGTGTGTGAGAGAGAGTGAGAGAGAGTGAGAGAGAGAGAGAGTGTATAGGTAAGTGGGTCGAGGACACACACAGATGGCGTCCATGAAGTGACAAACATAAATTAGGCGAGACATATGAAACTCTATAATAAGAAGAACAGCAGGAGAGCTGAGATATAAGAGGCGTAGGAGGAGAGAAAGGCTTTAGCCGTATGTTATCACACATCTTCCCTCATCAACAGGTCGGAGGGATGAGAGGAGGACATACTGTCCTGTCAGACATTGTTACACCATTCATATTCATTCAGTCTGACAGGGCAGAGAGACACAGAAAGAACGAGAGAGAGAGAGAGAGAGAGAGGGCTGGTGATGTACAGGCAAAGCCACAGCTCATTGCTTTCCAATTTGCATGCAAATGCTGATCTGAAGCTGAAAAACAGCACTCATCTCCTCCCAAGGGCCGGGCCCTCGCAACTCACAACAACCAATCACAAATCACTCTACTGATGATTGACAAGCCACAGACCTATCACAGGGTCAATCTCAACCGGTAACTGGTACTGCTGGTCTTGCACAGAAGCGCTCTGATGACCTGAGAGAGAGAGAGAGGACAGATGAGAAATAGTTATTCATAGAGCTTGGTCATTTACTACAGCAGACAGATGATAATAACACCTGAACAAAGAACAGAAGAATAAAGCAATAAATGATAAAAACGTGCCAGCATTTATGTACAATTTTGATCCAGTTTTGATATCGACAGGTAGGTAAACATGCATGCAGAGAAAAATCTGATTTTGCTTAAATAACTTATAAGTATTATGTTATAAAAGTCAAAAATCATACATTTTTACAAATGATGAAGTATTCTATTGGGTTTAAATGGAATGACAGAATTACCATAAATTTGCTTGAAATGTAAATGCCTTTATTGGACTCTTTGAATATATTTAGTGTGTTAAGATGAGTGGTTTTTAACTTCTTGCACGACTCTACATTTACAGTTCACTGCTTGCCATAATGTGTTTAAGAAAGCAAAATCATGGCTTAAATTGTCTGGTGTGAACCTGACATTCATGAACTCATTCATGTTCATTGTGACGACAGCAACTTCATTTAAATTGTTAAAAAATTTATTTTTGAGAATAAAACCATCACATAAAAAGAGAGATAAAAATTATATAAAATAATAATAAAAAGATCAATAATAATAATAAGAGGATGGTTAATTGAGGTAGACAGGAAGCTGAATGCAAGGCAGAGGAATTGTCACATTTGATCACGAGATGAGATATTTTAACACTTTTTAAGAATTTTAACACTGATATTTTAAGAAATTGTATTTGTCTGAAAGCCAACAAATTTTGAAGTTTAAAAAAAAAAAATGTTTTAACTTTAGTATCCGTAAAGCACTGAATAGAGACTACAAGAAGCAGCTTTAGAAAGAAATATTCTGATTCAAAGTTGAATAAATAATGATAGTAAATGGGTATTCAAAATAAATATTGAAATCCTAAATTCAATTAACGAGTGATTCATTAGTTCAAACGACTGACCGATTCAGAAATGAATCAAATGACTGATTCACTGAATCATTGACCACTTGATTCGTTCAAACCGCAGAATCACTCAGTAACGAATCAGCACTGTGCGTTCCTCGAGACAGTTCTGCAGTGTCTAAAATTTAACCCAATATCAACTTAGTTTCTTGAACTATTTTATTAAATCAATATCACATTTGCAGTTGCGATGATATCAGGAGACAATATAATATCGCGAGATTTTGTTGCACGAGATCTCTTCACACCATTACTCCTCATCCATCACATCTCTGTCTGAGCGCTGTTGCTCACCACTGAGGCCGTGCCACTTGTTGACGGCGAAGAGGCGGTTGGCAGTGACCGTGATGACCGCTGGGTTGGTCAGGCCTGGCTGTGTGTTGGCGGACACATGGGTGACAGGAGAGTTGGACGGGAACTTGAGCACCATGATGACGTCCTGCTGCATCTGCTCTGTGAACATCAGTGGAGTCTGCAGAAGGAGATACTGTTGAGTCCATGACCAGCGGGAAGCGGAGAGGAAAAGAGAGGAAGTGGAAGAGAAAAGTGGAAGCAGGAAGAGAGGAAATTAGGCAGAGGAAGACTGCACAGAGTAAGCAAGCACAAAAGCTGAAACTGAGGTCAGATGAACTTAGAATCTTTCTTATTCAAAAACAGTCTGAAGTTAAAAAAAATAATGTAACAATAAATCTGGACGTTTTGGAATATCTGCAATTTTTAGCGGATGGAACACAGTTCTATATCAGCATCAGAGCATCAGCTAAAAAAGTTGTACAAGTGATTTCAAATGTATTATCGCTGTTCTGTAGAAATCTGAAATTATCTCATGACTTCTCAGCAGGCTTCTGAAGGATTTCCAAATGCTGTTCACAGAATTGTTACTAAGCTGGAATTAAGTAGATTCAGAATCAAGAACTTCCTTATGATTCCTTATGATCAAATAAATTCATTTAATAAATATAAATATAAATATATATATATATATATAATATATATATATATATATATATATATATATATATATATATATATATATATATATAACCTCTAAATATAAATAGTATTAATGATATTAATGATATAATAATAATAATAATATCAATATATGATTGCATTCGCTTTGCCCTACAAACTATTAGATCCTATTAGTTTTATGATTACAGATAGCAGTATTTTTTGCAGAATAATGATGAAGTTCATGAGAAGTTCAAATGCATTGCTGAAGTAAGTTAAAGCTGGAGAAAAGAGGATATGAGAGAGAGAGAGAGAGAGAGAGAGAGATCAAAGCGGCTACACGCTTTCATTTCACAAAAAAAAACATTTTTGGACCTCAGAGAATTCCAGAAATGCTTCTGCTAGGCTAAGTTACATGCTAAGTTAGACTTCTTGGCTAATGACTACAAGATAAACATAAGGAAAACAGGTTGTAAAGATCTAAAGATGCAAAATATCATAACAGATTTCAAATTAATCTGAACTTTCCTTCAGGCTGCCACAGTAAATTCAGTAAATTCCTATTTCCATTAGTAACAATATAATCTGCTTTCTACTGCCTTCTACTCTTCAAGCTTATATCTGTCTGATTACTTGGCAGCAAAGTCATCAACCATCAAGCGGACTTCCTCGTGTTTGTAGAGGATCCTGATTGGCCGTTGCTTCTATACAGCACAGATTAAGCACTTCACATGAAGAATCAATGTCTAAACTACTGGAGAAAGAGTAACTTTATTATGCTAAGATTTACATGCAGCGGGTATAGAAAAGAAAACCCTCCACACCTTTAAAATAATAACATTTTGAAGCTTTGAAGCCTAAAAATAAAGGAGGACACAGTTTTGGTTCATCCAGCTGTACTGACTGAAAAGGTCAAACATGTGCATCTAATTCAGTGGATTATTGAAATAATGACAACCCAATGAATTATTATGAGAATTCAACAAAAAAGGTCTAATGTGATTTTTTCAATTCAAAAGAAAAACTATCATTTCTAAATCTAAACACATTAACAGGCACGAATATCCTTCATTAATAATAATAATAAAAAATGCATAATACAATTATGTATTCAACATAATAGATGATAAAGCAACAACTGGACAAAGTCTTCCCTCTATATCAGATCTGGTGTTTTCTAGCACCTCCCAGTGTTTGGGAAAGGACTGTGATAATGATGATGATGTTGTGTAGTCAAAGTGTTTAGTGTCACTGTTACGAAATGCAGTTCTGAGCCTATAGCTATATCTGCATCTGGACCATCAGAAGAGTGTGTGTGTGTGTGTGTTTCTCCCACACAGGGGCTGTCAACACCACAGAAACACACAGCTAATGGGGCGTTCTAGGCCATCACCCACAGTCTGTTAGTTTCTAGACTAAAGACCCTATCACCTCAGAGCTCTACGCCTAACCACAAGACTTTTCCCCCTTCTGGGACCCTTTCTCACTGATAGAGGACAGGAAAAGTGCAAAAGAGTGAATGAGGTGATTTAAGCAGACAGATACAGTTTCAAACCCGTTTTCATCCCAAACAGTTGAGAGCTGAATTGTCTACATTTCTACCTACCCTGCCCAAACAACAACATTATTTTATAATAGATGGACAGGAAAAATTAAGTGTGTTCCCTATTCCAAAATGTTTCCTGATAGTCTATATTCACCATTCAAAAGTAGAAACCGAAACAAGTATCATGTGAAAATTAACTAATAGGCTCTTAGTGTGTGAATGTAAGTGAGTGAGTGTGTATGTTTGAGTGAGTGTGTGTGTGTTAGGGCTGTCAACGAATATTCTAAATTCGAATATGTATTCGAATAGTAAAAAAAAAACCGAATTTCGAAGGTGAAAATTAATATTAGACAAAGAAAAAATTTGGAAAAAAAAAACGCCCGCTGTAGTAGAGGCGTGGTTGTCTGCTTTGCGAGTGGGCGCGAGCCCAGCTCGACCGCTGCAGAGAAAGTGAGGTAAAATTGTTGACCCGTGAGATAAGTTGTATGCAAGCTATTTAAGATACAGTTAGCATACCATTTGACCACTAGCAACATGAGGGTCATATCTCAGAAATGTGCACCCAAAAGAGCATGGGATAATGTGTGGAACTCCAGCTAAACAGTCACGTCTCGACACTTAACGTTACTTTGCATCGCCCGCCGCAAGCTCTTTGTCTGCAACACGACAAGAGGCCATAACGAATAAAATAATTTCGATCATTTGTAAAGACATGAGACCGATCAGTAGCCTATCGCGGATGGGGCAGGCTTCGGGGAGTTCTGTCAAGCAATGGATCCGAGGTTTGATTATTTATCGTTTCATGTCAAGGAAAAGTTTCCATGTTAACCACAGCACAGCTCGCTCGGAGCATCAATGTCAGTTCTATATGCTGTAAAACTTCAACTAATATTAATAATATTTGTTTCAATCACTGAATGAAGCCTGCTATATTTGGGACAACAGTCGCGACCTTAAATTGCTTGCACAAAAATTAGTTTGTTCATTTAAACCGTTATGCGCAGAGAACGTGAGGGTGAGAGAGTGTGAGGTCTGCAGTCTTGGACATTAGTTGATTTCCCTTGTTTTTGTGTAGTAATACGTTGTCATATATGTTTAAACTTAAGTAGACTACCTATACAAGTAGTTATGTCTCTTTGTATTATTTTGGCCTGTTATTGACGTAATGCGCGTCATTGACAACATGCGCAACCAGATGTTTGAATAGTTCGAATATTTGTGTGTTTTTTAGAGGGAATATCATTTTTGAGCAATTTTGACAGCCCTAGTGTGTGTGTATGTGTGTGCGAGAGTGTGTGTGAGCGAGTGTGTAAGTGTGAGAGAATGTGTGTGTGTGTGTGTGTGTGTGCTTGTGTGTTTGTGTATGTGTGCGCTTGTGTGTGTGTATATGAGTGAGTGAGTGAGTGAGAGAGAGAGAGAGAGAGAGTGTGTGTGTGTGAGCTTGTTTATGTGGTTAATGAGGACACAAATTTGTATAATGACATGGGTATGACACAGGTAATAACAATGAGGAGGTGGTTTATGAGGAATTTTTAGTGTCCCATAATTCAAAACGCTTATAAATCATACAGAATGAGTTATTTTGAAAATCCAAAATTGCACAAAGTTTCCTGTGAGGGTTAGGGTTAGGTGTAGGGTTGGTGAAGGGCCATAGAATATACAGTTTTGTACAGAATAAAAACCATTACACCTATGGAGAGTCTCCATAAACCACATCTACCAACGTGTGTGTGTGTGTGTGTGTGTGTGTGTCACTCACCACCTGCATGGCGGAGCTGCGTGGTGGGTGTGGCTCGATCAGCAGTTGGCAGGGGGTCTGTCCAAAACTTCTGATTTGAGCCTCCACAGCCTGAGGAGGACAGAGAGTCGGGGTTATGATGGTTTAGTGGAACTAATGAAGAGATACAGGACTATAAACATCACCTTCAGACAGAGGATAACTAGCCCTGGACAGTATCAGCTCATACAGACTCAAAGAGAGAGAGTGTGTGTGTGGTGTGTGTAAAGAATTATGAAAGAAAAGCGGTGGGAATAATTGGGAAAAGGCTATC
This sequence comes from Carassius auratus, assembly GCF_003368295.1. NCBI lineage: Eukaryota > Metazoa > Chordata > Actinopteri > Cypriniformes > Cyprinidae > Carassius > Carassius auratus. The sequence goes on from NC_039243.1 coordinate 31,991,654, forward strand.
AAGCAACTGAATTTATGTGCACTTCCACCCTCTCTCTTTTTCCCACTTTGCTCAGACTGCACTTCTTTCCATCAATCCTTTCCGTCTGTTTCTAACTCTTCTTCTGCTCTTCATCTCTCTTTCTTCATCCTGCTCTCCCTGCTTTTGATCTCGTTCGGCCCACTCTGCTGGTAACAATAGACTGCACCACACAAACTCTTCTTTATATAGTGTAAATCCACTAGTGATCTCATTAGAGGCATTGATGAAACACAGATGACAGGACTACTGTGTCTGGAAATACCATTCTGAAGAAGCGGGGTTCAGAAGAGGCCACGCAAGGGAAGACACCTCGTTTCAATTATATGATCGGTTGATTTCTGCTCAAAAGCAATGGAATTTGACACTCTGTGTGGCATCAAGTCTTCATTTCTGGACCAAGTCTTTGGGTGTTTGACAAAACCACATTACGTCAGCTATTCAGTATGAGATCTTTCAGTGTTTCTCAGTCAGATCGTTATTTATGTAGGACATTTACTTCAATAATGTAGGTTCATAGACTTCAGAAAGAGTAGATGGCATGTGAATTTGGGAAACAAACACAAGCATGTGAGGGATAAAGGTACAGTCCTTTTTTTTTTTTGTGCACAAAGCTCTCAATTGTTCAGGCAATGAAGATAAATACAGTGGGGTCCAACAGTCTACACAAAAGATCATCAGGGATCAGGAAAAAAACGAAACATGAACGAAAAGTGTTAAATTAAAGAAATAAAATACAGTAATTCAAAATTTCAAAATGTAAAAACAAAGCAATTAATATATATATATATATATATATATATATATATATATATATATATATATATATATATATGTGTGTGTGAATGTGCATAAATTAAATAAATTAAAAATAAATTAAAAATAAATTAAATTAAAAATTAAATAAATTAAAAATAAATTAAAAATAAAATAGAAAAAGTTCATCAGAGATCAGAAAAAGAAAAAGTTTTAAATTAAATAAAATACAGTAATTCAAAATTTCAAAAAGTAAAAACAAAGCAATTAAATATAACATATATTATACATATATATATATGTGTGTATAAAATAAAATTTATTACATAAAAAAAAATAAAAAACATTACAAATAAAATAAAATAAAATAGGTGATTCTTTGTCTTCGTCCACAATATACTTAAATTCACTGAATCACGTAAGATGCTTTCTGGAATATTGTGAAATTGTGTTGGATAACATGTATTATAAACAGGGTGAAGGTTGAGCGTGTCACATTGGGACGGTTTTTAAGCTAATATGTGGATGCATCGTGCAGGCACCTGTCCCATGTTCATTAAATCGTCTCCTGACATTTACTACCAGAGTAGAACGAGGCAGTTCTCAGGTCACAGCGCCCAGCCAATGAGGAGAGAAGGTTATACGGGCACAAGCCGTTTATTTCTATGCAAGAGGTGCCAATCTCTTTAAGAGCACTAGTGCGTATCTGATGAGTTCTCTTTACATTCTACACATTTAAATGATAGAAATACTCCGTATGCATGCACATGCACGCACACACACACACACACACACACACAGTCATGCTCCATGAGTCTCCTGATTTACTCTAACCCTTGACAAGGTAATTTAGCTGTACAACAAGCTGTGACCAAATTTTCTCATTCTGCATAATGAGGTCCCAATGAATACTTAAAAAAGAGGTTTTGGGGGAAAGGTTTCTCTTTAAACTTAAGTCTTTTAAAGGTCAGATTAGTATCAGACTTGAGTAAAAGTGGGCTTGACTGGAGGAACAGGACTGTGTATGTGTGCGTGCGCTTATTTCATGTGCAAAGGGAACCCTTTGTGCTTGTCATGTTTTTTTTTTTTGTGGTGTCAGGGCAAAGACAGGAAGTAATCATCGTCTGAGTAAACATGGCCCAGTCTCCTGAGTGACCCTAATCTGCCATGAGACGTTCCACACGCCCTGTTCCCAACACACACACACATACAGATGCAAAAAACCCAAACTCAGCTGCTCAGACGGACAAGATCCAGTCCTGCCCAAACCAGACCTGATAAACAAGATGCAAAACTAAGACTAAAAGCAGAAGCCAGCAGTGAGAAGATCCAGAGCTGGTGCCAAACCTGCTGTTTCCACTCAAACTTACACACATGCTGCTCTAAGAGCCACGCTAAACTACACCCTCTGCGTTTATTTTTCTAATTTAACTCTACAAACCTGACCGTGACGTGCAATCATGCTCCAAAACTGACTTTTCTTTCACTTCATCCGTTCTCCTAAACCTTGGTGACGTCTGTACATGAGATAACTCATGCAATTTTTATTTGATTACTGACTGACTGACTTCCTATGAAAACATTTTAAAGCTTGAAAGTTCCAGTGCAATGTATCTTTTGTGTTCCGTCGAATAAAGAAAGTCATACAGTTATGTAATTACATGCAAAGTATAAATGCATAATAAAAAGAATAAAAAAACAGCATGAAAGAGCTAAAATATTGCACAAAAACTGTATGCATATTCAACATTCAAGGACTATGGTGCTCGCTCTTTTCTCTTACGCCTCAGATCCTGTCAAACGTTTTTGTTTTTCTCATGCATGTTTATTACAGTTTGATTGCAGACACGGTCATGTGAATTTATCGATCGTCTAATGGCCTGTGAATGGTGGAGTGGCAGTGAGGCGTGAGAAATCCCATTTAACCTCTTCTTATTAAACAGGAAGTGTGCGGGATAATGGGCTGAACTGGAGAGATGAACAGAGCAGATAGGCAATGAATCTGCATCAGATAGAGGGATGAAGAAATAGATGAAAGAAAGGAAGCATGCAGTGAAGGAAGGAAAGACCTAGATGGGTCTCTCACACACACACACACACACACATCTTCAGAAATCATGAAAATATACTGATTATTATTAATGTTGAAAATAGTTGTGCTGCTTAATATTTTTGTGGAACACGTGATATACTTTTCGGTTTTTACTTTTATTTAGCAAGCATGCATTAAAATCAAAAATGCAAAAAATCATGTGTATTGTGGTTTAAGCATTATAATACTAATGCTTAAAAACTACTAATACACTAAGACAAACTGATTTCAACATTGATAAGAGTAAGAATCATTATTTATAATAAAGCAGTAAATAATCATACAATAATGATTTCTGAAGATCATGTGACACTGGAATGATGCTGGAAATACAGCGGAGCATCACAGAAATAAATTACACTTTAATAGATATTCACATAGAAAACAGATGTTTTAATTACTCAAAAATATTTACATTTTTTCTGTATTTTTAAATCAAATAAATCCAGCTTTGGTGAGGAGTAGAGGCTTCTGAAACATTGAAAACGTGGTAATTATTCCAAAGGTTTGCCCTGTAGCGTCCGTGTAAGAGAGCGAAACACACTCACCTCTCTGAGCATGGGGTCAGATATGGAGCTGAGGTTGACCGCTCCTTCATAAGTCAGGTAATAGAAGACATTGAGAGCTCTGACGGCCTCAGGTCCCTGCTGCTTGTATCCGAATATCAGATCGATCCACTGATGCAGCTGACAGGACACAAACTCACTCTCCAGAGCCTATAAAACACACAAGATAACACGTATGTCACACAGAAAACAAACCACCCAGCCCAGAGATGCAAGCTCAGTTGAAGGTAGTTAGAAAATAAGACACATGGCATGTCTGCTTGTAATAGATTTGTTTTTTTTTTAGTTTTTTTGCACATGCACAACAACTCAGAGAATGCATGAGCAACACGATCTGTCAAAATGTGCTTTCAACAGTCACAAACGACACAATACACCCAAATTACAAGCTAATGCTTCTAAGACCGAACCACTGGAGCAACACAGATCGTATAACATGAGCAGGACCAGATATCTTTGCTCCTTTGTTTAGTCTCATCTCTGCATCTGAGAGAGTTGTTGTTTCCGGAGCTATGATTGTTCTTCAATGAAACGCAAGCTGTTTCTCTCTTCATTAGATGTCAGCGGAGGGCCTCTGTTTATGACTGCTCATAAAAAACAGCGATTGTGTTAATTAGCTCAAAGCTGTGTGGGCACAAAGGCCTCTAAACGAGGCCAAATGAGTTTGAGAAGAGCTTTGATTGTCATTGCTGTCTTGTGTCACATTAATTTCGAGACAAACATTAGGCGCTGCACTTAAACGGCAATTTATATCATTTAAATGCTTATTGGAAAGGTCTTAGCATCATTCATTTAAATGTGAATTCGCTGACAGCTAATTCAGCTTCATTTGCACACCATGCTCTCTTAATTAGAACTTTAAATCAGAGAGATGTGGTATCTGCAACAGGTTTGACAGCAAACTATTACTAATTTTATGAGTGGTATTATAAGTAACAGATGCAAGGCAAATATTTCAGAGATAAAACTGAGTTTTGCATGGTTACATATTAATAAAATATCTCTTTGGAATTAAATATTCAGTTTTTTACACACAATGCATGCTGTGGAAATTCACACAAATATAAAATAGACATTGTTGCTTACAAAAACAAAAAAGCAACAACAACAAAAAATCTAATTTAAATACCATCTGTTAAAATATTGAAAATGTTATTAATTCTTTAATATTTTTCTTTGATTGATTTATTAACAACACGCAGGATTTATTACAAGCTCTTGAATAAAGCATGCAGATTTATTCCACTAAATTTATTTGTCTACACCAATTTTATTAAAAAGAACCTGTTCCTCCGAGTTTATTATGTGGATAGATTGACCCCGTGTTGTTTCATGTCGTGTCTGTTTCCAAACTTAATGCAGAAGCTGATGGGCATTTAATGTGGGCCGCAATCTTGTGTCAATCAGAGGGGGGCAATGTTATTGAACACGAACTCTCCAGAGGACGGCCTTTATGTTAATCAAGGAGCGGTAAGATCAGGAATGAGATGGGAGGCAGAGAGCGTGAGGTAGGGTCTCCTGAGACAGGGGTGTCACTCTGAACCCATCAGAAGACGAGCGGGAGATGTGTTACATTAGATTCCTTTTTAAAAAAGACTGTATGCGTGTATACATACAAAGAAAAGTTAAGATGTTTGATATGACAGACTTACATCTGTCTACATCTTTAAAGACTATTGCTCAGATATGTGATGTCTCTTAAAACAGAATAAAAAAAAATAAAAAAAAACTGATTGACCAGTTTACAAAATAAAAGCACAGAAGCAAAAATTATTTTAATCTTACATCTGTTTACATCACTCATAAATGTGACTTTTCTTACAAAAAACTCAAGTAAAAATAAATAAAAAATCAACTTGCATCTGTCCAAATCTTTATAGACTATTGCTTTAAATGTGACATCTCTTACGAAAAACAAAAAAAGTTTTTTTTTTTTTTTTTTACTTATTGACTAGATAAAACATTTAATTATTTTAAAGATTTCTTTTGGGTAGGGAAAAAGAGAACCAATAAACATCTGAAAATTCTGTCATAATTAACTAATTCGGATGCAATTTCAAATATGCATGTATCTTTTTGTAAAATACACATGTAGAAATATTGTTTATTCAGTAATTGCTATTCAGATTTATCATTCAGAACTGGCCATATAATGACAAAGAAAACCTAGCAGCATCATAAAACTCAAAAAATATATTCGGAGGATATGAATATAATCACCGGATGACAGTTTTTCACTATTGATCATAAAATATAGTAACGCATAATCCTTTTATCATATTTTTATAGTGGTTTGACATTTATGGCGAGTATGAATTATTGTGTGATTCTTTGTAAATACTTCTACATTTGTGTTGACAAGAAAAGCATATGGGTCTAGAATGACATGAGAGTTTGCAAATATATATATATATATATATATATTTTTTTTTTTTTTTTTTTTTTTTTTTTCAGGGGGTGAACCATTCCTGTAAATTCATGTGTATGTACAAAAGAGGCCCAGGAGTGTGTAAGATGCAGCTCATTAAGATCGCTCATATCTGGAGAGCGTTATTGATGTGCCAATTAGTGGAGGCAGTATGTCCCATGAAATCCATTGGGAATCATCAGCATTTTGGAAATATGTGTCTCATGAGCTTTCACAGCTGCTTGATCAAAAAATGCATTTAATTTTATTTCAGCACTGCTTTTGTAAAATAAAATAAAAACTATAAATGCAACTATGAATAACACTGAGCATGCTGAAAACAAAATGCATCTGGGGGAAAAGAAATAGGAAATATATTAGGGGAATATGAAAACATGATACGCTAATGATGCTTTCAAACATGTTTTTTTTACGGGATGGGTCTCTCTGAGCTCTTTATGACTTTCATTGACCATAGCCCTTTAAAAGCATTTTAAGGATCAAGTTCAAGGGTGACAGTGCCAGAGAGAGAGAGAGAGAGAGAGAGAGTGTGTGTGTGTGTGTGTGTGTGTGTGTCCACGGCACACAAAGAATGATTGGAATAGATGCTGATTAACTTCTACTCTGAGCTCTTTCAGTCTATAGAGATTGATTGATCAGGTAATAATGTGGTAATGTTTATTCCAACAATGGTAACCATTTACAATAATGTTTAATTTGCATTAGTCAATGCTTGGTGTTTTATAAACTAACAATGAACGGCATGTTTGCAGCATTTATTCATAAATGTAATGTATATTTATAAAACATCTTTATATGCTAAAACAATTAATTACTTTGTTACCACTTCTGCTTATGAAAATGAACGCTCTTTTAAACGTTTAACTACAGTCTTTGACTAAAACAGAGTAAAGCGCCAGGTAGCTGTAGAGTGTAATGACCTTTCCTGTTTCCAATGTGATGCATCATAACCCTAGAAAAGCCCAGGCCCACATCATTCATGAGTATATCATCCAAGGTGACCCTGAGAGACAGGCCTATGAGTTGCATCCATGCTGAAAATTAATTTCTCCATTTATTCACAGAGCATGCTTGAGTGGACATCTGTGAAGGAGAAAATCAAGGCTATGATGCATTTCTTCCTATCCCACAACAAACAAGCGTGCACACATGCACATCAACAGACTGGAGAGAGAAACTTCTGGAGTGAGCGGAGCGTGTCAGCTGCAGTGGATCACAGTATTCACACCGACCCACTGACAACTTTTCTACCTATTTTTCTGAGAGTGTATATTACATCAGGAATTGTCATAAAAGCTCTCATGAAAAAACACGTGAGTTTACTATCAGAGGCTGAAATGGGAAGAGAAACAAACTGTGTAAAGAGGAGGGCAGATTCTACAATATATTTATTTTCATGCTATTTTTGTGAAACATTAGTTTGAAAGTGTCATTTAGCGAACACTTTGATTCAACGCGACTAACAGTAAACATAAACAATTTATGCTTCATTAGAAACATAAAAACTTAAGTCTGTCATGTGTTATGCTGGTGATGAGTCATGAGCTGCCTTTCACTTTCTAAGTGGACCATTGATTTTTATTACCATGTATTTGAGTTTTTTTATACTATCATAGATATATTAACTCTTTCCCTGTCAGCATTTTGGTGGTTTTCACTCAAATTTGATGGACTCCAATATAAATAAATAACATTTAATTTTTAGGTTTATATTTTAAATGTATGAAAAACTTTATAAAAAAAAAAAAAAAAAAAAAAATAAAAAAAAAAAACATTTTTGCAAAAAACTAACAGCACCATGTCAAGGCAAGTCATTTTTGAGTGTATTTTCACTCAACTTAAAATGACACTTTCTGTGTTACAGTGTGTCATGGATCCTCATTACATGTTATAGCACAAAATACACATGAATGAACGCCAGAAGGTATCTTGTTTCAACCGCAGAAAGACGTCAATACACACCATTTTTGTTGATGATGAATGAGCATTTGAAATATCAAACAAGATCCATTTTCATCTCAAGTAAGATCAAAAACTAAGTTGTAAATGGCATTAAACCTGGTTGCACCACAGTATTGTGTCCTGCTTTTTGGTTTTGGTTCATGTCAAAGACTTTTTCATCACCAGTTTCATTCAATCCTTTGTTTAATATGATAATAGCCATTTCTTGAGCAGTAAATCATCATATTATTCTGATTTCTGAAGGATCATGTGACACTGAAGACTGGAGGAATGATGCTGAAAATACAGCTTTGATCACTGCATTTTATTAAGTATATATTTTTTAAACAAAGTACTATTAAATTAATAACATTTCAAAATATTACTGTTTCACTTAATTTTTGATCAAATCAATGCAGCCTTGATGAGCATAATAAGATTTTTTGTATAGATTTGTTTAAGATATTTTGCATTGCACAACGTGTGTGTGTGTGTGTATGGCACTTTCCAGTAAGCATCCATGTCTGTAAATTAGCAAAATACACAAATATTAACCCTTTTCTCTCACTCTATTGGTGCATCATCCTCCCAGTCAACACTTGATAATCAAGTACTGATATGTTAGTGTGTTCGACAGCATCAGTGGTCCTCTAGACTGAAACCATCTCCCTCACAATGTTCAAAGATCTTTTAGAGCCCAGGGTTAATGCACGGTTAAGTCTACAATCACCTGCCGTCGCTGCGGTCATATCTGGGTGAATATGTGATGAAGGATGAGTCCTGTATTGTGGGATGTTGTTCAGCATGACAGTGGCCAGATCTGACGTGTTATCTGGAGGATGGGATCGAGTTCTTAACCTCTCCCTCGACCCTGTGATAAAAACAACGAGTGCTGCTGATGTGAGTGTGGCGTGACATCAGAAAGGGAGGGAGCGAGAAATGTGTTTATTTCAGCAGGGGGCTGTTTAAAATACCCACTTAATCCAACACACATCCTTAAACGTATGTATTTACAATGCTCATGAATCCTGCTCTGTGTGAGCACCTTTTAGCACAACAGGACTCGGGCAGAAGATGGAGAAGTGATGTAGCAATTAAAAAAGTGAATTTGGGAAACCTTTTGAAAACATGCATTTTTTTTTCCTGTTTGGAGGTAAAAAAATAAGGTGCACTCTGTGTTTCAGTTTGTTACATAAGTTGATAAGCCAGTACCCTTGGATCGATACTGACAACATGCAAAAGTAAAAAAAAAAAAAAAAAAAAAAAAATTTATATATATATATACATTTTTTTTTTTTTTTTTTTGCTATTAGCATTCACCGAAAATTTCACATAATTCTAAATGACTACTTAGTGGTGCCACCAATAGGCCTGTCGCGATAGTCGATAAATCAACTGATTGCACGATTTAAAAAAAATGAGCTTGCTAATATTTTTTTCCATTTTTATTTAAATAATGTAGTATGTCATGTCATGATGTGGGGTTAGTCTGGAGTGCAGAGAAAACACTCAAACATGAAAAGTGCATGAACCAATGACTACACATAAGCCAGTTTAGTGAATAAATGGGTGAATTAAATAACGAATTAAATATATCACTACATTTTTGGGTTTGTTTGTTTTAGTTTATTTAATTTGCATTAATGGATTGCATTCATGGCGCTTCTAAAAGGCTGAAAAAAGTAATTAAAAAGCCTTGTAAAACGGTTTCGGAAAAAATGAATTACATTTATTTCTAACATTTATATCTGGTCTGTTCTCATCTCATAATTAGACAACAGGCTGCTCAAAACAGTAAATGCAGTTAAAAATCTATTTGTTTTTTTCCCCCAGATACAATACAGCTCATCAGTTTTTTAAACCTTTTAAGAGACTTGATACAGCAAGTTATTATTAAGGTTCTTATGTTCAAAGAGATTATTCTGCTCTTTTGAGGATACACAGAAGCTGTGAACACATGGTGAGTTCTGTAATGTCTGCAAGCACGCATTTAGCATGACTGGTGCAGATTGCAATTTAATTAGCTGTTAATCATCTATAGAACATAAATGACCATGTGTGTGCATCATGCTGTTTTCTGGCCATTAGTGACAGATGAGCTGAAGAGTGTAGCAGGCCATTAGCTCTAGTGTCCTCATTACAGATTGTAGAAGAGTAGAACAGCTGACATCCCTTAATGCCAGCTATAAGTCATCAGCGGTGCTCATGCCCACTTTACACACACACACACACACACACACACACACACACACACACACACACACAGAGACAGGGCACATTTAAGAGATCCGAGAAGTAATTGAATTATGTTAAGATGAACTGAAAAGTCTAATTACTGGAAAAGAGGACGAAACCTGTGGCTATGCTTGCGTTTATAGACACCAGCTGAACACAGACGAACTTCATGACTTCACACTGTTCAATCATTATTTAGTACTACACACTCAAACAAAAGCTCAAGCGTAATTCACAAGTTCAGTAATATAGAGTTAGGTCAGTAGTTCCACTGCACATTAATAACCAGTGTTGGAGAAAGTTACTTTTAAAAGTAATGCAGTACAATATCGTGTTACCTCCTAAAAAAGTAACTAATTATGTTACTTAGTTACTTTTTATGGAAAGTAATGCATTACATTACTTTTGCGGTACTTTTTCTAATCTGCCTTGGCCCGATTTTCCTCTCTTCAGAAACAAAACATAACAAAAAACTCAAATGTTATATTTATTTAAAGTTATTTTTGTTTAATATTATGGCATTTTTGCTCCTCTTGTAGGGTGTTACATACTCCTATGAGTGACATACACAAAAATAATGACTTATAACGCATAATTATTTTCTAAAGAAGTCAAAAGGTAGGTATCGTTTGATAGAAAACCTTTGGATTTTTAGGAAAATAAAAAAAAGTCTTTACGTTTGTAAAATCTAGTGCAGAGAAATATATGATAAAAGTGTAAGAAAAAATTGTGCCCAGAAGGGAAATTTTACATATCTGTCTTATTTGACATACAAATTATTTTTAAGTGAAAAATGTGTTAGCTGTATGTGAATTAAATTTCATTTTGATAGCATGACGTAATCAAAAGTTACAACATTTGGAGCCAAGGTAGCATTTTTCTTAGCCATTGATAGTTTTGAAATAGATGTTTTTGCATGCATTTCTGCACATACAAATCCAGAAGAGAAGCAAACTGAACAATAATTTGCTAATGCATAGAAGTCCCTCTCTTTTGGACACTGACAGCTCGCTTGAGGAAACAGATGCATGTTTTTACTCATTTGCATTTTTTTCTTAACCATAACTGCTCCCATGAGCCCTTGCAGTTCTTGGGTAACACTAGGGCTGCACGATTCTGGATAAATTGAGAATCACAATTTTTTGATCTCATATAGAGATCACGATTCTCCTACGATTCTTTATTATTATTATTACTATTAACATTATCATTATCACAAGTATATAAATTAATTATTTTATTTTGCAAGGATTCTTTAAATTGATCAAGTGTGACAAAGACATTTATAACAAAATATTTCTATTACACACAATTATTGTTCTTCTGAACTTTCTATCAAAGAAACCTGAAAAAAATCTACTCATCTGTTTTCAACATAATAATAATAATAATAATAATAATAATAATAATAATAATAATAATGTTTTTTTTGAACGGCAAAACAGCATATTAGAATGATTTCTGAAGATCATGTGACACTGAAGACTGGAGTAATGATGCTGAAAATACAGCTGCACACCACAGAAATAAATTACATTTTAAAATACATTCAAGTGAAAGCAGTTATTTTAAATGGTAAAAATATTTCAAAACTTTACTGTTTTTGCTGTACTTTGGATCAGATAATATAGTTTGGTGAGCAGAAGAGACTTTAAAAAAACATTACACATCTTATGGTTCAAAAACTTTTGACTAGTAGTGTATATATAATATATTTAAAACCCCAGTTTTTTTAATATTAGAATGATGAAAAAGTTGTTTAGATCACTGATTCAACGACTCACTCATAAACCTACTACACTTGTTTCATTTCTGGATGAATCAGCGTTTTTGAACGATTCTCTTGAATGAAAAATTAATTCATTGACAAATAAATTAAGACACTTGTCGCCACCTATTGGTGAAACAATGCAATCGACACAAACGTTATTTAAAGCGCAGTACTTTCAAAAGGGGATTTGTTATATTTTGATCGCTGCCATATAGACATCAATGTTTATATTTAAACTATAAACTTTATCCCAGTATTTCTGTGATAATATAAATGACTGTAAGACAGATATAATACTGTGTAGTTGAAAAGACTGTTTGTGAAGATGTTTCTTAACCAAACATGGTAAGCTCTCTGTGTCAGCGGCAGTGCGCGCACGGATTTGAATGATCCGGTAAGACTTTGTCAAAGGTTTAACAGACTCGGGGAATCGTCGTCTTTTAGAAATGAGATCGAGAGGGTGTCTGAATCGAGATCGCGATCTTTTAACGATTAATCGTGCAGCTCTAGGTAACACACACATTATTTCACCAAAATAATAATAATAAAGTGAGTAAGTGGTCTTATTCACAATAACCCCCACAGCTGTCTCTCCAAAAACTGACTTGCTATTATCATGATGACAAAGCAATAAAATATCAAGACAATATCAGCTTAAAATATCCTAAAAATATGAAAGCAATCAATGCATCTGGGACTACTACTTTCCTATAGCATGTGCACACACCAAAGAGCAACCACACACACAGACTTAGTGAAAGTGTGTGAATGTCTGCGTGCATGTCAGAAGAGTTTGTGTGTGTGTGTGTGTGTGTGTTTCCGACTTATATCAGAATTGTATTTATCAGCATAAAACAGGTCACAGTGTTAGCATACACACACACACATTCACACGAATAGATACAAAGAGCCAGACACGCTAACCAGAGCCACTCGCAATCAGCACTTCAGCAATTTCATAAGCGAGATAAAGAAAGATGTGGAGAGAGAGAGAGAGAGGGAAAGAAAAGGGATGGAGACTCCGAGAGTGAACATACGAGTCGGTTGATGCGAACGAACTCCTCAGGACTCTTGGCCCAGGGGGGCAGCTCCACATCTGACACCACCGTCCCATCATCCATCACTCCCAGGTTGTAGTTATTGGAGTTAACAAACATCTCAGGGAGGTAATAGAACTCAGGGATCAGCTCCTGTGAGAGAGACAGGAAAAAGGGCTTTTTAACGACACATTTCACATTATTAACTAATGAAATAATTATATAAGGGCTGACAATCAATTTAAATATTCAATCTTAACTAATCTCAGTTTTTTTTTGGGGGGGGGGGGGGGTGCCTGATGTGTAAAACAAATGGGTTCCTTTTTAAAGAAAGAAAACAAAATCACATGTATCTATGAAAAATATGTGTATAGAAAAATCTAAACATACTACGCAAACAGATATCACAAATACATTAAAAATCACTTAGACTCAAATGCTGAAATCACATTTGCCAATTATGGATACATTTATGAATTTATGAATAAATTGCATCCATTAAGACATATGATTTTTTTTTAATTAGATATATTCGACAATCAAAAATAATTATTCAACGACATGTTGTTTTAACGGTAAAGCATTTTTTTCCCATTCCTGTAATGCAATCTAACCTATACACTCGAAATACCTGTATTCCTATAAAAGAGTATACCTGCTTACTGAAATCTGCTCTGGTCAAGCTCATGCACTTACACTATTAATTATAGCTTGGATTTGGATTTTTAACTACAAGAAACAAAGAGTTGAATTTCTTTCAATTAAGAGGAAAACAACTTTGGGTCTAAACGTACAAAATTAGCCATCAAATTTAAAGTGTTAACTTGTACTTGGTATTGGCCTGAATTCCTGTTTCAGTCCATCCAAACTTTCATCAGACTCTGTGCATTTTATTATATTTTACACCTATTAATTTACACACACTCTCAATGGAAGTGTTAAGTTAGTCCTAGGAGGAAAATCATTTGGGAAAAAACTATCTATCGATGTGCGAATCTGTCACTCAATCTGTAGTCATAAACCAACTACAATAGTTTTCTGTGATAGCATGCAAAGTTGCAAAATCTAATGCAAAATTTAATAAAAACAACATGGTTTCTATATAGAACATTTGTCTAAATTTAAACATCCATATAAAAATAAAACTGTGCATATTTAATGTAACATAGGACTCCAATTTAATATATGTGTATTGTGTGCAGTCCGAGTGGCCAATTAGGTGAGCAAACAAATGATGGAAGGTCCTAAACCAGCCTTAAGCCTCACTTCTTTCTGGTCCTCTCTTACAAAACCAAATTCTTTAAAACAAAAAGGTCACAATTTTATAATGGCACCAGGCGCCCTGAGGTTCATGTATGGAGCCTGCTGTAAATTTGGCATCTTCATTGGCGGCACAATGACTCAGAGTCACTTATCCAATGGTTTGGGGGGGGGGGGGGGGGTTGGTGTAGCAGGGTTGCAGTTCAGGAGGAGCTATTATGTGCAATGGCCCTTGAGCAGAAATGGTCAGAGGGCAAAACCTGTGATCCAAAATCCTGTCCTGCTGTGGGTCAATAGAGAGGGGTGCCCCTGGGACCCGTCTTAGGCCCTCTCTGATTCCCCTGAGGGGAAACTTTCAGTGTCCGCACTGCTTTCAGTCTAGTGCTCGGGGGTCAGGGGATGGAGGTTAAAGGTCAGGCCAGAGTTTACCTGACTAGATACAGACAGAATAAGAGTTGCTTTAGGCAATTATAGCTCTCTTTTGCATGATCACAAAAACTGCTAAAAGGCTTTTCACCCCTTGATAGAATGAGGGAGTGTTTCTAAACGTTGGAGGGTCTTGCTGTGCTTTTTTTGTGTTTTTTAAGAAAATGGGATAACAGCATGACAAATTGATGCATTATTACATTTGAAGGCACTTCTTTGCTTCTCATTTGCACCACTTTTTTGCAAGCTTAAGCATGTTTGAAATGTTCCACAGCTTCAAAGTCAAATAGACTGAAGGTGATTTCCAGGTTTTTAGTCAAGTCCTCCATTCGGTTTTGATGCATGCCAATCCTGATCCACAGCGGCATGTCTATGCAGAAATCAAACTGGGCTTTCAGTATTAAGTGTAAGCATGTGAGCCACATGTCTTATTACCAAATGAGCCCCTGAAAAATGCAAGCATGCAATGAGCGTGCTAACAAAATGTCTGTTGTAATGAATATTTCAAGAGGACTGGTCATTTGTTAAAGTCAATGCCGAACACTCAGAGGGTCTCTGAGGGGCTATGGTGCATGTTTGGGATTGCTGTCTGACTTTGGTTTGGGGCCGAACGACAAAAGGTTAAACTCAGGGTTAGGGCGCTGTGAAAGGTTTCACAAGAGAGAGTGTAAGTGAGGAAAGGGGGAAAGTTGGAAATCAAGATTAGTTTAAAGCTTTGATCAAGGACCCTTGACGCTTTCATGGTAGCATGACAAGGATTGGTTGTGACCGTACATGTGCTAGAGCCACTGCCCTCACACCAAGTCCCAGTGAGCTCCGGTTACCAAGAGGAAGTCAACTCACTACAGAAACATCTAATCATGTAATAGCCTCCACATTTGTGAAAAACAAAATACCAGTGGAAGGTGAAAATCAAATCCAGGCCAGAGATCGACTGATGCCTGATTGAGCGGAAATAGCACAAATACAGCTTTGTGCATGTGTATAAATACGGATGCATTACAATCAATTAAAAATAAGATGCATTTCTATTTCTGCGTGTCATGCACATATGTTGCCGTACCTTCACATCAGAAGTGTCCCTCTGGCAGTTTCTCCAAGCTCTGGACACAGAGGAGAAAGTGCGATCTGCGTGGTCAAATTTCCCACCTTGGAAATTCAGGAAGAATGTTGTGAAAGGCTCCTGGGAATAAAAAAGATTGTGGAAAGTAAGGAACTTCCACACACACACATTCATGCTAAAACAAGCATTAAAAAGTCATGTTAGGAGCTACAGGACAAATTCCAATGAACAAAGATCATGTATGTAATCACTACAAGTCTACTTTGATCAGACTTTAGCCTGCAATTTAAACTTTTTTCAATACGTGCAACCTGGTAAGTTTCTCTTATTTAGCATCGATGCCTGCTGTTCATAACAAAGCCTTATACAATATGATTCTAACTAGTTTGCACTAAATGACATCCTCTTCCGCACAAGAGGGACGTGAATGCTATAGAAACCTGTTATTAACCCCAGGCACACACTAAAGCCTTTACACGTGCATTATTTGTTCTTTTCTAATCATGCTGAATCTTGTTTGTGCAGAATCAATAGATGGTTCTTTTGAAACTATACTTTCCTGATGAGAAGAATGCAATTAGTTAATAGCACACCATGAAAGAAAAATACCCTAATTACACAGTGGCTTTTGGGTGCTTGACTGAACTTAACACCTTCCTTTTTTCTGTCAAGAGCTTCTGTATCACGAAGTTGCTGATTTGTGCTATGGTACATGAATTAGGGTGCTTGGTGAAGTGGATTTGGGATAAGCCTGATAATAATGGGATGGGATCAATAGAATGGGCCAACAGGGAATGGCTATGAACGTGAAAAACTGTGATGGCCAGGAATGGGTTAGTGACCTCTAGCTCTCTCTCTCGGTGAGTAGAATATGTGAATACACTAAAAATTAAAAAATAAAGTTGAAAATAAACACACACCTAAATGTAAAGTCACTGCAAAACTATGCTTCATCAAAATACTGTTATATTCTGATGCTATAAAAATGTCTTAAAAACTGGTACTGGAGCGTTTTGGTGTTAATCATGTCATGATTTGACACTTGTGTGTGCAACTTACAATCCTCAGGAGCCACATCTGAGTAAAGCTGGAGGTGGAATAGTGCGTGCCGTAGTGGAATTTGGGCACCTGCTCGTCTTCCCATGATTCAAAGCGTTCAGAGAAGAATGCAGCCCTCTTTGGGTTGAGTGCACCAATGGGCTGTAAAGAGAAAAGACAACATCATTGGAATAAACATAAAGCACAAATGTTCAAGAACCAAAGCAATAAATCATTAAGTTAGATCAGGGACCACAGGTGTTACATCTGGGAAAAGCAATAATTTATTAATGCTAATCATTTAAGTAATAATTTGTGCAGCTGCAAAGTTTCATCGATAACAGAATATTTTAAAGTTATTTTAAGGACCAGACATATTCAACAGTTTTCTGTAGCTGTGAAAAATAATAATAAAATAATTGTGTTTAGTTTGGGATCGGTAAGATTAAAAAAAAAAAATGCACATCAAGTAATATTGTGGAATATTATTGTGATTTCAAATATTGTTTTATATTTTAATACTTTTAATTTATTCTTGTGATCAATGCAAATTTTTCAATATCATTAGTCACAGTGTCACATGATTCTTCAGAAATCATTTTAATATATTTATTTTGTCCACAAGAAACCATCAATGCTCAAAACTGTTTAATATCATGGAAAAGTGGTAATTTTTTCCCACCTCAAGATTCGGTGAATGACAGATAAAAAGTTTCAAAGAACAGCATTTATTTGAAATATAAATCTTATAGCATGTCTTATAGTAAAGGCTTTTACCATCACTTCTGATCAATTTAATCAATCCTTGCTGAATAATATAATAAAAACAATACTACATTCATAATGGTGTTTAACAACAAACAAAAGTCAGCACACCATAGGCTCCAAAAATGTCAAACAATTTAATAATGGACTTCACACAAGGTTATATTTTGCGTCAAAAGGCACTCAATTTTGACATTTTTTTTGCTGTTGATGTGCATGCTTTAGTTCGGTTTCTAATGTTGTTAAACATTAACAGCAAAAGGAAAGAAATGCAGGGGAGTTCATATGGCTAATACTAATTCTTGCCCTGCATTGGTTTTAATCAAACCATTGATTAGCTGAAGAAACCCAGTGTACGGAAGCAGGTCATCATTTACAGTTAATGCTCAGTTATGTGTATTGTTATTCCTCTTGAACTAAAGCTTCCTGTCTGTCTCTCATACGGAGTATGATCAATAGTAATTGAATATCAGAGCTGTGTAATAAAGGTCCTCAGCTGCTTTTCTATTGATCACACTGGTGCAAGCACAATATGGGTGATTGTATCTTTTAATGTTCACTGTGTGCATGCATTAATGTGAGATTTAACACCAAGGTCTGTGGGGCTCACCTAAAAATAGAGCTTAATTATATTCCACTACAATTGGGATTAAACTATGTCTTGGATTTAAAGAAGAGCTGTTTAATCAACATCTGATTGTAAATCTCTAAAGCTTGTAGTATTGTCAGTGAAATGTAATAGACTTATGCTGAATGTGTTCTGTGTGTGTGTGTGTGTGTGTGTGTGTGTGCGTGTGTGTGTGTCTGTTAAACTGGGGTGTAGCCTTGGGCTGACAATGACACACAGTCTGCTCTCATAAGGCAACTACGGTGAGAACACACACTGAATTAAACATTGTGCGATTTAACTGATTGATTGCGGTAATAACAGGGCCCTCATTAAAGAAAGAAAAGGGAAGGCAGGATAAAAAAACATCTCTGGCATTGCTCAGTGTGTGTTTCTATGTGAATGTGTGTGCATGTATATCAGTGTGTGTGTGTGTGTGTGTGTGTGAACCCCTCGTGTTGTTTATGGCAGTAAATTAGGGTCCAGTACAATAGGGTTTGGTGCCAGTGTTGTTCATCAGGGTTATCCCCGTACCACAGCGTGGTGTGATGGAGTGAACGCAGACCACCAACCCCAATACACTCCGGCAGCACTGAATATTTCTCTAGTGGCGGCTCAAATAAATGATCTGCCGCAATGTTTTTAATTAGACTGCAAATCTGAACAGACTGCCAGAAGCTATCAGTATCAGCACTTCAGCGTGCGGCTTAAAATCCAGGGTTTCTGAGCTGAAATTCATGAATTGAACCTAATAGCTTTTTTTTTTATATGCACATGATTCTTGAATTATAGTCATGCCCGATTCATTCTGTGCTGGACACAATTTGCATTCAGCACCGTGATCTATGCACATGAATTGGCTCTTTAAATGCAGAAATTGTGCTCGACTAGACAGTGACTTTTTTTTTTTTTTTAAGCGAAAGTGGTGCATTGTAATATTTTACTAGGAGAGCTTACACACTAGCACACTATGAAGCATGCATTACAGAAGAAGTGAATGTGTGTCAAGGGCTCAGTTAAAAGGGTGTAAATGACGTGATGCAGGGCGAATCAATATGCCATTAACCACATCACAGTGAGAGTGGAGAAACAGATCAATACATTTGGTTATCTTTGTTAATGTACAAATATAATAACATGCTTTAGTCAGGATGCCTTTTATTTTAACTCACTGCAGTAGTACAGAATATCCATCCTATTATATATTACTAAAATCACAATATTACAATTGAAGTCAGCATGAAAATGGAAATTCACTGTGTTTCACAATTGATTCATCCATTCATTTTTTTTTTTTATTGTAATTTTTAATCAAACAGTCGTAGTTCGATCCTCCGGTTAAATGACAGACATTTGCTGACCTATTTTGGGCTCACTCAGTTGTGTCAGTTTTGTTGTTTCTGGCTGCACCAGATGTCACGAAGAGGTTAGAGTTTATGATAAGAAAGCCAGCGGGGTCATAACGATCAGACGAAAGCAACATAAATTCATGTTCACATTCCTCTGTCCGTGTGTGACACTGCGTCTAAAGGTGTGCTTCTATCAAAGCAGTGCTGGGACGTGTTATACACAGACGACAAGAGAGAACAGGAGGGGTTAAAGACAAAAAGAGAAAGACACACAGCTTCTACAAGGTTCAGACGGTGCTCCACCGCTCATACACTGATGTCAACAGCATGGATAAAGCAGTTGTTATAAAGATGGTTGAGATTTGCTGTTGTTGTCTGCAGAGCGAGGGCTCCCTAAAGCTTGACTGAACAGAAAGACAAGGAGAGAGAGAAGGAGGGATGGAAAGAGAGAGAAATAAAGGCGAGGGTGATGCAGGATGGTATACAGGACTGTTGTCTTTTAACTGAGTGGGCGGAAGCCACTGCAAAGGAACCGAACGGGCCTGAACAAATTAATAAATGAATAAAGAGATATGCTGCATGCTGTGTGTAAGAGTCTCTGTTTTTTGTTGTTGTTGTTCAAGCATGTAGTGAATGTAAAATAACAGTGTTGCACTTATATGTGCATTGCGTAGTTTTTCTTTGATTGACAGCTTACATTTTTACTGTAACATTTTTATTGGCTCTGCACTTGCCAATAAAAGTTAAATCTAATCGAAGCATGTTAAATTGTGACAGTTTGAAATAATTGATAGAAAATACTGAGGTTTAAATCAGAGACGCTATTAAAAGACTTAATTATTGCTCTCATACTTGCGAAACATGAAACAAAAAGACCCTTTGTCTTTAGGAACTTATTGTCAAATACAAATTACATTAAAACAATGCATATTTTATTCTGTCAGCTAGACTATACTGGAATTATTCTAATTATGCTTGTTAATCTGACCTACTCTGTCTGTACCTGAAAGAAACATGCTGTTCGCTGAATCCGAATTTGTAAAACAGACATTTCTTTGCTAAAAGCAGTGCAGATACAGTAGATACAGATAGCATCATGCATATAAATCTGCACTGGAGAGCAATATGTAAGCGATCTGAAGACAGTAGGGTTACTTCTACAACCTCATGATTCTTTTTGCACAGGAATTCATCTTCTATTATCTCTCAGTCCTTTGTTTTCTTGCCTCTTAGAACTGATTCATGCTGGGTTTTATTTTGGGTCAGAATGGACTAAAAGTAATCCTCTGTCCTCCCTCCATTGACCACCATTACATCAAACGGATGGTCATTTTTGAGGCAGTGAGTTGCAAGCTTTCACAAGCACTTTTAAAGTGAAGTTTAAGGGTGGAGGCATTTTAAAATGCAACTTTTGTCATGCAACTCAATTACCCAAATGGTGCAAGAGCATTCTTTTGGAGGAATGGCCCTCAGCTCCCTGACATGAAATATTCATCAGGTCTAGACTGAGAAAGGAGCTCTTCAAGAAGGTTTTGAGATGGAAACATAAGAGTGAGACATATTTAATAAAATGGACAGGACAGATAGGACAGAATTTCAGAACTATTTTGAATATATATCAGTTTTTGTAATGTAAAAGTTATTAGATTAGATAGGATACAGATTTCGGTAAGTTGTCCTCATATCTTCAGATGTTCATTCATGTTTATTTCGTGCTGTAACTGCTATTAAAGCAGAGGAGACTGTAACTTTGTTTCATTTAAAAAAAAAATTGGAATGGGAGGTGTGCTACAATGTTGCGTTCGTTATCTGACAGGCTAGACTAATCCATTCTTGGGATTTACGAATTAATATTAAAATTAATTCTTAAAATTGAGGAATAAATATTTTTTACCCAGCACTAATGTTCTATATTTGAAGTTATATAAACATTATATAATATTTTATCAATTGATGTATAATGTTGAATAAATAATCTTTCCATTGATGTATGGTTTGTTATGATAGGACAATATTTGGCTGATATACAACTATTAAAAAAAAATCTGGAATCCGGGGGTGGGAAAAAAATCTAAATATTAAGAAAATCATCTTTAAAGTTGTCTAAATAAAGTTCTTAGCAATGCATTTTACTAATTAAAAATTAAGTTTTAATATATTTATGACAGGAAATTTACGAACTATCTTCATGGAACATCATCTTTACGATGGTATTTTGGCTAATGCTACAAATATACCCCAGAGACTCAAGAAACATAAAGCCTGAGCACACACTGAACCTCTGGGATACACAAAAATAAAATGTAAACCTGGAAATGAAATTAAGATTTCAAATTAAGAATTTTTAAACACTACATGAATACAAAATATTTAAAATGCTGCACTATTACAAAAACTGCATGAAATGTATAAAGCAAGCGTCTGATAGACAAAGGCAGGTCTGGTGTTCCCAGCAGTGATCTGTGTGTTTAGCTCAAGTACCACTACACTCATTAATTAGCTCCTTAGGGAGGATGGCTGGCTGGCTAACAAGAACAGAGGAGGAGGAAGTGAAGAAGGGATGTAGGGGGCTTGAGAGGGGAGGACGAGACATGTCCTTCAGTCTCTGAAACTACAGGAGCTCGTTGAGGCTCAGACTGTTTGTGTGAGTGTCTGTGGTCATGTGTTTACCTTGGACAGATCTCTGTAGTTGCTGGGTAGCGTGAGGTCGAGAGCTTCGCTGTCGTAGTTGGTGATCACCCAGGGGAACACAGGGTACTGGTTCAGATCGTTAAACGTACGACCTGAAACACAAGGAGTGTCGAGACTTCTCACACCTTCATTAGCATTATCATGTTCATTATGGACACAACATTCAGCTTCATCCGTGGATTCAGCGTTCGGTTTTTACCAGAGATGGTGTTGAGGAACATGAGGTACTCGAAGTTGGAGATCTCTCGTCTTTGCCAGCGCTGGGTCACGTTGGAGGCCTTGAAGAGCTGTTTGGGACTGGCCAGAGAAATCCGTCTGGCAGAAAAAGACAAACTACAGTCAGTATCCTGAAATGTTCAATGGACATTCCCGCAAAACTCAAAAACGTACGTATACATACGCGTCGCTGCAGTTTTCAATTGCGATTAACACTAGAAGCAGTAAAACCATTACTCCTTTTCACACAAAGTATGATTTACAGGGCCAGTTGTGATTAAGAAAGCCTAATTCTGCTCACAATATTATGTTGTTACCTTAAAACAATTGTAACATGCTGCGAGAATTGAAAACTGATACTTTTGAATGTTAGCGTCTAGGCGTGTAACGATTAACCGCGAGCCGCGAAATCGATTAAAATATGTGACGATTCAAAATCGGTTGAGATACTAAACAAATCACAATTAATTTAGAGGTAAGAGTTTATATGAATGCATTAGGGATGCATAGATAACGATACAACTCGCACACTTCTGTTGTTTGATCTTTGATGTTCACTCACTTAGCACTCGCATTAGGATTAAAACTTTTTTGGTAAAAAATAAAATTTATAGGGGCATTCACTATAAATATAATTTATTTACACGACTTTATGGCGAAAGTTAATCTCCTTCAGCAACAGTACAAATACATGCACGCGCTGCACGCTTTTAGCGCCACCTGCTGGCAGAGAGTGAATCTGCGTTTGTTTCATGCTCATATTTATGTATAGTTTTAAAAAATTGAAGTCAAACCATTCTGATTTGCTTAAAATTTTGAAATTAATCTAATTTAGATTAAAAACTGCTCTATGCATGTATGCTGCATCTTTGTTTGGATAATTATTAAAATGCAGTGGTTGCCTCTAATTTTAAATGGAAAGAGCACAGATAATTTATATTATTATAGTGTTATATTTAAATTACACAAAGAAACATGAAGCATTCTGTCCAAGCAATAATTAAAAGACTCATTCAATTCATAATTTGTCTTAAATCTCATTTTGTAAAAAAAGAAAAGTGAATCGAATCGTGAGTTGAGTGAATCATTACATCCCTATTAGCATCACATATACAGCTATATATATGTATATGCTATATATATGTATACATATATATGGGTTTTCTAACACGGTAGGTTTATTCTGTAATATAATTGTTAATACTTCCATAAGGAGACAAAATGTAAATTATGTAGTGTAATAATTGTAGTGGCTCAGTAGTAGAGCATTGCGTTAGCAGCGCAAATGGTTGTGGGTTTGATTCCCAGGGAATACATGTTAGGTTAAAAATGTTAGCCTGAGTTGCTAACTCTCAGTTGGGGAGATATATAAAAAATGTGAATTGTGTTTGTGTGAAAGTAATTAGGCGGCGTTACAGACACCTCTGACACCACACACACATTAACACACACACAAACCAGCAGTGCTAGGCCAGAAACATGTTTTATGAAAGTGAATGCTTCTGCACAAGTGCAAGTGTCATTGAGATGAATGGAAATGCGAATGCATAGCTTTCTGCAACTGTTCTAGATACCGAATAGGAGGGAAAAAGAGGGTTTACTTCTATAAATGAATAGTGCACATGAGATAGAGAACATGCCTGGTCTGAGGAAGGCCGAAATTCGTGCCAACCCCAACTCTGGGGAGACAGTGCACCACCTTTTTCACTGTGGCTGCATCTGGGAAGTTGAACATGACTGCCGCTGTAAAGACAAAAGAGCATTTATCACACACTTCATGCATAATTTTTGTTGATCCGTTTTGCATTTTTCATTACTTACTATTTTACCATTTTTAAAAGTAAATGATCAAAAATTACTAGCTCACTTCTGTTGGCCATGAAGACCTCCAGCGCTGTATTCTGTAGCAGATAGCGGCGAGAGAAAACGGCCCTGATCTCGGAGAACTGCCATTTCCCATGCAGACCCTCTGTGTAGGCCACAATCTGTTCAGGAGAGTTAAAGGAAATTTAAAAACTCACGGGATACAAGCGAGAAAGCAGCAGGGAAGGTTTTAGTCCATTTATCACCCATAGCTCATGCCCAGGGTCTCAGAGCAGGATTAATGTGTATTATAGATCAGTCCTCGTGGAAAAGAGATGCTTTAAGTGCTAAAATGAGCCCCATTCAGACACACACTGAAGAGGCCACAGCTCACTAAAAGGTAATCAGTACCAAGAGAACTGGACATCTGTCAATACTTGGCCTTCAAGTTGGTGTGAGAGTGAAAAATGATCCAAATAAAGTGACAATGCTGCACAAACATCACATTTTTATTGTAAAAAAATAAATAAATAAAAATAAAAAATACAAGAAATGTTGCAATTTTTTTCGGAAAATGCAAGAAATGCAGAAAAAAGCAAAAGAAAAACAATTATATTTAGGGGTTGCATACAGAAAAGTTTTCTTAAAAATTAATAATAATAATAATAGCTGCAAATTATTTGGGTAAGAGACACTGTAATCTCTAAAAGAGATTTATATCAAATATATGTCAGATAACAGGGAAAAAAATGCAATGATAAATGCAAATGCAATTCTTTACAAATTTTATTTGACAAATTATATAAAATAAAATATTATATTTTATCAATTCATTTACACAAAAAAATAAACCAATACATAAATAAATGCAACTAACAATGATGCATAGTTAACAAAAAAAATATCCTTAAGAATTTGAAGGACAATACACTTATTTTCACCGCTGATGACTAACACTGCAATACTATGATGCAAATGTGTTTGTCCTTTGGTAGAAGCATCCAAATTAGGCTTCCGACGATGGCAGGTTTCCCTGATCCTGCAAAGTGATGATATTCTTGAAAACGGTTGTAGCATCATTTTGCATTTACAAATGCTCAGCTGTCTTAAAACTCTTCCTCTGTTTCTTTTCCTCCATATTCTCGCTGTCTCCTCACATTTCTAGTTTAGCTTAATTACTGAGGGCACAGAGGAGAAAGAAGCCACCGCACCTGATCTGAGCGGCTCAGTTAATCAGACTAGTATCAACGCTGAGACGCACTCATTAATGAGAGACAGAGAGCAATGTCACTGCCACAGCTTCACTTCAAAGTCTCCAGAGTTCAATTAAATGTGGATTAAGGCTGTTCCGCCGCTCCGCTAACAGCGCCATACGTGCCCAAGTGTATTCGAGGAACTTTATCTGAAGGATCTGTATGTTTGCATTGACTGGTAATGAAGTTAACCCCATGTAAGCAGCATTAATGCTGCGAGAGACTCCCAGAGACCGTTATAGAGGATGCTTCTTAAAAAAAAACAAATTGCAATTTCATTGGACTGCCTTTCATTAATGTTGAATTACAATGTGCTTTCATCATGGCATTGTTTCGACAACCTTATGTAACGTCACCACATTATTTCTATCAAGAGCTTAATTGATTTTTAGAAAATATCTTGTATTTAAAAAGGGGAGACGAAGCACATCCCAAAGGGTTAAAAGATGCAATAATGATCCAGACCTAGACTCTTTCTGTTTTTGTATATTTAAATGCAAAGAGCATTGACAAAAGGGACAGAACATGCAAAACCTGCTGTTTCTCAAAGAATTTGAATAAATAAAAGTTTCTTCAATGATAAAAGGATGAAGAATAAAAAAAAAACTGCTTTAAAATACTTTTTTTTTTCTTTACAGATATAAACGATGCTTATTCCATTTGGTTAAATCTTGTTCTAAATTAAATGTCTTTTCATTGATGCCAAAATACCTTAACAGAAAATGCAGCTTCATTTCAAGGCCACGACGCCAACGTCAAACTGACAACAAAACAGTGAGGATGAAACACACACACACACACACACACACACCGGGGACCACCGCTCCAGAGCATGTGCTCCGTCTCTGACAGAACTGAATGAAATCTAATTGAAAATGCCCCCCCACCCAAAGCCAAAGTGGGGTTAGCAGGAGAGAGGAAAAAGCAAGAGATAGCAAGTGTGAGACAGAGAGAGAGTCAACTATCCGGCGCTCTCTCAGAAAGATAAATGAGTCTCTGAATAGCAGTCTACGTTGGGCAAAGTGTGCTTGTGTTTGAGCCGTGATAAGAGCGTTCGCTGCCAGGAAACGGAAACAGCTCTCCTGCCGCTGGTTGATTTCCATCCTCGCTAATAAACGAGTATTATACGGTGAACGTGTGAGAGACAGAGAGTGTGAGCGAGAGATGGGTTTTAATGCGTCTGTGCATCTGCAGAGCAAAATGAGCTGATTGAAGTTCAATTTGTAAACTGTTATTAAGTGTTTCCGCCTGGTTGAGTGTGTTAAAGATTGTGGATGGGACATTTATTATTACCTTTTGGTCAAATGAAGTGGCCTGGGCGATAAGGTGATGAAATTAATGAGGAGGAGGAAGTGGGTGATCCATCAACATCAACATTCAGAGTCAAGCGCACCAGAGACGCAATATTGGAAAACTTGATAGAATTCATGGGAATAAAAGAGAAAAGACATTAAAGAGGGAGAGAGTATCTAATGCATATGGCCGTGTGAATAAGAAGCTAGCATGTGTGTGCACATAGCATCAAGACTACATTAGAAAACTGATTAGAAAATCATTTCAATGTAATTCTACGAGAGAACAAGTGCAACTGTAATACTCAATATTTTCATGCTGTTTAATGATGACTTTGAAAATAAACAATTTTATCTCTAGTTTGTTGTTTAAAACATAAAAGATAATGAAACTGTCACTAGTAGCTAAAATACTACCTTTTTTTTGAGGTTGTGGGCAATTGTAACACTTGTTATATTGAATGTTTATAATATATAAAGTTAATTATTTTATCAATCTATCTTGTTGAATACTGTTCTTGACTTATAAGGACAGTAAGTATCTTCTGCTCACCGACGCTGGATTTATTTGACCAAAAATACAATAAAAACAGTAATATATATCTATCTATCTATATATATATATATATAAATAAAAAAATATTAATAAATAAATAAACTTTTTTCTATTTTAATACATTTTAAAGTATTTAATCTTGTGAAGGCAAAACTGAATTTTCTTCTGTATTTGCACAAATCACACCACCCTTCAGAAATTGTTCTAATAAGCTGATTTGGTGCATTTATTAAATAAATGTTAATGTGAAAACAGATGTGCTGCTCATTATTTTTGCAAAGATAAGAGGTTTTGGTTGCTTTGAACATTTATTTGAAACAGAAATGGTCTGTTACATTAGAAATGCCTTTATTTTCATTCTTAAAAAAATATATAAATCTTACTGATCCCAAACCTTTTCAAGTTGATCATTCTTTCGAAACAGTTTTGTGTCAGTAAAAATACAGCTCCAATTAACTTTATCTTAAGGAATTTCAAAGTACTTTTTACTTGTAGTAAGTTACAACACTTAGCGTTAAACTTTTTCCTTTTTTAATTCCAAAGGCCTGAGTTTCAAAGCAGATATAAGTTTCCACTGGAGCCAATCAGTCCAGATTTTTTGAGGTCTGATCAAGAAAATGTCAAATAAATTGCTGTTTTCAGGCTTTTATTTTATTAAATGTATTTGACACAAATGTGCCCCTATGATGAGAGCTGAGAATCATGGGACTGTACAAGCACATGATCTCTCATTCAAAACATAAAAGAAAAAATGCACAAATGCATTCACCAGAAACAATACAAATATATCAAAAGATTAGCTTCAACACACTGTAAAATCAAGTGCAATCGCAAATATTCGAGAGGATAAATTCCATGTCATCCTTTGACATTCAGTAAATGCCCAAGTCAACTCAGAGAAACAAGAGAGCGAGAGAGAGAGAGAGGAAATCTTGTGTGGATTTAGAAAAATGTCAAGAGCTCTGGGGTTAATTGGAGGAGAAGTGAATCCTTTAGTGCACTTCACTCATTAAACATTTGGCCTTTATGTAGAGGCTTGTGGGGGGTGATGGGAAGGACACACTGTGGGGCTCCAGTAAGATGAAATTTAACACCCATTTAATGGTTAAAATGGACAAATGAGGGTGTTTTTGCTCGTAAAATCTTAAAGTCTTAATGGCTGAAGTGCTGAATCACTTTAAAAATGGCTGCTTTGGGTTCAACAGCTTCAATTAGGCCAATGTGTCAATTTCACAGTAGTAGGTTTTATATATTAGTATACTGGTATGTCTGCTTTTAAGTACGATGGTGGAATAATGAGAAACAAACAAAGGCATTTGAGAGGTAGATATGGCATATTTAGAGCAACTGATGGAGAAATATGATCAAGAGGAGACGGACTGAATCCCTCCTCCTCCTCCTCCTCCTCCTTCTCTGACTGACATCAATTGGCAGACTTTCTCCATCCTAAGAGATTTAAAGCACTTTAACCCCAGGGCAAAGGAGGGCAGGTTGGCTCACTGAAGAAAGACAGGATAAAGGTGACATAAGTGAGAAGAAGAGAAGCGTGAAATTTGTCAGACATTCACAAACTGGCTGGTTTGCTCCAAGCGCTGGTACTGAAGAGCTGTTGAGGATGTGCGCCGCTAAAAGACTCCGATCAGTTGTTAAGGAACATGTTGGGAATATTTGTGAGAATCCTTAAGAGGATTCAAGAATGCTACATTAGTGAGTTGGAAAGTGTTGTGAACTAACATCCTGAACGCGTCTGAGAAGCATGAAGAAAATCATGTCGACAGGCCTTCTCCGAAGTCCAAAGCATTAATACGGAGGAGATCCCGCAGCATCGCCCATCACTTTCACTGCGACCCGTTCCTCACTGTGTCTATGGCAGGATTGAAGAAAAGTGAAGTCCCTCTAATCCTTCTATTGTCCAGGGCCTAATTGGATTTGGAGAAGGAAGGTGGGGTAGAGGGTAAAATATGTGGACCCCTTTTTAGTGTCTTGCATGGTCTGAAAAGGAGGAATCCTCCAGGGATTTAAGGGATTGAAAGGTGACAGAAGCTGGATTATGTTTTTTATGACTGTGTCTTTAAGCAGGTAAACAGGGAAGCCCATTACAGGGGAAAAGTGCAGGCATAGGTTAATGACAGATGATACATAAGTATCTGTAAATAAGTTGCTGTGATTTGTTGCTGCGAGAACTTCTGAAGAAACACTTGCTGAACTTTCATACATTGCAACTATGTTATGAAACTAAACACAGAGGCTACACATCAGTTTGGGTCTGATTGCACCAAATTTTATTTAATAGCAAGTAAACATGTTTGTCATTTCAACATTACATTCTGATATTTCATTTATCTCCATGTGAGTTCTAAACTGTGGCTTTATTTGGGAAATATTACTAAAACACATAGTTTTTTTTTTCTGTTCAAAGAGAGATTTGAGAATGGAGTATAGATCAAGTATAGATATAGATTTAAAATCTGTGATTAGGGTTGCAACAGGGTGGAAACTTTCTGGAAAATTCTAAAAATCCCTGAATATTAAAACATTTACTGGAAATTTGCCATCGTTTTGCATCCCTAACTGTAATATGTAACGCAATTAATCACTATTAAATATTTTACTTGATTGACAGGATAACTGAGGCACAAGTGAAGTGAAGTGAAGCAACAAGAAATCAACTAAAACGAACAAATCGGGGAAAATGGATCAAACAATGCGCCATGCCATGTATTATTTCTGGAATGATTTCACAGTCACATAAACTACCACGTTGACATTTAACATGTCATTAAATGTGGAAACTAAGCACCATTTTGGACAAAAACAAGGCTCAAGTAAGTCAACTCGGCTGCTCCATGTCAATCCATTCACTGCTCTGTGGAAAAACAGAAAGTTAAATTTCCACACGACTCCGAAAAGCCAAGAAGCCCACGACAAGATTGTTTCCAATTTGTCTTTATAGTACCATGCTACTTATAATTCAGACTCATTTACACTTCTGGTAAAGTGGATCAGATGATGCTTGATCGAACTGTCACCTAAAAGAATCTGTCATGGACGGCTGGCCTTTCAGGACGGCAGGCTATTTCAACCAGACGGGATGCATCATTAACCAAGAAAGAAGAGGTGGCAAGAGTGGAATTCAAGAGTTCAAGGAAAACCAAATGTATGGTACTTATTAATCAACCTTATTTCCTGTAAACCTAGACAGGTATACTATAGTTAGGGAGAGTAACAAACACTAAAAATGACTGCACAATTGATGACAAATCTAAGACGAACACGCTCACTCTGGCATCCATAAAGAGTCTCATCCATCTGGCCAGCAGCATATGCTGTGACGTGTGTCAGTGACTGCTCTGCTGAGAAAACGATGGAGAGCAGATCAATCAGGGGACCGGGAGACCCCAAACCTTCACCCTGTCAGCAGAGGAAGATGGAGCAGCTAGACTCAGGTGCAGGGAACCCACCTTCTGTCTGGAGAAACAGGACCACTGATAATGAGCTCATATTGTATGATAAACACAATCTGCTGGTACTTGTGCTCAGTTAGTCTGATGGTGCTCTAAATCAATCCATGCTTTAGGTTGGGTCATGTGTTTTAAGTCTGATTTAACACATGACTTGTACTCTTTATCTATCAAGACGGGTTCACAAGTCTCTGAAGTTTCAAGTCTCTGGTCAAGAGCCAAGTCAAGTCTATAGACTTTCAAGACCGGCCGGTTGCATAAACATAGCCACTCTTAGCAGTTAGCCAAGAGACAATCAGTCTCATTTTCCTGACTTTGAACAGTTATGACCAGTCTAGAAGAAAACACATTAGATGGCTAACTTTTTAAGACTAGTCTAAGCAGTTAATTCAACCGGCTACCAGATCTAAGTCAAGTCTTTGGTAGCAATTTAGTTCTCAAATATATTTTGTCATGCTGCAGTTTATGAAGTAAATTGGTTTCACTCTGACTTGAAACACACAAACACACTACGGCTGAAAAGTTTGAGGTTGGTAACATTTCTTTATGTTTTTGCTCACCAAGGCTAGTAAATAGTAATATATTCTGATGTTTCTTAACGTTAACCTAAACGCTTATTTACTGCGAGCATCATCCGTGCTTTAGTATGTGTGCAAAGTTATGTTAGTAAACAGTGTGCAGCAGCATCTGCCATTCATTCACTGTATCTCCGCCATGATAAGAGCTGAATGAATGACAAGCTCTCCGTTGTAACATCAGATAAATAAGGGTAACATCTAGTAGAGAAGAGCAATGATACGATTCACATTTATCAGATCTTGTTTTAAATGCGTGTTGAAATAAATATCGGAAAAGATGGATTTGAGGCTTTTGAGAAACAATATCGAATCGACGTCATTTAAAAAATTATGAATCGAAATACTGTTTTTTTCCCCAGGACTAGTGTGTTTTTGGGTGTAAAACATAATATAAAAAATTATTTTCTTTCTTTGATAAATTTAATGTTCAAAAGAACAGTATTTGTTTGAAAAATTAAACTTTGTAACATTATTAATGTTTGTAAATGTAAGGTAAATCGACTGTAAATAACAGTATAAATAACAATAGACATTTGTACGCCAAAGAAGAAAGCAAATTTTTTTTAAAAAAAAAAGATCCCGGATTTCATCAAAAAAATCTTAATTTGTGGTCTGAAGATGAACGAGGGTCTTATGGGTTTGGGACGAGATGAAGGTGAGTGATTAATGACATAATTTGAATTATTGGGTGAACTAACCCTGAACTAAGTTAATTTTTTTCCCCATCAAGTCAGAGGTTCCCTGATTACACACTAGTTCTCAGATTAACCTAAATCCACATTAAAAACATATTCTGTAAGATATGCACAAAAAGAGCAACCACATAATGGCTTTCACTCCAAATGCATGTTTGAATATAAAAATAATTTTCTGTGGTAATCGACAACGTGTTATTAAAACATCTTAACTCAGTCTTAACTAATATCCTTTCAACTAAAGCAGTCAAAACCCAGTCACAGATCAAAGCATCATCTGCAGGACACAGTCGTTACATCAGAGTGAAACTGATCCTGACCTTCACCAGCAGCTCTAGAGTAGCACAATACATCTCTCTGAAACATTTCTTTTGAATGATGTCCGGCCCAGATCATAAAAATGCCACTGGGGAAAGAAGGCCACAATGGAAACAGGCTATAAATTCAATGAAGGATGCAAGTTGGAAGCGTGAGGGCAGCGCTCCTTGACTTTGAGACACTTCTGTCACAAATCTGTTTCTTCCCTGCTCTCAGCGTTCAATTACCATTGCTTCATCGTTAGACAAGTGACCTGCTTCAGACCAGATGACTTCATTTCAGGAGTAACCTCGTTGCCAGCGAGTGGGACCGTTTTCATTCATCTGCACTGGGTTAGGTTTAGTGCTTTGTAAACTTGGGTCAATTAGACATGACTTAAGTATTGAAGAAAGACCAGAGTACGTTTCAGATTCTGACAAATGTGCTTTGAGTGTTAGTGTTATATTTTTTATTTGAATCTCGCAATGACCATATCCACAGCATTGTGCATAATTATTTTTCCCCAGTAATTCGCTATATTAATTTTACCTCATTTTTTTAGCGTTTGTGTGTGATGAGCCACTCCGGGATCTTTGCAGGACAAGCGTAACAACACTTTCCTCGCGTAATATCCCTCCCTTCTCTCCTCCTACACAATTAGGTGTGAACAGCACTTGTCCTTCAGACGACACTCGACTGCTTTAGAGAAAAGTGGTGGACGAAACTGGGAGGATGTTTTATATCAAGCAAACGTGTGTGAAGTCAAGGAGTAAACAATATAAAAAACAGAATAAAGTCAATCGACTTGGCATTTCACACACACAAAAAAACGTCAAAATGTTTGAGAGCAGCACAAGAATATAACACTGAGAGCAGTGGAGAAGCACGAGCACAACATAGAGGTGTCTGATCAGGGAAATCCTAAAAAAGATCAAATGCAGCGGGCGAATGTGAGGGACGCAGAGAGACACCCATCTGCTCCATGACTTCACCAGTAAGTCTGGGTAAGACGGTGCACCTTCTTTGAGAAAGACTACAGGCTAAAAGCATCTGTAAGTGACATTCTGCTCCTTGACATGGAAGAGCGAAACATGCAAACTTCAGCTGAGACGGAAGAAAAACTGCTGCTGTTCGACACTGTAGTCGTGTTTTTATTATCTAAGGATGTCTTTACGCTTTACAGCACAAGGATATTCCATCTGTAGGGATGCACCAGACGTAATTAAGAACTTTAAAGAGAGAGAGAGAGAGAGAGAGAGAGAGAGAGAGAGAGAGAGGGAGTCTCTTCAGACACTGTCCTGCATTGCAGAGAGTAGAGTCATCAGATCAAAGACCAAAGCTCTTTTGGTCTCCAGATAATACGGAATGTTTTCAAAAAAAGAGATGGGGGGGGGGGGGGATCATTTGTTGGATCTTATTTAAATGCTGTCATTAGGTTCAAGGAAGAAAGGAAAGTTGAATTATACTAAGAGAAAGGATCATTTAATATTTGGTTAGCATTTAATAAATATTTTGTTAAATTAAGACATAATTGGATATTAAGAACAAATAGCGAGGCTAATTAAAAAGACTAATTATGTCATGTTGAATATGCTATAAAAAGATTATAAAATAAAAATGTGAAATTAGATGATTGTCACTTTATTTTCAAAATGTTTGTCAGTTGTTCTGAGATGTAAAACTGTTTAGTAAAAATAAAAAATAAAAATCTCCAAACCTCTTTATTTTTGCAAATTCTGGAAATAAACTCAAAGGCAAACTGATTAAAATTAAATGTTTAAAATTTTAACTTAACATTTTGCTAAATCCAAAAATAACAGTAATTAAAAGATTAACTGATTAATTTGCTTAATTATTGCAAATTAATTCACGCTTGTAACAATTAACTTGACTTCAAACAGTTTGATGTGATGTGTTTAAACTGTGGGCCTGGGTTAGATGCACCAAATTAAAGTGCAAGTTTTTATTTTATTATTACTTTTAATAATAATAATTATTATAATGCATCTATGGAATAGTAATGTTTTACTGCTTTATGCATATCTGTAAGCTGTTAGCCCTGTGGTCAAGAATAGAAAAGGCTGGGTAAAAGTGTGTAAATCTAGATTCAAATTAAATTAAATTAATATTTAGTGCTGTAATTAAGGAGCAAGTATTCAAATTTTCTAGAAAAAGTTTCAGGCAGGTTAAAAAAAAATCCACAATATTAGAGCAACACACGATTCATTTAATGTGTAGCTTTCTATAATTAACTTAAATCACTTCATATCTTAACCAATACAGAACAAAGTCATGCAAAGACAAAGCATAAGATGACCTGCAAAATACCTGCTGGACGCTCTTTTATTCCAAAACAAACGTCTTATTTTTAGAACTTAAATTAAATTTTAATTAAAATGCATTCCAATCACATGTCTGTATAAATATTTCAATTAAATTAAACACCGTAAAGTTTATTAAACGAAAGACATTCGCTCAGCGTGATTCTAACAAGCAAGCGATACATAAAACAGATGGGCTTAACAACAACAACAAAAAAGCACACGAACACAAAAAGGAAAAGGAAATTACGTGCACCAAAAGACTACGAACAAAAACTAACGAAGTAAACCAATACTTTTTTTTCTTTAAATAAAATGAAAGAAAATCTACGAATTCAGCTGTAACTGTAAGAAAAATAAATGTCATGCCAACTTTATTTTATATGCGCTTTATATTATAAAAAATAATAATATATTAAGTGCATGCATAAATTCAATCATAAATGCATTCTGTAAATAACACATGTGCCATCTAATTACAATAACACCGAACAATATCAGTCTCTAAAAAGTTTCATAACGTTCTTAATTTTCATGACCATGGGCGCTATGAAATTAAACATAAAACTCTATCTAGGTTTAAACGCTGTCATTTGGCCTTTGAATGCGTTGCAAATTAACTACAAAAAGACTGAAGAATCAAAAAACAGATCGACCAATCTGGATCAGCATGTTTTTGGTATTATCACAAAATTATAAAAGCAACATCTCCACTAGCAAGCGACCAGGAGCGCGCGCGCACAACAGACACAAGTTTGATCGGTTTAAAGCAGTGTCCAGCTTTTTGATTATAAAATGAAGTTGCGGTGGACGAATGCAACAGTTTACAGTAGCAAAAATACAAATCAAATCAATTAGCATACAGTATTTAAAAACCATAACTGAGTTCTGTGTAAAAATAAATAAAACACACCTAAAAAACATGCATCCAAAAATTAGATTTTTTATTTCACACAGTTAAATAAGCTCCCAACATGTCATATCGTTTTTATTGTATAGGTTGAATTAAGTAAAGGCTTATGGGTTAAATGCCGTCTGCGCTCGAGCGCTGGATGTACGGGAGGAGAGAGTCTCTTCAGCGATTGGCCAACTGTGTGACAGCTCCCCCGCTGATTGGCCGGGAACCGATGCCCGTCCCCTTTTCGCTCCAGCTAGAGGACCATTCATAAACTAAACAATTCCAACACTCAAGGAGTCTGAACAACTGCACACTGGCGCACAGTTTTCACGCGCAAACACAAGTGAGAGATGATGACGTGACGCACGGAGATTTATCCTGCAGCTGATACTGGCGTAAAAACTTTTCAAGTCGCACTGCGTTGCATCCATCCGTTTCCTGGTCCAAACTTGACGTCTATCCGCTGTGGGCGCAAACTTCATCACTTTTTTTTCTTCTTCTTCATCTTTTACTTTGCTGGGAGTTGTGCCTCTGGCTTCATCGGTAAGCATTGGATCCATCGGCGTACTGCGAAACCCCGGTCTACAGTCCGGATCTGTGCCCAAATATGATTGCAACGCAAGCAAAGCTGGTTTACCAGCTCAATAAATATTACAACGAAAGAAGTCAGGCGCGCAAAGCGGCCATCGCCAAAACCATCCGAGAGGTGTGTAAGGTGGTGTCGGACGTGCTGAAGGAGGTGGAGGTCCAGGAGCCCCGCTTCATCAGCTCCCTGAGCGAGATAGACGCGCGCTATGAGGGCATGGAGGTCATCGCACCCAACGAGTTCGAGGTCGTGCTTTACCTGAATCAGATGGGAGTCTTTAACTTCGTGGATGACGGCTCTCTCCCGGGCTGCGCGGTGCTCAAACTCAGCGACGGCCGTAAGAGGAGCATGTCCCTGTGGGTGGAGTTCATCACCGCCTCCGGTTATCTGTCGGCGCGGAAGATCCGCTCCCGCTTCCAGACGCTGGTGGCCCAGGCCGTGGATAAATGCAGCTACCGGGACGTGGTTAAGATGGTAGCGGACACGAGCGAAGTGAAACTGCGCATTCGGGAGAGATACGTGGTGCAAATAACCCCGGCCTTCAAGTGCACGGGTATCTGGCCTAGAAGTGCCGCTCAGTGGCCCATGCCTCACATCCCGTGGCCCGGGCCGAACCGGGTGGCGGAGGTGAAAGCAGAGGGGTTTAACCTCCTCTCTAAAGAGTGCTACTCGTTAACGGGCAAACAGAGCTCGGCGGAAAGCGACGCTTGGGTCTTGCAGTTCGCCGAGGCCGAGAACAGGCTTCTGATGTCGGGCTGTAGAAAGAAATGTCTCTCTATTTTAAAGACTCTCCGTGACCGACACCTCGAGCTACCGGGACAGCCGCTCAATAACTACCACATGAAGACCCTGCTGCTGTACGAGTGCGAGAAACACCCGCGGGAGACCGACTGGGACGAGTCGTGCCTCGGTGACCGTCTGAACGGTATTCTGCTGCAGCTCATCTCCTGTCTGCAGTGCCGCCGGTGCCCACATTACTTCTTACCCAATCTAGACCTGTTTCAGGGCAAACCACACTCAGGCCTGGAGACAGCGGCCAAACAGACCTGGAGACTGGCGAGAGAAATCCTCACCAACGCGAAAAGTTTGGATAAACTGTGAGATGCACAAAGGAAGACGTTTATTTTATTTCGGAGAATAACGAACGC
This sequence comes from Carassius auratus, assembly GCF_003368295.1. Taxonomy (NCBI): domain Eukaryota; kingdom Metazoa; phylum Chordata; class Actinopteri; order Cypriniformes; family Cyprinidae; genus Carassius; species Carassius auratus. The sequence continues at coordinate 32,028,801 of NC_039243.1, forward strand.
TTGAGATCGAAACACTGAAAGTGGAGAGAATGTGATCGTGATGGTGCTCTCCGCGTAATGAAACCAAGAACATGATGAGATTAAAATAAAACACGCCGAAGCATTAGCCCAGGCTCAAACGGGACACTGCAGGAGAGACACACGAAGGTACATTTTAAACGAAGTGTAAAGATATTGTTGCTTTTAACTCTTTTCACAAAGTGAAATTTTTATTTAAATATATGCACAAGATCTTTAATTGCGAATTACAGAATGTAGCGTGCCAAGGTCAAACGCTTTCATGATGTGATCAAAAACTGAAACGTGTAATAAAATCATGTGCACGATGGAATTTAAACTTGGCATTCGTCATTAATCAATTAAAAACTCCTGACATTAAACGGATTACATTACATAAGATGCATGAATAATTATGCATAGCCTATATTTCTTTTTTTGTGATTTGTCTTTGCTATTTAAACATAAGTATAGCAAAAAGTAGGCTAATAAAAGATTTGTACAGTTTATCTCAGAAAACGAAAATACGCGTGGCTTGTTGCTGTTAAATAAAAATGAAGATTTAGTAAATAGACACGAGCATTAAAATAAATACTGACTTATTTTTAAATATAACAGCAATACTTGATCGCACTTTTGTAAAACAACTAAGACCATTTACACTAAAATATAAAATGTAAACAGCCGATCAGTACTTCATTTCACTGATTAAAAACAGTTCAACATTATTAATATGAAAACATGTTAAAATAAAGACACTTTGCATTTAAAATTTTTCGACTGAATAATAATAGACCAATGATGAGAGAAAAGAAATCTGTTCATTTAATCTGGAAATCCCCTAAAGAAAAAAAAAAAAAGTTTTTAAGTTGTAAAAATAAATGCAGCTTATTAGAATTAAACATCCAATTGAAAGAAATGCCTAGATAATGTAGATTAAAAAAAATAATAATAAATAAAAACTATCTACCAAAACTGCTATTTCATTCTGACAGAATTAACCATTTTACTTCACAATTCTGTTACTAAAGTAAAAACAGCAAAATATCATTAATACAGAATTTAGGAAAACAACTTTATTGCAAGCATGATATGCCAAGTGCATAGACATAAGAAACTGATAGTTAAGGAAATATTGAAAGTTGATACTTTGTTCTTCCAAAAGGCAAAACAGAAGTCAATCAAGCATTCTGAAGAATGTAACAAATCAACTCATCCTCTTCTGTGCCTCAATTTTCAGGATTTTCAGTGGCACACATCAGCGGGTGATGGAAAGTTACACTTTAATAGCGTCGACCCACATATGATAAAAACAGTTGAAACACATGCAACATGCTTTAAGGAAAGATAAGAAGGGCAAAAAAAAGCTAGTACTCAATCCTTTTGTGCAAAGGACGTTATATATTTAAAAACAAAAATACACAAACCTGTGTTGTGAATGCACATAATTATACTTCGGCTAGTTGCTCCATTTTTAGTATGCACAGTTTATGGGACAATTGGGGTTATTTTGGATGAGAAACCCTCTTACCTTGGGATCAATGTTCTTAAAACTTGGGTCTTCTTCATCCACCTCAAAGTATAACTCCAGGGCCGTGATGGACAGCGTGCCTTTTACCACTACAGCGGGCGCAACCAACTGTGCACTGGTGCTCAGGTTAACAGGCCCTACGGATCACAGAAGAGCGGTTAGTGAGTGTGTGTGTGTGTGTGTGTGTGTGTGCCGCCCCCATCCTCTGCTGCCCTTGACTTGGAAACTATTTCAAAGGAGTACAGACTACAGTATTTACTTGAACACATAAACTCAACAAGGAGTCTTTAGTTTTAATAAGGTTGAGAGGAAAACCCCTACATTCATTTGAAGAGAATCAAAGGCTGAAATCAAATGATCACTAAATAATAAACACTAGACACAATATAAATATATTGCTTTATGCTTAACCTACAATTTATTGCATGCAATAAAAAAATAAAAATAAAAACGCCAGTCAAATAAGTAAAGCTATGTTACCTAACATCATAATATTACAATTTAGGAACTAAACATAATAATAATTAAATAAATAAACAAATTAATTAAGACTTGTAAAATGTAAACAAATAATTTAATGTATTTATTGCACAATTAATTAAAAGTATTATATATTTATATCACAAGCAATTTCATAGTCCTAATCCATAAATAAGCGCTTTATCTGTCACGGTATTGTGAGTCAAAAAGCGCTGAAATCCGCTGTCAATCAGCGCGCATTGATCGCGGCTTTGGGTTTAATCTGTCATCAATCTTAATTTATGCCAGCATGACAATGCTGAAGGGTCGCTCTGGGGAATTTCTGCCTCTCTAAATGCGCGAAGCATCGGCTATGTGCCTGCAAACTACCGTTGCAGTCCATGTTTGATTTCCCCAAGCACCCTTCGATTCACAAACGCATGGCTTGATCAGATAAATTCATCAGCACGAAACACGCTAAAGCGGAACACGTGTCAATTAGGCTACACCTGAATCAAACAGCTTCCTAAATGTATGATCTTCAACGACGCGGATCTCCACGATAATTTGCACTTTATTAAAGAGAGATTGTCTTGTAGGACAGACTGCCAGCCTAAATGAGATTAAACATTTAGAAATGCGTTAATGAGGAAGGAACACACACACGCGCGCGCACATTAAATAAATCGGGTTTATGGTCGGCTGAACAGATTAAAGTGTACACTTTCTTAAAAACACAAATTAATAAAATATTTATATAAATATAACAATTGTGTTTGATTATCATCCTGACGCATTTTTGGTTTCCCATTAAAACCTACGCTTTAAAAAGCCTAAAACAGTCCCGTTTTATACATTTCTATTTTACTCAGTCATTAAAAATAGAGATCCAAGTACGTGTTTCAAGCACAATAACTTTGTTCTAACACAATTACCAATTTTCTGCTTTTAGCAATCAGATTCGAATAAAAGTGTTAATGAAATGAAAGCAACATTGCGTTTCAAAATATATTAATGTATATTTAACCCCGACTTTATTGATATAAACTGTATATGTAAAACGAAACTAATGTATTAGTGGTCTGAAAGCAGACTGCTGTCATGAGTGTTCACTCCGATCACAGAGAATGATGTGATCCGCTCATTAAGAGCGCGACGCGTCAGAGCGGCGCGTTGCGTGACGCGCGCGTGCAGCGGATGAGCGCGTTCTGATTTGTCGCTGAAGGCTGCAGTTGTTTACCTGCGAGGTTCTCCAAGTCTTTCTCCTCCAAGGATGAGAGAGTGTCGTCGTCCTCCAGGAGCAGCTCGCTCTCTGAGCTCGGATTCCCCAGCACTGAACTCCTGATGGACTGTTTGCCTTTCAGCACGTCCTCCTCTAGAGCTGCACGAAACCAAACACATCACACTCCTTCAAGACAAACACTTTAAACGACTGTCAGTTGAATTCTACTCGGGTAAGTTGACTGCACCAGAGCTGATAAATAAATCATTTACAAAATGCGCTGGTTGCTATTATACAATACAGCCATATATGATTGTTTAAAATACACGTGTTATGCATAGTAATGCATATTTTTCTCTACATGGCCTCGAATCAACAAAACAACAACACATCAAGACTATACTATGGAATTTATTTCTACTTGCATTATTTTAAAAGTTTGAATATTTAAAAAAGTCATTTACATAATGGCAACAAATAGAATTGGCAAATAGAAATGAATGCATATTTGAATTTAAAATAAGCCGATCTTTGTGAAAAATACATATAGCTAAATTTTCACCAAAACCAGATTATTATTTCGGACGTTTCTTTGTAATTTGGCATTTTGTTTTACCTGATAATCAGGAATAATAAAATATCTTTAGAAAGAAAGAACACATTCATCTGACCAAAGTGCATGTCCATAATATACTTTCTGATTCTATTAGTAAAGAAAATCTAAAAATGTATAAGCTTGTCTATGGGCTTAATTGTCATTTACATATTTAAAGTCTAAAAACCTAATATCTATAACAGAACATACTTGATGACATTAAAACTTTTAGAATTGCAATTAAATGGAAACAGACATTATGGTTCATACACCATGACACAAATCAGGAGTCACTGTGCATGACTTGAGGTTTCACACAGATTATTTAAGAAAAATGGTAATCCGTAAACATTTACAGAGCACTGCATTCCCCAGTGGTGAGGGGCAAAAACCTAAACACAGAGGTGACGGGGCGTCTCTCATCAGAGCTACACTGAGTCCAGCCCAGAACCGTGTGGACAGACGGAGAGCAATGTGACCTCTGACCCCTCTCTCCAGATACACCACCTGAGGGGGTTTGAATTTGCACTTGAAGAAAACCCTGAGACAAGTCTTTATAAATAGGGCCTTAAACCTTTAGAAAAGCAGAGCAGAGAAATCTCTAGTCATGGAAAGTATGCTGGCGCACTGATATTGAGAACGCTCTTCCTGTAATTAACTCTCCCCAGAGAACGTGTAGTTAGCAGCAGTGAAATTACTACCAGCTTCCTAATACATACCACATGCCGACTGGACACAAGGATGTGACAGATATATGGTGTTACTTCATAATAGTATTTATTCCTATTTATTTACTCTTGTGTCTGAAGCTAGCTGAGCTGGAGTCACTCCTTCACAGTTTTTTGTGATCTAATAGATGACAAACTGCAGTGAATGCTGGAAACACGTAACCTGAAATAGCAAAACTCTAGTATATATTATTGCAAATCACAACTCAAGTTGCAAAATGTGAGTGCTGAAACTTTGATCAGTAACATAAGAAGAAAAAAAATACACCCATACAGATAGACAAATAGATAGATGGATACAGATAGACAGACAGATAGATGCATAAGAATAAAGGAAAAAACATGAAATTAATATAAGCATAAGTCACTAAAATAATTTACTTTTTTTTTTACCAAATTTTCTTTTCGCTTTAAAATGACATGCATTCATGCATTCTGCACATGCACTTAAATAAACATTGGATACCTAGTAGACAAAAAAAGTATGAATGAAACCTGGAATGAGTGCCTTAAAAACCTGTGCTGTAAGTTTTATATTCACACATCAGCTCTGCTTAAATAACTCATTCATTCCCCTCATTCAGCAAATGCTAATGTAAATACATGCACTTGCGTTTCCTTTTCCCATGCAGGTTCAAATGCTCATTTATATGCGACTTCGGAGGTAAATTGTCAGAATTAACAAACATGTTTTTAACACAAGTGCAGCCAGGAGGTGTGTATTGATCACAGGGACAGAGATATTACTCTTCAGGTATTTACAGTACTATGTGTTGCCCAACACCAGCTCACACCGAGATCAATCCGCAAAAAAGATGGTGCTTTCCAGCCATAAATACACATCTTACTAAACTACCAGCCATCAGCGTTTGGGCTGTACATCGTACCACTGTTTCCTGGCTGGCGATCAATGAACGCAATTGTGGACGCCAAAAAGGGACGTTTTAATATGATGTATTTTGAGTGATGAAACACAAATCATTTGCAAGCAAGCATTTCTATATCCATCCAAAAGAAATGCAGTTTCTTTTAAATGCCAGGACGCAGCTGTTGTTTAAAAAATATATATAAAAAAATAACTGTGATGCCTGGTACATCCAAATGTTAATTGTATATATTTCTTCTGCCAACTAAATTCTAAGTATAGAGAAAAGCCACTATACTGGATTGCCAAAAATGTAACAAAACTGCTCTTACAAAGGAAAAATCCACATGAGAATAATCACTGCCAGATATGACCCTTGTGCTCTGTTTGAAAACTTGAGATCTTGGCCAAGACTTTCATTCCACTTCCGCAACAAATTTAGGGTCAGCAGGAGAGACGCAAGCTTTCTATGGAGGAGGGGGTAGATACACATCAGTGTCATGAGCATCAATTAACTGCTTTCTGTAGTTTGTTCACTTTCCATAATCACATCTTGTTTTGAGTTAAGAATCATATACTTTGTTAAATTACGAAATTGAGTAGATATGCACTTGAGTCATAATTGTGTACAGTACAGACCAAAAGTTTGGAAACATTACTATTTTTAATGTTTTTGAAAGAAGTTTCTTCTGCTCATCAAGCCTGCATTTATTTGATCAAAAATACAGAAAAAACTGTAATATTGTGAAATATTATTACAACTTAAAATAATAGTTTTCTATTTGAATATACTTTAAAAAATAATTTATTCCTGTGATGCAAAGCTGAATTTTCAGCATCATTCCTCCAGCCTTCAGTGTCACATGTAACATCAGTCGATCACATGATCATTTAGAAATCATTCTAATATTCTGATTTATTATGAGTGTTGGAAACAGTTTATTTGATCAATAAAAGGTAAAAAAAAAACTGCATTTATTCAAAAAAAAAAATCTAATAATATATTTTCTTCACTATCACTTTTTATCAATTTAACACATCCTTGCTGAATAAAAGTATTGATTTTATTTAAAAAGAAGAAAAGAAAAAATTACTGACCCCAAATTACTGACCAGTAGTGTATATTGTTATTACTAAATATTTATTTTTTTAAAACATAGCTTCTTTTTTTTTTACTTTTTATTAATCAAAGTACCCTAAAAAGCATCACATGTTCTGAAAAAATATTAAGCAGCAGAACTGTTTCCAACTTTGATAATGAATCATCATATTAGAATGATTTCTAAAGGATCATGTGATAATGATCCTAAAAACTCAGCTTCGCATCACAGAAATAAATGATAATTTAAAGTATAATACATTTAAAAACAATTATTTTAAGTTGTAATAATATATCACAATATTACATTTTTTTCTGTATTTTTGATCAAATAAATGCAGGCTTGATGAGCAGAAGAAACTTCTTTCAAAACATTAAAAATAGTAATGTTTCCAAACTTTTGGTCTGTACTGTATGTGTGTGGTGTGTTTATCCTAAACAAGTTTTTAGGTAAAGTTGTCAGACAATTAACCCTCTCAAGGCAGGCGTTGCAGATTTGCAACAGTAAAGTAACTAAAAACCTTATTACTCCAGATACATATTTTATGTATCTGGAGTACTAAAAACTTTACTAAAGGTTACTAAAGTTACTAAAGTACTAAAACTTAATTTGAGCCTGAGAGGGTTAATACATGCACATAAATAATTGATGGATTGATTATTTCCTGCGCTGGATAGTCACCGGGGAAGCGTTTGAGAATAATGAAGGGTTTTAAGGCCTCAAAGTTTTAGGTTGCATTTCAAAGAGGATCCTTAAGGAACACTTGAACTTAACCAAGTCTGAAGTTAGCAAAAGAAAAAGTGGAGAATACAGGGCTTCAGCTGCGTATTATGAGCATTAGGGCAGCACATCGGTCTCGGAGGATGCTGGGATTCTGAGCACTTATTGCTGTTAGATTACATTCTTATTGACTTCTGCAATAATTCGTTTGTCTTAAAGATGTGTGTCATTCTAAGCAGTGACATATTGGAGACATTTTTCTCAGAAATGGCCCTGTTTCCGATGGATGCAATAGGTTAAGCTGCTCAAGCGTATTACCGCACTGAATGAAGTGTTAAAGCAGAGCTCTGTTTAACATTACGAATAAAAAAAGAGAGAACTTGTTTACATCTCAGTGCAAGGAGAATGTGTTGAACACAGAAGCAATTGTAAAGACATTAAAAGAGTGAAGGAGAGCGAACAAAAGCCAGATGAGTTTAATAACCTCAAGTTCTCTTGTGATAACGCGGTAAAATCCAACCCGGAACGGATAACTCATTATATTGTTATAAATATGTGGAGATCATATGATGCATTTTTCAAATGGGATGACTTATGCAATGAAGAAAACATAATGAGAAACAAATATTATGTAATAAATTATGCACATTTTATATAAATCAAGTCAACCAAATGGGCTTTTTTAACTCCTCTTCTTATTAAAGTAATTAAAAATGCATCGATTCTTTCGGCATTCTGCAACAAGGAAACTACATTTGCAACAATATTATGCCTACATACAGTATGCATGCGAACTCTTACAGCTTACAAAGATATTTTCATTATAGAATTGACAAGTTTTATTTCTTTGGTACACTGAATTTATACTGTTATAGAAGAACGCATTCAAGAAGTGTTTTTTAACATTGCGTGATAAATAAGATACACTTTTTTTAAAGTGGATATGTATTGTGTCTTAAGTTATATGTTGTTTCTCTAGTAGATACTGTGTAAAAGAGAATCGAGAAGAATAAACAGTGCTGAGGTGTCACTGACTATAACTAGTGACGCACCTACAAAATAGAAATGATTCAATAATTAAAATCTCTGCATAGAAGTCCTAAAAATATTTAATTAAAAGTTGCTGTTTTAGTCACTTATACTTTGTGAAAACACACACGAGTTCTTATTTTTAATGCTGTCACCCAAAATTATGATGCACACATATCTAATACATCTATTACGGCTAGCCCTCCCACGACCTTGACAACTTTACTCACCTTTAACACCAGCAGCTGACATGCATGGGAGGGAAGAAACACATAATGACAATTTAAGAGCAATTAGTGCTACTAGAGCTAATGAAGGAAATGCACATAAAAAAATAATATTATCAGAGAGATGAGAGAATGTAATGTGATTTAATTTATAAAGGTTTTATGATGACTTTAGCTTTACCTGTTATCATGGGTAATAGCTCAACAAACTGGGCTGTGTTTTGTGTGTGAAAGAGTGTAAGTGCATGATGTTTTGTGACTATGCATTACCCACCATGCTCTGCTGCAGCTTTGAGCGTGGCCTCAGAGTGTGTGGAACCAAACGGGTTCCTGATGAAGCGCCGTCGTCTCCTCAGGTCATCCTCCCAATAGTCCAGGCGCCAGAACTCCCGCGGTCTGCTGCCGAAAGAGAGAGAGAGAGAGAGAGATCCAAATAATTCAGAGATCCGCCTTCTTTACTGTGCAACACTAAAAATAGCCTTGTGCATTATACTAAATAATATTCTGTATATTTTACAGTTGGTTTGATACCTTTAGAACAAATGGTATTGTCGTTTAATAGATTTATATTATTGCACACATTAAAAATTTTGAAAATATTTTAAAACACATAAAACTTATTCAAAAACTTTGTGCAATAAATAAAATGTTTATATCGATATTATGTTTTTGAGAATCGATACAGTATCGCCAAACAAAATATCGCGATACTCACGTGTATCGATATTTTCTTACCCCCTTAGTAATAAAACAAACAAAAAAAAAGATTAAATGATGTATGCGTGAACTAATTTCAGAAGTCACAAAAGCACAGCACTCCAGAAATGTTTGTCCTTGGTAGAAACTAGAGCCCCAGATTTTTGCAACACTTCAAGAAGGTGAGATGAGAGCTAAATACATCACACTGAGAATAATGCCTGCTGACACAGCATTTCAGCAAACACACACACACACACACACGCACGCACGCACGCAGACAGAATGAGGCAATGCTGTGGTTCCAGGCTCATTTCTGAGCCCATTTGATTCAATATCCTTCACCTTTAGCCACCTTTAGCCATTTTAATCGGGGGCTTGTGTTGTGCGGTTTCTCTCGGTGTGTGCAAAAATACTCACTTTTAATGTCAAGCGAACAGTTATAACATATTACCTCATTAAGATTCAAAGGACTTTAATTAAAATAATACAGCCTTCAAATATTCATTATGTTCAGGTCCTCTGAGGTACAAGTAAAACACATTTTCCTGCACCATAAACAAGTTTAATCTTCAAAAGCTTGCTTAATTTGTAATGGAACCAACTCATTTCAGGCAAGGGTGTAATTTGTTATCAAATTAAACTATTTTTTCGGCACGAGCAATTAATTACACATGTGAACACACAAGAAGAACTGATTTTGAAACCCAAGTGTGATTTTCAAGGAAGGATGTGATAAGATAATGGTTTTATCGAAAGGATCTTGAGGGGAGAGACGACAGCGAATGGCTTTAGCATTAGCTCTGTAGCAGATTTACTGTAGACGCTGTGAAATATTACTCTCCAAGTCCATTCTGTTCTGTGCAAGTGAGAAGAAGTTTTATCGTGCAACAGGGCCGCCTCCACACCCCGGCCAAATAAATCAGGATAACGGCCACTTAAGTGCCCTCACTAGTGCTCACCTTATTTTTTAAGCCTGCATACTTTAACAATCGCCAGCAAACACTCTGGTTCGAACGACATTAACAACTGATTTAAGACAGGAAAAAGAGATGTAATTTAAAGGGAGATGTAAGTTTTGTGAGCAATGCATTTCAAATGTCTACACACTTCAGACTTCTCTAATAAAACAGCATTTATTTTGTTGTGATTTCCAAACATGGCTCACTCCTAAATGAATGGCAAACACGATGGGCTGTGCTTTTTCCTCACAGAACTTGGTGTACTGAACTGAGCATGTTGACTAAAATAAAATTAAATAAAAATTAATAAAATATAAATTCTGCTGGTTGATGGGTGAATATTGTGCTACATGAGAATGCAAACACATACGAGACAGATGTATGAACAGGAGTGCAAACTTTTGTTATTTTAGATAACTATGTAATTAGTAATTTTTATGTAGTGTAATGTTAGGAAGTTGCTGTTTCCTACACTGGTTATTTGAAACTTTAAAAAAAAAGGTTCCTTTAACTAAGAGGACATTATAGGTTTTTTAACACACACAAAATAATACTGCCAAACTAAAAATAAAAAAAAATTGTAAAATAATTTTTAAAGTTAATTCTGGATCTGTGAGAATTAATTGATTCATGTTTACAGTGCAAAAATAGCTTTTCATACTTAGTTTTTTCTTCAAAATATCTAAACATTCTTAAATCAAGATACTTTTACTAGATAACCCAAATGACTTCAGATATCTAGTCTTGTTTCCAGGGGAAAAAATTAAATTACATGCAATTTTATGTAGCAGTAGGGTAAGTATTCTTAAAACAAGAGTATTTTACTTACCCTATACTAGCAGATCATTTATTTGCTTTAAGCAAATGCATAATTTAGTTTACTTTTTTTTTCCGTCCCCCTGAAAACAAGACTGTATTTAAATTTCCATTTTTGCATTTAAAGCGACTTACAGTGCATCCAGGCAATACATTTTTTTTTTTAAATATATAGATCTTAATTTATTTGGCTCATCTAGTAAAAGTATCTTGATTTAAGAATTTTTTTATATTTTGACTAGAAACAAGAAAAATAAGCCATTTTTTGCAGTGTAAACATACCTAGAAATATGCACAAGATTCACAATCTCATGCCAAAATCCAGGCCTGAGGAACTCAGCAGACACGTATCCATTAAACAACATGCATTGAGTGCCTTGTGTTCCTATCGTCCGGTCTGTCTGTGAATTTCCCTCTATCTAAGTAGCGGCGAGGAGTTTGCATGTGATAGTTTCCTCCGTGTAAATATCCACGCCATCATTCTGGCTTCCAGCGTTCATTAATGATCACTGAATGCACAGAGCCGAGTCAAGCAGCTCCACTCCTGTCATTCTCTGAGAGAGCAGAGATACAGAGAGGATCAATCTGTCTGCAATACAACACCACGCCGGCCAATGCAATTAGTCGAGCAGCTGGAAGCGCGTTCACAGCCTCCTCACTGTGACAATAGAGTCCTAATGAAGGCAAAGGAAGTGTGTGCGTGCACGTAATCCAATCGCCATCAATCCCAGCAGTGCATCCCTCCCAGCAAGTGTTTTCACAGCATTAATGAATTATTCATCCATCCTCCCCATCGCTTCTTCTAAAGGGGGTTTCTAACAGGAATACCACCAGTGTCTTCTCAAGCTTTGCGTCAGCAGTGCAAAAGATCATGGGTTTAATTCCCAAATAGAAACTGTGCCTGAATGCACTGTAAGTCGCTTTGGATAAAAGCATCTGCTAAATGCATAAATGTAAATACATGTAAGAAAACAACCATAAATTGTAGTGGGGAGTTGAAATTGTCTTATTGCATAAGCAACACTTAAGACCCTCCTCCAAACGTGCTTGATGTAAACCACATTTGGCGAGAATTTAACACGAGCGGGACTTTTATAAGCGCTTGTTAGATGTAATTGAAGTCACTGGCTGTAAATCTGAACCTGTTTACCAACAGAGATGATGAACGGGGGGCTAATCGTAACGCTGTTTAATACAGATGCCGATCTATTGAGTTAATGAACAAGAGGAATAGATCGGAGACAGTAAGAGAATCAACAGAGAAGATGGTCATGTTTCATAATCTCCTCTTTAAAGCTTCAACTGCGCTGCTTAACTGAAGGTTTGCATAAAACAAGCTACACTTCATGTCTACTTGACTCGAGGGAGGTGTCATAATAAACAAAGCATTTAATTGGCCCATGTGTTGAGAATTTCAGAGTGTGTGTGTGTGTGGGATTAATAAGGAGTTTTTTTGGAAGTGGCTTGTGCCGGCACACTTCAGAAAGGCATCACTCCAGAAGCGTCATAAAAGCCTGCAAACACAGGCTCTCAGATTACACACAGGAACAAGTATACCCACTCAAGAATAACAGACCTGGAGGCTTGAGAAGAAAGAGATGGACAGAAGAAGACCAGAGGGTTAAAACTCAAGAAGATAAAGAAAGAAAGCGAGAGAGAAATATGGAAGAGATGGTTAACGGATGTGTCTCTCTTTCTGCTTTCGCTGCAAAAGCCAACTGCTGGGTCACAAAGATAAAGGAGATTTTTTTTGGTAAATGGTGAAAGTGCTGAAATAAATGATCCGACCGGAGCACTCTCAGACAATTTTTTTTTAGTGAACACTTTGCTGAAATTCAAACATTTAGTTGTTGTTGTTCATGCATGCATGTATTTATTTGGTTTACGAGGACGCCAAAAATGACTCCTTAAATGGCATAAACAATATTATTTGCACACTAGATGCCTTTGACAACACTTATGTAATAAAGTGCTTCCTGTAGCCATCAATGACATTCCTAAGTCCCTCAACTGGATTTTAGTTTGGCCAGAGAATGAATAAGGCAGAGACGGTCCTCTTCTATATATACCATATTAATAAAATAAATGCACTCATGAACTTTATGATTAATTAAATGAAAACACATCAAGGCTGTCTTTTTGCACTGCCTGTAAATTACCATAACGATCATAATAAGCATGCATACTATTGTTGTTCAGTGTTTTTTAAAGTGCATGTAATGTAAGTAGTTATTGTTTGTCTCAAGCCTCTCTCAAGATGGAGTGGGCTGTTGCATTAATTTAATGTCTTTCCCACTTTCTCTGGAGTGAAAGCATCCTTTTGACACTCTATATGTGTTGAAATATGTGCAGATTGTAAAAAACCGATATGAATAGCACTAAACCGCAGTGTGAAATAGCCTAGACAAACATAGAAATGACTGATCCAAGCTGGTCTTTGAATCAAAATCGTGTCTTTTCAGCACTACTTCTGCTGAAACTCTTGATGTGTCTGTCGAACTCTGGGAGATCTGGAGTATGTGGAGTCTGTCATGCTAACATATGGACAACATCAGCGCTACGGGAGCCGTTAATATGTCCTTCTTTGACACTTTGTTACTATTTCTGACAGTCTGGGCCACTGTTGTGTATATAAAGTCAGAGCTAAATGTTTTCATTAGGGCATATTTTAATCCATTTCTATAACGCAGAAGAGAAGAAGCCATTTTCGCATCATTTATGTGATGCATCCCCAGAAATCTGCAGCTGTCAAACCTGGAGATTTACAGATGGACTGGGAAGACAGCTTTAGGCAGGGAAATGGGACCGATACAAAGCTTTGCATGAGAGACACATGACTGTGTGGCGGGTCGCCCAACGATGATAGATATTCTGCATGGCTAATCATGTTTACAGCTAACGTTTCGAGCAAGAGGTTGTACGTCTAGGTGTATCGTGTCGGTTTTGTTTGAAAGGGTTTGAGATTCTTTGGTCTAATGTGTTTCCATCGCAGACGAAGCGGGGAGAAAAGAGAGTGAAACAGCTGCTCTCTCTCTCTCTGTCTGACCCGCAGTCTTGTGGGATGTTTGTACATGGTTTCTCAAGTGTTTACAGCCAAACCGAGCCATTAATGGTACTTGTTAAACAGCTTATGAAGAAATGTAAATAAAGCAGAACATGTATATGTTATGACAATGTAATCTGCTAAGCATTTTGGCTTATCTTTGCCAGGACCACGCAGGCCAAGTTGATAAACTCATTTGAGATCCTGAAGTCTTAAAAAAAACATTGCATGGGTCAATATTATAGATTTTTCTTTAATGCCAAAAATAATTAGGATATTAAGTAAAGATCATGTTTCATGAATATATTTAGTAAGTTTCCTACCGTAACTATATGAAAAGTTAATTTTTGATTGGTAATATGCATTGCTAAGAACTTCATTTGAACAACTTTAAAGATGATTTTCTCAATATTTAGATTTTTTTTTCACACCCTCAGATTCCAGAGTTTATAAATAGTTGTATCTCAGCCAAATATGGTCATATCCTAACAAACCATACACCCATGGAAAGGTTATTTATTCAGTATTTAGCTGATGTATACATCTCAATTTTGAAAAATTTAACATGTGTCTGGTTTTTTGGTGCATGGTCAAAATTATAGTTTGTCATGAGGTAACAATGAATGGGGAAAGAAGCTTTCCAGCTTCAAAAATGGATGAAAAAGCCCCAAGGACATCATCTCTATAACTTATGCACTCCAATCCAAGCCTTCTTAAGCCATGCCACTCAATAAGTCTGTAAGGAATGAGAAATTAATTAATCTAATCCATGAACAATCATTCAGGGCTGTGTTTTCCAGAAGCATTTTTCCTTTTAACTGTAATAATATTTTGGACATTGGACCAATTCAGATTTGGACATCAAGTGCTGGACTAATACAGTACGAAATTTACTTTATATAAAAAAATAACAAAAACACCCAACCCAGGCTCATTGAAAATATACGTTAAGTTGAAGATCCATCTCTTTTCTGCCGCTTTTACCTGTTCTTGGGGTTTTATGACTCAGTAAATAAAAATACAAACATAATAAAAATGTCTTTGAAATGTAACATCTCAAAAATATGTAAAAATACTGCCATTATTCCTTGAGAATCATGCTACAGTGCCCAGCGTTCCTCCGCTCCTGATGGACCGGGCATGAAATGACAAAGCACATGATAAAATACTTGATAGTTTGTCCATTACAGGTCAGAAAACCGTCCTGCGGAACAGTTAGAAAGCTGTAAGCCTCGATTTCACAAGGCCGATCAATAAGAGAGCATACTGTTTCAATTTTGCCTGCATTGATTTTCTCTATAACACCACAACCCTGCCGCATTCATCTCTCTGAAAGAAGGGAAGATTTGATTTACTGAAGAAAAACTGGAGTGCACATCACAAAGGTTTCTGAAAAGATGGATGTCCCTGAGGAGCTCCATTAGAGATCACTGGAGCTGCTGCTGGAAATGACCCGCAATAGAGGAGGAGAGAGAGAGAAAGGGTGTGATGCAGGGAGAGAAAGTGAGAAAACAGATAAAAAAAAGAGAGAGTGCAAAATAAAGAAGAGCTCAAGAATAAGCAAGAGTCTTGAGAACAACTAACAAAACCTGGTATTTCTTCAATAACCAGCACTTTTCACAAAGAGAATACAAAAAGGTGCCATTTTTGGTCTTTCGAGAAACGGTCAGTAGAAGAAACTGATTGTCAATGTTGAGTGTTTCCCAATTTTGCAACCCGGTCAGCATGTTTAATCTCTAAATAGAGTAATCATAACAAAACACTAATTAGTGTGATTGGTATTTACGAAACGGGCAAAAAAAAAAAAAAACAGCATTTTCTGCAAAAAAAAAAAAAAAAATAATAATAATAATAAAAAAAAAATATATATATATATATATATATATATATATATATATATATATATATATATATATATATATATATGTTTTCAAAACAGGCAAAATTTGTAAAATATACACACACACACTTTTGGGAGCAATTGTTGTTTTATAATTCATGATGCAAGTATAATATATAAAATATATAAAAATATTCATTGTAATTGATTTTGCCAAAACAGGCAAAAGCCAGAAAATGTAAAATAAATAAATAAATACATGTTATGTTCACTGATGCACCTATATTTACTATAAAGAGGAAATTCCTACAGTGCCTTGCATAACCGGGTCAGAAAGGTTGAGTTTTATGAAGGCAGACAACACTACAAATTGTGTAAAAGCCAAGAGAAAAAAAAAAAGAGAGAGAGAGAAATGTTACTTCTACAAAACTCAAAAAGAGGGGATAATGCTTGTACACACCCAAACAGCACATTCTCTAATGATCAGAACAAAATGAGCAACCAAAGATCATCTCATTCTCATTCACGTTCAACTCTCAAACTATAGTTCTCTCTTCGTATCTGTGAGCTTGTGTTTCTTTCACGCTGTCTATTCTTCATCTTCCTCATCTTCTCCCTGACAGTGTTTGAGGGTGTGGAACTGCTTTAAGAGCAGGAGCAGAGTGAATTTCCATGCTACATTAGTCCCACCATCAGAACGCAATGAAGACGAATATGAGAGGAAGACTCATCTGTGCAGAGAGACTCCCGCTCCTCCTCCTCCTCTCTAAAATCACTCTTTATTGTTGTGTCATCTGCATGAAAGATCATCTCTCTCTCTTGACCCGAATAAACATGACCACACTGACGAAACTGAAATAAAGAGAGAGGGAGAAAGAGGAACGGCAGGTGGACCAAAAAAACTAAACCAAAAGAATGGTCTCAGCAGCCTCGTTGGTTGGGCACATGTTCATTTTGTCTGGTTTTGGCAGACGCTAGTGCCACATGTTCCCCTGCGTCTCCAGCCGAGAGATGACAGGTGCATGCATCTGTCTGTCAAACTGAGATCCAATCGAAAAAGAAAGGCCATGGACAGTGCAGAATGGGACAGTCCCAAATCAGCAAGTGTGTGTCTCTTCCTTTGTTTTTTGGCGCAGTGTAAAGCCCTAAGAGACCTCTCTGATAATGCATCCATGAGCGAGAGAAGGAGAAGAGAGAAAATCCCCTAACACCTCGACTCTCCTGAGGACAGGGCTGCTGTAAGCTGGATATTAAGACACAAACTGCATTCAGGCGGGTCAGATGATATTAGATGCCTGCCATGAGGAAACAACAACTACCATCAGCTGGGAAGGACAATAATATTTTCATTTTCAGCCTTTTATTGAATGGAAACTTTGGGGAATACGTCTTTATAGGGGGGAGCTAGCAAATTTAACACTCCCAACAAAAGAGTGCAATCATGGCAGCTGAGTGCCCTTTGAGGGATCGGATTTCATTTCCATGATGGTGAAAACTAGATTTCGCTGTGTGTGTGTGTGTTTTGTCTCTCAACTCTTCAATGCTGTTGTTATCTAAAACGGTGGAAATGTGTCATTTCTAATGGTTTTACAGCAAAACCAATACAAACAAGAGGCAATCTCTATGAATATGGTGCACTTTGGTGTCCCATGATTTTTTAAAGTGCAGCATTAGAGAAACAGATCCTATTAATTTATTGTGACAGCTTATATGGATTGTATTTTGTATGTTGATATCAGCAGTTAATATCTCAACACGTGTTGTGATATTGTGTGTGGCACAATCTGTGGAACTGATATTGCTGTAAAAAATGTTTGTACAAATAATTTCTAAGTCATTAATATATATTTTTTTAAGTGTCAACCCTGTTATCACAAAATTTTCACCCAAACCCTAAAAAGTAGCATGCATTTTTCAACCCTGTTATCCTTTATATACTATAATATTATAATCCATTATCTCCCGCCACATAATAGTTTAATTCAAGATACATCTACATCTCTGTTTCCCATTGCAAATATTATGCCAAAAATGATAAATCACACCATTTTAACCTGCATTTAGATAATGCATAACAGACTCAATCACCCTTTTCACCCAAAGTTCAAAGTGAATCACTCCATTCCAGCTTTTCAATCCATGATTAGATAAAACATTAATCCAGTGTACACATGCAGCTGTATGTTGCATTGTGAGTGTGTGTTCGCGTGTGTCCCTTCTTTTACTTCCAGATGTTGTTCTCTCTTCTGTAGTTACCCATCCCTAGCTCTCCATGACCTTCTGGGTAATTGAGCAGAAGTATTGATGTAACAGAAGAGTCTGATTGTGATTTATTAAACACACTCTGAGACTGTGCCAGCGTCACCGTGCACCCATCGCATGCCATTACAAAAGTCATCAATAGCTCTGCTACATAAAGCCCAGTAATGGGGAGAGAGCCAAGAGAGAGAACAGAGCGCCCTGACATTATAAGACTGCATACTACTGAGAGGAAAGAAGAGAGAGAGAGAGAGAGAGAGAGAGAGAGAGAGAGAGAGAGAGAGAGAGAGCACAACATCTTGATACAACACACTTCAGACAGGTTTCCAAAGCTCCACCCGAACACATTTTGTCAAGACAAAGGACAGAAATTTAACTAGAGTCAATGAGCTTCTTGGGCTACAAACTAGATAAAAACAGCAGTGCATGACTTATTCATTAAGGGATATTTCTGTGTGTTTACAGAGATAAATATAGCTCCTTATGTTTCCTTCAGTAATGGCCAAGTAGCATTCACTGGCTTTCATCTCGTTCCAGCAGCAATGCATCACACACAGAAACCAGCGCAATAAGACATGACCCAGGCTCAGAAGCCTGACTGTAAGACTCCATTAGAGCCCATAATGGACAGAAATGGTTTAGCATATAGAGAGAGAGGTATATAGTATGAGGTCTAATGATTACGGATGATTTGGTATGGGGTACAGTAGGAAACAGAGGAGAGCTGAACTGTGCTTGGAAAAGATGACACACATATCATATATAACAAAGTCAGGTTAAAGGGATAGTTGATGATGACACAGTTTTCCTTTCTGGGTGAACTATGCCTTTAACCAGTATGAGGGAAAAACCAATCACTGGGTCATTGGTCGCTCTACGTGTCTACAAACCAAAATCCAGGCTAAATGAGTCAAGTTTTTTTTTACTTCTGTGGCATTACAAGTTTTCGCTTCATTTTCAAGATAGCAAAGAGTGAGCTGATGAATGTATATAATAATGTGTGACCCTGGAGCTCGAAACCAGTCTCAAGTCTCTGGGGAATATATTGTTAGCAATAGCCAAAACATATGTCATTTTATGGCAAAAATCATTTGGATATTAAGTAAAGATCATGTTCCATGAAGATATTTTGTACATTTCTTATCGTAAATATATCAAAGCTTAGTAACATGCATTGCTAAGAACTTCATTTGAACAACTTTTAAAGATGATTTCCTCAATATTTAGATTTATTTGCACCCTCAGATTCCAGATTTTCAAATAGTTGCATCTAAGCCCAAATAATGTCCAATCCTAATACACCATGCATCAATGGAAAGCACATGTATTCAGCTTTCAGATGATGCATAACTCTCCATTTTGCAAAATTGACACTTAAGACTAGTTTTCCTAGTCATATGACTGAGGTTGTACCTGAAAGTGGAGCAGCCCCAGGCTCCGTGTTTATCTGTGAGGATGTTCACAATCTTCTGGATGAGCTGAGTGGATGTGACGTGATCCCGGTACTTGGCGGCCCGGATCAGATGATCGCACATCTTCTCCTCATCGCGTTTCTCAGCAGCATACTGAGCACATTGAGACTGCAGATGGAAGAAAAACAGCTCTTGTGAGTAATCTGCTCTTATATGCATTCATTTAATCAGTGAAGATATTAAACCGTTCTTCAAAATATCAATCACTGTTTTGAAAGCTACAATATACTCCTATCACATACAACCAAGTTGAAGGCACAATTGTGTCCCTGTGCTACTTTTCAGAACGGGGGAAGAAAACAAAGCACACTGCATCATTAGAGTGTGTGTTGACACCTCCGAGTGTGTGTGTGTGTGTGTGTGTATCCGGTAACTCCATACACACAGGAAACAAATGGAACAAATGGAGCTTGTTTTAATGTAACTACCTCTTCTTCATCCATTGCATGTTATGGTCCTAAATTAAATCAGCCTTACACACCCCCCGCCTCAGATAACAAACACAGTGGTGTGGAAGATGCAGAAGCCTGCCTCTGTAAAGTTAGCGGTAAATGCCCCAAAGTGCCTTCTAATGGGCCCTCCTCTCCAATTTGAGGATTGACTCTTCATGTATGACAGAAAATCCATAGAGATAAATCACATTAGTGGGGCTTCCCTCTCCTAATTATCAATCTGTGTCTCATTTCAACTGATCTTGACTCTGCCGTGACCTTAAAGCCTTGAGAAGAGAACTGTGGAATATAAAAGAGATAAAAAGCAAAGGGTGAATGTTTAAATGTGAACCTATTTGGGTGTCTGGTGTAACAAAAGAGCGGGAATAAAGGAACGGAAGGAAAGACTCTGTCTCTGTTGGATGTGGAAGGTCTCTGGGTAAGAAAACAATTCAGAATGGGTAACATTCGATTTGATGAACGAATGGAGGAAAAAACAAGCAGAAGAATGGGTTTATAAATATAATTATTATCAATGACTTAGGTAACCAAATATAAATATAAACCAAAAATATTGTTATATTATTTTAATAAGACCTTTAAGGTTTGTAATATTTAGAATTTGTGATATTCATTGAAATAAGCCTTTGTTCTGAAGGTGATTTCTTAATCAGAAAACAAACATGGCAATCGTCATCCATATTTTTTCATTGCTCCCTTAACAACTGATTAACACATTATTAATTAGCCATCATGAGTTAAACACTTTGGCATAAACAGGCACTTTATCAACTAGTGTCAACGCCACCAAATCCCTGAGCTCCATAATGGGCTTAGCCTTTTTTAAGAACTTCATGACAAATGGCTTCCTTGCAGCCGAACATACAGGAAACATTCAGGTTTAGTAGTCCACAGAAGGGAAGCACAATCTCTAGTCACACTGCGGCTGAAGCTGAAGCCATTCAGAGAGAAAGAAAACTATGAAAGCAATGTGTTTAAGACTTCAGACAGAGTAATCATCCACATCTCCAAATGTTCTGATCTGGAGAACTGAAACAGACAGGGTCAGCACTCGTTTCCTTCAACAGACTACACCCATGACTAAACATTACAGCCTTATTATTGTTAAAAGATCCTTATGGTCTACAGTAGTCTAGAACTATTAATTCAGCACTTTAATAAAGGCCCATAATAAAGTGCATATTTCTGAGTTTGACAAAAGTAGGCAACTGGATTAAGTCTCTGGGGTATATTTATAAGAATAGCCAAAACAAAAAAAAACATTGTATGGGTCAAACTTATCAATTTTTCTTTTTATTCCAAAAATCATTAGGATATTAAGGTAAGATCATGTTCCATGAAGATAGTCTGTACATTTCTTACTGTAAATATATCAAAACTTAATTTTTGATTAGTAATATGCATTGCTAAGAGCTTAATTTGGACAACTTTAAACACAATTTTCTGAATAATTAGATTTTTTTGCTAAGCTACTCTATATCTAAGCGAAGGATTCAATGCTGAGAAGGATTGTATGCATGTATCCAGTTTGGCATTTTTGTAAACATTTTTTTTCCTGGCTATATGAGATGGATCTACAGTTTGGGAAGCGTTGACTTAAATGCTGCCATCTAGGCCCTTATCAAAGTGTGATCCATAACCCTCATAAATAACCGTGACCCAACTATCCATGCCCTATTTCCCTCTACAAACTACTGTACATCAAACCAACCAAAAGATCCCAGATTCCCATCTGTCTGTCCAACATCGGTTTCTCTTATTAAAGAGAGTTTGGGTCGATGAAGCATCGCAGCATATGGCTTTCATCGTGGAGCACTTCAGACTTCAAACTCGAAGTGACAAAAAACGGCATAATTGCACTGGATTTCCAAAGTCATGTGAAACCGTCTGCATTATGGGAGATTTCAAGTAGAGGTTTAAATAGTATGGTGAACTTTTATTCATGTAATCTTGCATAACATTTTCACCTCATTTTTAAAATAAATACATGTTAGACTGTAAAATTATTAGAAAACAATGTATTTTTTGTGCCATCCATATAATGTGCCTGACACTGCATTTTTTCTGCATTTGGCAGAATACCCAGCTGTATTTGTGGGAATAATTGTGAGTGAGGCTGGAAAAGCAGAAAGAATCAGACCGGAGGGGCCAATTAGAGTGAAAAAGGAAAGCTAAGCATGTCCCCCGTGTGTGGCTGTCTTCCACGGAGCGTCTGGGAGAACTTGGCCAATCCTGGGAATATGGGGCAGTGGGAATGATGAGGAAGGGTGTTCCGAGGTTTGCTCTAAAAGTCACTGTGATATAAGGAAGCTTGTTTAAGCAGCGAACAATACCTTTATCTCTCATCTGTTTTACAGGAGAGTGTTGAGTTTTACTGTTGCAATGAGACGCCAGTTCATATAAACATATTGCTGTCAGCAGTATATTTTATCTATTAAAATATAGAACTAAAATAATGTTTTTGATCTTCAAATCAGTATATTAGAATGATTTCTGAAGGATCATGTGCCCGTGAATACAGGAATAACGGATGCTAAAAATTCACAGGAATAACATTGTGAATCAAATCAAAAGTTTGCTTCGCTTTTATTTTAAATATTTATGAAGTTTGACATGTTGAATATGACAAAGTCGCACAAAATTTCACAAGCATACGCTGGATTATTTTTTTCTTTTATGACTGGAATATTACAGAAACTTTAGAATGTTCTCGCCCTTGCAAAAGCAAAAAATATCTTCAAAAAAAAAAAAAGTTGCGTAAAGTATATTTGAAAATATATTAAAATATATATATAATATATATATATATATATATATATATATATATATATATATATATATATATATATATATATATATATATATATAATATAATATATAATATATTAAAAAAAAAAAAATATATATATATATATATATATATATATATATATATTACAATATTACTGTGAATTTCTACTATATTTGCATTGGATAACATAAGAAATTAAAAAAAAACATGAAAAAATCTCATCAAAGTTTTTAATAATAGTGTTTATGAAGTCTTATTAATGCATCATAATAACAATCATCTGAAGGATTCAATGAAGTGAGACGGATTCAGTCCAAGATTCAGATTTATGAAATTTAGAGTCATTTGCGCATCGGTTTAACTGATTAGTTAGAAAGAATCAAATTCAGTAGCTTTTTTTTTCAATTTCCAACAGTATATTTGATTTTGAATATCCAGTAATGTCTGTAATGAGTTGTATTGAACTGAAATTCTGTAGATCCAGAAGTGGGACAATGCCGCTCTTGAATTAAAGTATAAGAAACACTGACTTGTGTTCAACTCTGCTCCTGCAGTGGCCAATAAACTGATTCTGATTCTCTGAGCTGATAATGAATCAGAACGCCTTTGTTTTCCTGAAAATGGTGAGACACTTGGTGAAGCATTCGAGGAAAGCTGCCAAAATAAGCGTACCGGTCCAATCACACACAAAACATGACCTTAACAAAGCAGACTACTGCAGAACCTCTCGCAGAAATTATGTGTGTGTGTGTGTGTGTGTGTGTGTGTGTGCTCACCTCAAACTCCGCGTGCTTGTGGATGTCCTCTGCTCTCTGGCGGCTCAGGATGAACTCGGCCTCATTAGCGACACGCACCAGATGGTCCTTCATGGTGTGGCTCAGCAGTCTGTGCATCAAATCACATTGAAGTTAATTAATTAAGAAATGCACTGATCGTAAAAGATGCAATAGACACATTTTAAGGCACAACCAATTTGATTATTATAATATAATTATTATTGGGGGCGGTGCATCACACTAAGCCAATATTGATTTTAATTCAATATATGTGTATATATGTAATATAGTGTTCCTGTAGCTCAACTGGTAGAGCACTGCGCTAGCAAGCAAGCGTAAGGTTGGGGGTTCGATTCCACGGGAACACAAGATATGTAAAAAATTGATAGCCTGAATGCACTGTCCAAAGCGTCTGCTAAATGCATAAATTTTATTAAAATTTAAAATGTAATATGTGCAGTCCAAAACTAAAATCAATTGTTTGTATGCTACAAATGAATTTAAGCACCACTACATTGTAGAAAGATACTATATAAGCTGATAAACATCCAATATGTGCAAATACAAATAATAGTAATAATAAAAATATCTGCCAATATCAGCGATAAATGATGCTGTGTTGATAAAGCACACATCCCTAATAAAGAATATTGTATATAAATTCCACTGAACATCAATAACGCTCACAAAATAACCTAAAAACAGCAAAAATGCAGACCTTCAACATCCCTTAACTGTTAATCTGTGAATTCAGTTTTACTGATTCAATAACACGGTTGTTAGATTATCAAAGTGTCAATAGTATGATAAAGCTACACCATGTAAAACAAGCAGAAAATCATATTTAGCATGGTAACTAAAACCACCTCCGCTAAAAACAACCAACCACCCTGGCTCATGTTTCTACATGTGTAAGAACAGCCTTCCTTGGATAAACACACACACACACACACACACTCTCTCCTTATCTCAGGGCAACTGATGATAATCAGATGCATCCTGCTTTTACTGCTACTGTTTGTCAGCCCTCATCTCAGAGTCTTGTTTGTGAATCAGCATTGCTTCTTCTGTTAGCACAGACGAGGAGAAACCTGATCTTGAAACAGCACATCTACACCCCTGAACAACACAAGCAAGCCGCAGCCTATAAAACACTCCCCCAGGGACAGAGACGAGTCTCTCAGCAGGTCAGGAGGCTCAGGCCTCTGCAAAGTGGAAGAATAACAGACGGAGGGTGGAGGACTGAAACTGGAGCCTGGTGTGTCAGCGGTGGTCAGCGGGGAGCGGACGTGTCTTGGACCCTGCAGTGACCCTCTCACACCCCGACTGCCGTCAATAACAGAACCCGGTGTGACTGTTTGAAAGTTGCATTGGCTTCCAGTTGTGCATTGATTTTAAAACTCTCACTCTAAAATATAAAATTGTACATGGAATGGCTTTTGTTACTTAGTTACACTCCTTCTCATTCGCACTTAACAGAAACTGTTAAAAACCCATATTTTTAAAATAGCCTATCTTGTTCAATTTGATTAGTTTTCAATAGGGTGTTTGTAGCTTTTACTGTATTTCTGTAAAGTATTATTTCTTTAATTTGTATAGTTTTATTACTATTATTAAGATTATTAAGCACAGCATTACATTTCATAACCCAATCATTGCTTTCTCATTAAAACAACAACAACAAAACCTTAATAAAGTTTTCTTTTCAACATTCTTTTATAATTTTAAGAGGTTTTAATAATTATGAAATGAGGACAGACAGCCTGACAACTCAAAAAAAAAAAAACTTTTAAAATAATTATAAAATTATTTTATAAAATTACAAATTATAAAATTAAAAGAGGTGTAACTGTATGTTTAAAACACATTTTTATGCATTTTTAATTAATTAATGAACATGGATTAAAGCATGAATCAGATCATTGCTCCATTAAAGTTCAATGGCATTATCACCTAATATAATCACTGCACTGCCACAGTTCTTATTTTAATTCGTTTCTTTGGGCTTAGTAAGTATATTGAAACTAGGCATTATTATTGCTGTGCACTTATAGCTTAGATTGCACTGATATCTCTATGACAGGTGCTGGTGTCCCAGATGTTGTCCCAACCCTTTTCCAAAAGAAAAGCATATATGTGTGAAAGAGCTGTAAAGACGGCCAGCAGTGAAGGTGGAGCACTTCTGGAGCAGTTATCAGCACAGAAGCTTCAGTTACATTAATTTCCATCGCTAATGTAGAAATGAGAGCCACCTGAAAGATCTAAGGGCTTGAAATTAAACGCAGATCCTTCCAACCCAAAGGGAGTCTGAGTAAAAGAGTCCAACAGATGAGACATACACCCGTCTGAAAACAAGAAGATACGAGAAAGATTTCCCCAGAGGTGGGCGAGAAACTAAAGCACTGCTTCCCTCTCAGTAACACACGGGAACAAGCCGTCTTGAACTTTACATTGATTTCCTCCCAAACAGAATCTGATCATACACGCGTGACGAAGCGTTGAGGAGGCTGCTAACACAGGGTCAGAGGATGGGCTTAGATAATTACCTGCCCTCGTTCACAAGCTCGATGAAGGCCAGGCCCGCGTTCTTCTGGATTGAATTCTGCCACTCCTGCAGAGAGAAATAAAGAGACTATTGGAATACACACAACATACAGACATGGGTTGAGTCGGAATAAACATTAATTAACACTAATGAACATTCAAATGAGCCCCGACATCAATTCCAGTTTCATCCAGGATTCAGTATCATTCTGTCAGGGTTTATTTTGTAATAATAACTGAACGACCGAATTAAAGCATGCTTGAGAAACATGAAAAAATAATAACTAGCAGACTGTCATATCTGTAATTTTGTCAAAAGTGTAATACAAAATTATTATACAAATGTAAACCTTTCAACACTTCCCTGTGATCGTCTTAAGAACAATAATAATAACATGAGTATGTGCGAAGTCTCGCGTGTGAGAGAGACAGAAGAGTAACGCTTGTATGTCCCATTTGTTTCGGCAAACAGAGAGTTTGTCTAGGATTAGGTGCAACACGATTATTAGTTTCATAATGATGATGATTTATTTCCAATCCCTGCCTATTCCTAGGGTCATAAATGAAAACTGCACTGGTCAAATGTGCTTGCTTACAGTATAAAGAAGGAAATATTTCACCATCATATGGGAGATGAAGAAAAGTGTGGCTGAGACCAAAATAAACCAAAATAATTGTAAATGGCACTAACTGTACGTGTTTATCTATTCCTTAAACACTTCAATAGCCGTCATCAACCAGACACACAAATATATGTGACCCTGAACAAGAAAACCAGTCATAAGGGAACATTACATCGAAATTGAGATTTATACATCATCTGAAAGGTGAATAATAGAATAAATAATCTTTCCATTGATGTGTGGTTTGTTCGGATCTGACAATATTTGGCTGAGATGCAACTATATGAAAACCTGGAATCTGAGTGTGCAAGAAAATCTAAATATAGAGAAAATCATCTTTAAAGTTGTTCAAATGAAGTTCTTAGCGATGCATGTTACTATTCAGAAATTACGTTTTGATATATTAACAGTAGGAAATTCACAAAATATATTAATGGAACATGATCTTTCAGTAATCTCCCAATGATTTTTGTCATAAAATAAAAATCTATAGTCTTGACCCATATAATGTATTTTTGGCTATTGCTACAAATATACCCCGCAGAGACCCAAGAGTGTTTTTTTGCTCCAGGGACACAAATCTTCACTAAAAAGATAAAAGTATGTTTGATGGGTGAGGGAAAGGCATTATTCTTTAATTAAAGGAAGCAATGGTCCCAATCAAAAGCCCTAACGATCAGTGCTGAGTGTTGGGGATAAAGCTGACGGTTATTGGATTTCAAGCAGTCATTCTGATAGGACCCTGATACGGTTTTATGGAAACAATGCTGTTTCCATTCTGACCTGATGAGAGGATACAGGCAGCCATTTATGACCTTTCAACTCTGACCCTGACCTACGGGTCCGGGCTTCACAGCTACCACTCACACTGATCAATTCATGTCATCAAGACCGGGATTGTGTCCTAAGAGAGGATATGACTTTTAACAGAGCCTGAGGAAGTTGGTATCCTAAATAATAAACTCGCAATGATAGCCACTGAACAAAACCAGTCTCACACTCTTCATCAAGGACTTTTATAATTGAGCCGTTTCCTACAAAGAGCAGCATATAGGGAACACTTCTTCAAGGTCAAATCCATCCAAACACTTTTGCGTAAAATGTCAGTTTCGCTTTTATTGGAGCTCAGGTTTATAAACAAGCTGTGTGTGGTAGAGAGCTCAACATCATATTGTTTCCAATAAAAAAAAAAAAAATAATAATAATAATAATATCTACGCATTCTTAAAACAAGATTTCGTTATTATTAGCTCCAGAGAAAGCATCTTGTTCTATTGGAATGTTATGCATTTATTTATATGTTTGTTTGTTTGTTGGTTGGTCAATTCTCACTATGTTCTTAAGGCGGGAAAGAAAAACGTATTTAATTTTTTCTGAGAGAGAGAGAGAGAGAGAGAGGGGAAAGAGAGAGAGAGAGAGAGAGGGGAAAGAGGGGAAAGAGAGAGAGTGAGAGAGAGAGGGGAAAGAGAGAGAGAGAGAGAGAGGGGAAAGAGGGGAAAGAGAGAGAGTGAGAGAGAGAGGGGAAAGAGAGAGAGAGAGAGAGAGGGGAAAGAGGGGAAAGAGAGAGAGTGAGAGAGAGAGAGAGAGAGAGAGAGAGAGAGAAAGAGAGAGAGATCTGATGATGCTCTTCAAAAGAACATTTTGACACTAACATTCTGAACACTTTCATAAACAAAATCAGTGTTAATGTTGTGTGCCCAATATGATAAAAAAACACAATGCTAACACCCCCCCACACGCTTTAAATGAATGCTTTGATTTACAGATTTTTCTAAATAAAAAACAAAAATACTATTCTTCCGAGACACGCATGCACCATGTTTTAGATTCCTTTAAGAAGTCATCCAACGAGCCATTCTTTCCTAATCACTGCTGATTAACAGAACGCAATTACCCTTAAACTAAAACAAAACTGAAACAACGCAGACCTACACTGCAACGCTTTGCTTCATCCACAACGGCAAGACGAGGAAATGTGCACAGCGTTTGGCTTCGTTCACTGAAAATAAACAAGTCGCTCTGCAGTTTCCAAGCCATCAGTTATAATCACAAGTATTTGTTTGTTTTCTGCAGGCTCAGATGAAACACGAAAATTATCCGTCACATGGAAGAGCGCTGGTTCAGATCATAAGGAGCGGGAGACGTTTACGTTATGGTTTGTCCGCAGAGCACAAGGGGATTTATGGCGGAAAAGGGGCTACTGTAGAGCTTTGATCGACGGAAAGAAATTTGAGATTCAAAAACTTAATTCAACAAAGTATTTCAACCTAAATAATACTTAACGTTCCAAAAAAAAAAACCGATAAAACAAGCTTTTTACACCTTATTTTATTACGTTGTTAGATCATCTGCACATAACAGTGAACTCATTTTAAAATATAACCAGCAGTAAAATCCTTTTCTCTTTTTTTCCAGAAAACAGTTTTTGAAATTAATTATAATATTCCTGATTATTTTGAATTATTTATATTTTTTGAATTATTTAAATATATATTTTATTATATTAATCTTGATTGTTTTTATTATTTTGTATTCATTTAAAAAGTTATTTTAAATTTAATTATCTTTATTATTAATTAAATAATTTAATTATTATATTAATCTTGATTATTTTTTTGTTATTTCATGATCATTATTTAAATACATAATTATTATTGATTATTTTATTATTATTGTTTATTTTAATTATTTTAATAAAGGCTTTCAATATGGTTGTATGTCGAGGTGCTTAAACTTCAGGTCCACTTCAGTCAGGTCCAGACAGTTTAATTCACTGATGTGACAAGCCGAATGCTCTACAAGACCAATGTGTGTTCTCAGATGTTATCTCTAACAGGACAAACACACAATCCCATACAGCCAGTCTCCTGTGTTTCTGTAAGGACACTCCACACAAGCACACTTTACAAGTATTTACTCTGACTACATTTTACAACCATAGAGGACTGCAGTTAAATACAGCGATGTGATTAGAAGCTTCCTCAAAAGTTGGGTTTTTGGCTATTGCTACAAATATACCCCAGAGACTTGTGCTCCAGGGTCACAAATGTAAATAGTGACACAAAAAAATGCATGTTAGGAAAGATAGAAAGAGGTTCTTTAACAGTTAAAGAAAAAGACATAGCACTTCTCTTGGCATCTTTAAAAAAAACAATTTGCCTCAATAATATGTCTCTTTCCCAGCCATCGATATTGCAGTCAGAGAGTGAATTAAAAGTCACTCAAGTCGTAAGCTTTGAGCTCCGCATGGAGACCCTAGTGGGTTGTTTTTTGGGGTGAAGGAGGGAGGTAAGACGAGACGTGGCTTGGGTCTGCGCCTCAACCTTGCGTGTGTGTGTTATGCCTCTCAGCGGGGTTCAACCACATTCCTCTTCACTTCTGTGACGTTTAAGGAGCATACAAAGTTAAAAATGGCAGGACTACATGAGACAAAATGATCCACAATGAACTTTAAGCGGCAATGTCCCCAAAAAGCCATTTAACCAACGCTTGGTGCTTTTGTCAGTGTGGGCAGGTGCCAAATCCTGCTGGAGAATGAAATCAGCATCTTCAAAAAGTCTTGGTTGGTTTCAGTTATTACAAAAGTCCTTACAGCCTACAAACCCACAAATACACCGAACAAACAAATACATTTAGTAAACAATGATAAAATTGTTTTGTTTTGCCAAACAATTACATTTTATTTTGTACGGAAAGCACATACACTCTTTCTCCCTCACAAACGCTCACACACACGTAAACACACACACACAGACACATGTTGTTTGCTCTGCCCTGACGATTTTATTATTAATATAGTTTCACAACTTAAAAGCGACATGATATTGCTCACTAGCAAGGAAATAATAGTGCTGTTCTTGAAGCAGATAAACTTGCAGTTGGCTATTATTAGAGACGCAGCTACCGAAAAACACTATCGAGAGACGCTCAAACTCAGGTAATTCACACAGGCTTAATCTCTCTCTTGGTCTAATAAGTGCATTATTAACTGCATTAGTCTGCTATCTATAGCTAGGTCTAAAATGACATCTTGAAATTAGCAACAGAGGCATAGGATGAGATGTGTAAGAAATGAATCCTACACACAAGAGCATTTTAAGGACAAAAACCTGACAAAGATGTGGTAATCGTAGTAAACGCGAAATAATTTACTCCAGTCCGTTGAATTACTAGAAAATAATGCACATCAATAATGCATTATATTCTAATAACTCAACGGCCCGTTGTCAATTATCCTTAGTAGAGAATGCTTACAGGTGCTAATAATTAACTCTGAACCCTCACAGGATTAAGAAGCATTTCAGTTTAATGACACTCGTAAAGTTAGAGGAAAAGCTAACTATTACTACTATTACTTAAGAACTATTTTAATATTTTACCACACGTGCTTATATCAATAAAAAAATATTATAAAAATCGATTCCTCAAAAGAGAGTTTAAATGGTTTAAAGACTGATATGTGAAGGCCATGAATTTGGTCCAGCATTTTTTGCACATAAAATCACGAAAACGTATATTATTCAAGCTGTGAATTTGTCTAAACCTTCATTTTTGGTGTGATTCTATCACAGGATTTTATTGTTAACACATATAACAAGTATATATATTATTAATCATGATTTTATACACATAAATATATAAATTCGTTTTTTTTTTTTTTTTCAGTTTAACACGTTACAAATACGTAACACCGGAGTGGAGCTAGGGTTGGTTTTTAGGCCATGTGCAGATAAAAACTAATTTTCCTGTCAGCCGATATACTGTGCTCGTAGCATGTGCTATTCAATTGCATGCACAAATACAGTGGCGTGTACAGTATACAATTTCATATCAAAGTGCAAAGGAAACTACAAGCATGCAGTTTCATAGTTATGTTGACAGTTAAGTCATGAAGTTACCAAAAAGGCAACTGAAGCTGCCTTAAAACTGTGCATGCATGCATTTGTTATGCATGAGTCCCATTTAAAAACATTTCTCTGAAATGCAGAGACTTCAAGATCTAAAGTGGCTCAGAAAAGTAAAGAGTTGTGTGAAAATATGACGCGTGTCAGATCAGTGTCACGTTCAGCTATTAGCGGAAGCTATTAAAGCAGACAAAATAACCCAATAACCCAGCTGTTAAAATATTCAAATTGATATCTCTCAACTATACTGTAATGCTGAATGGCTATAATCAATGGTTAAATATTAGAGGGGAAAAAAACTATACTCTCCTTGATAAAAAAAGATGCTAGTAAACAAGTACTTTAAAAATACAGTCTTTATGATGTTTCTACATTCATTCTGAAAAATTGAGTGTGAAATTATTGCAACACTAGATACTTTCGCATGCATTTTTATAAAAAATAACAAAGCACTGGAAAAATGTAATAAAAATTGAAAACAAAGATATAATAAAAGTCGCATGTGTCTAACATAGCTCTATACAACGATCAATAAAACACATATAAGTGAAAAGTAATAAACCACAATAGGCTTATAGAAGATGATGAAAATTGATCCTGAAGGGATTCATTTCAGAGAGATGCAATAAAACTGCAGTTAAGACTCGCTGTCTAACAGCAGAGCAGCCCTCTTGATCCCGAGTGATTACAAACTAGTCTATGACCCTAACCTTTGACCTCCAGCCACAAACCTATTTCATCTTGTACCATAGATATTAATTAGGAAATTGTGCCGACGGTACCATATCCACCTGACTTCTATTTTGGGATGAGAAGGAAATCCAAGCAAAAGAAACTGAATCCATCAGCATTCTCCATTTCTTAAGGCCAATTCTGTCAGCAAATACACGGCTTCACTTCCTGTCTACGACAACAGCACTTCCTGTGCAGGGAAGTCCTGATTAACCACAGGACCAATGGGAGACTCTAAAGTTCTCCCAGACATCCCTCTGTTTCCCAAATGTGACCCTGGACCACAAAACCAGTCTGAAGTGTCAATTTTTCGAAATTTATTTGGCCGAGATACAACTATTTGCAAAAAAATCTAAATATTAAGAAAATCGCCTTTAAAGTTGTTCAAATTAAGTTCTTAGCAATGCATATTAACAATCAAAAATTTAATTTTTATATTTTTACAGTAGGGAATTTACAAAATATGTTCATGGAACATGATCTTTACTTAATATCCTAATGATTTTTGGCATAAAAGAAAAATCTATAATTTTGACCCATACTATGTTTTTGTTTTTTTCTATTAGTACAAATATACCCCCGAGACTCAAGACTGCTTTTGTGCTCCAGGGTCACAAATAAGAAAAAATCTTCCACAATCATAAAACAAAATTAACCCCCTGTGTAATATAACCGGGGGTAAACTGGGCTCAAGACCTCATTTGAGCTTCTTCACCTTTTCCACGGTTTCTCCCCACACAATAAAATTACATTTGCATCAGCTCTAAGAGAATTTAGTCGGCATGATTTATTGAAGTAATCAGCAGCAACACATCGTTTTCGTTGCAGCGCAGGGTTTGCAATGCACCGCACCGTTTGAGCCAGAGGCTTTCTTTCAGTGGAGACGGGCCGAAGCCAAATTCTCCTCTTTGATTAGATTAGCATTACACAACAGCGTGACAGAGATGACAAATAGGTGCATTAGAGTGTGTCGTTTATTCCCTCTTTTCTAGATGCTTGGGTTCACAGAGGGACCCCCACATCACACCTCACTTCTGAGATTTAACCCCTTACTAGTAACCCCCCTTTTTTGGCATGGAGACCGAAATTACATACCCAAAATAAAAAGGTTTCTGCTCATGATTCTTTCTGACTAGATACATAATCAACCTTTGTTCACAAAGCTGACACTTTAAAGTTTACTGTTCAGGAATCAGAATCACTCAGGACTGTTATGATAATAGAGATATATAAGCTCAAACATAAAAACAAAATAAAAATATTAAAAACATATGTTTTAAATGTATTTAAAAAAATGTTGATGTAGGAAATGAGTTTGAAAACACAGTGTAGCTAAGGCCACAAGTCTTCCAAGACTTCATAAAAAATTTCATAATCGAATCTGTAAAACTGTGAATTTTATGAAATATTTTCTAAGGCCATGTCATGTGTGTTTTTAGAGAAGGCTAATCAGATTGATTTATGGCCCTTGTCATCTCTGTAAGATCTCACATGTAAACACTGATGTGTGTTTTATATGTGTTTGGCTGTGAAAACTGCCCGTTTCATGATTGTATTGTTCTCACCAAACGAGTCTTTCACACCTCCGCCAGGTATGACACATTATCCGCATTATTCTTTTATCATTATTCTTTTGTTTTTATTCCACCTTTATTAGCCTTGATTGTGGTTTTTCAGGCTTTACAAAGCAACAAAGCAGCGATCTCACTTCAGTCTCTCTTTGCATTTAGCCCTTATTTATCAAAAGTCTTACTATAAAAATACAACAAAACATTTTCTTACGACCTAACGTGAATTATTGAGACAAAAATGCATTATGAAGAAGAAAAGCACCTGCTATTAGTAGCATTGGTGCTAACGTTAGCATCAAGCTACATCTGACAATTTATGAAATTATTAGTACACTTTTACTCAAAACTCACTTTAAACCCCGATCGAGTGTTTATAATAACTTCCTTTAGCGATCAGGGGTGGAATTTGGTCGTTTACTGTTGTAAAAATATGTTATTTGTAGCCTTTTTCATCGCTGCACAAGTTAGCATTTCCGATGTACATTTTCGATTTTTTTTATAAAAACGCCCCAGATCTCAAGAAATTCTCATACCAAGCTTTACTATCATAATCGCGGGTTTATTATTCGGATATTTTGTGTGTACAGAGGTGTTTCAGTGTTGTTTTGGCCAGATAACTACCAGGAAGTGTGCAGGAAGCATGTGACACGATGGGGCGGTGTCCAGATATGAAACTCTAAGATGGACGTTTGAAAGACCCAATCAGAGTCTGAGTCACACACGGCACGAGCTGTGACTACTGCACGCACACAGAGATCGCTGGGAGAGGCTGTTTATCATCTGATCGCGTAAATCCGTGGAAAATGAATAGAAATGACGATTCTGTCTGAAGAAATATGAAGTAAACATCAGTAAATATATCCATATATCTCCGCAGATATGCATCTTTTGTCTATAAATCCTTATTGACGCTGTTCAGTGAGTCTATGTGAACACAAATAAACCGCTCTTGACGTGATTGAATATGAGTGAGTTGTGAATTTCTATTCAAAATGTGGCATAATACGGATTTATTATTTTGCACTCCTGACATAAATCACTAAATATCTGTCACTGCAACAATGTTTTATCAAAATATTGGTCAAATATCGAAGCTTGAGTCTTTAAACTTTCCATTGATGCACAGTTTGTCCAGATGAAGTAAGACAGTGATGTTTAATGTGCTGTGAAAGTGAAACAATAATAAACTGGGGCCGTCAGCGATGTTTGCACGCAAAGGGGTTAAATTATTTTTATACATAAAAAAAAAAAAAAATAAAAAAAAAAAAAATTATATATATATATATATATATATATATATATATATATATATATATATATATATATATATATATATATATATATATATATATATATATATATATATATATATAGTACAATTGATATATAGATTTTTACATTACTTAAAAAAAAAAAAAAAACGGTATTCACATTTATTATGAATAGATTTTCAAAGTAAGGATGTCTTTGAATGTCTCCAAAGGGAGGACTGGTCAGATTTAGATCACTTCTGGGGACAATATCTTTCCCTTACTATAGTAAAGAACACACACACACACACACACACACACACACACACAGCTCTGTTACTCCATCTTCCCTGCGTTAAATACTCTCTGTAAAACCCAGTGGGGAAGCCGATCGATCACAAAATGCTATCAGTGTTGTATTATCCTCTGTGACTTGGTATATGACCAAGACCGTTACATTGGGTCAAGACCCCTGACCCTTGAACTCATATCAACAGCATTAAAAAGGGTTCCCTGGCCATTTTTCTGGACCTCTGTCTATACTCAGAGCTTAGTGAGACAGGAATCAGGCTGGCAGTGTGAAGATAACACTGCAACAACGGATGTATTAACAGTAAAGAAGAGAAGGGGAAAGAATAAGTGGAGGAGGGATGAAGGAATATCTTACCTGAGAACACAGCAGCATGACCAGTTCAACCACAGAACTGCTGGACTTCAGACACACAAGACCTGCAGAGAAAAACAAGACTGCATTTCAGTATCAATGCATGAAAACATTTAACCCTTACTGATGATTTTAACCCTAACAAATCTATTATTATTGAAAACAATTCTTCAGGGTCTGTCTGTTTTGCTGGCACACTCTTATTTGTGAGTGGTCTGATTCTGCACCAGCTTGAGAGGTCAGAGAGTATTGATGACCTTCATGATGCTACTGTAAACTAATGCATGTTTGAGCCGTGTATTACATCAGACTAAATAAGCTGAGCATATGCTCTATTGATCTAAAACACAGCTTTAAAGAAGCTGCTAGGGAACTAAATGAGCAGAACGCATGCTAGAGATTTA
This sequence comes from Carassius auratus, assembly GCF_003368295.1. Classification (NCBI taxonomy): domain Eukaryota; kingdom Metazoa; phylum Chordata; class Actinopteri; order Cypriniformes; family Cyprinidae; genus Carassius; species Carassius auratus. The sequence continues at coordinate 32,065,073 of NC_039243.1, forward strand.
ACATGAAAGCTAAAGGTGAGAACACAGGAGGAAGTGTTTGTTTTAAGTGGCTCTAACAATCTGCGTTTCATTTCTCTTGTTGGCAGTGGACAGGTCAAACACTCTGTTGACCTCTGACCTTAAAAACACTGATATAATCACAGAGTTAAAAGATACATCCAGTCAGAATTTGGTTAGATGGGGTGTGAGTGATGAGATGTAGTAATGTAAACCTCACTGCAGGCCTATAGTGTGACTGCATTAGTGTGGATTATTCCACAAATATCAGTAATAAGAGTAGCTTACTGGTGCCCTCGATGAGCAGCTCCTGTCCGTGACTGCCCAGAAGTGTCCGAGAGAGAAACGGTGCGAAATCCACAAAAATCTCTCGGAGTAAAGGAGCTGCCTTCTCCAGAGCATGTTCCAACCGCTCCGAGATACTGAAAACACACACCGACACACTATTGCACAGACTGACTTTAAAACAACAGATCATTAAATCAAAACATGCATTAAAAAAATGCATTCTGGAAAATATCTCTAAAGCTATATCTTGCTTATAATATGGCGTGAGACTCGAGTTTAAAGCGGAGACCTCATGTTGGGGGCGGAGCTCTGGGTCACTGGGGATAAAGCAGGGACAGATGGCAGATTGGAGCTGGTGGAGGTTCCTCCTGCAGAGAAAACAACCAGTAAACAACTCATTACACAAATACATGCACGCCAGACAAAACAGATGCATTAAGCTAAAACAAGCACATGTTCCGTGAATAAACCTTCACTAATTCAGCAGATTAGAGCTGGGAGGTACAACTGTAAATCATTTTACTATAATGCTACTGTATAATGTGATATAACAAAAATCAAAACAATTATGTGAATAAATAAAGTTTGTAAATATGTGTACTGCATTAAATACTAATCAATATTGATATTGTTTATTTAAAAAAAATTATTAATTCGATTAAAACACACACTGTAGCCAACTGCAGTAGATTAACAATATTTAATGCAAGGAAATACTTGCCAAAATAATCAATGTACAGTTTTTAATCGCACATGAGAAGTATATTTAATCACTGATTTATTAGCATCATTTAACAATATACAATAATCCATATAATATAACCCATATTCACTGCTGTTCAAAAGTTTGAGGTCAGTGATTAATACTTTTATTTAGCAAGGATATATTAAACTGATCAAAAATACAATTTATAATCTTACAAAAAATATATATTTTAAATAAATGCTGTTTTTTTTTACATACTATTCAAAGAATCCTGAAAAAAAAAAGATATTCCACAAAAATATTAAACAGCTCAACTGTATTCAACATCAATGTTTATTTTTCATTTTAAATCATATTTGAATAGATTATATTATAACAATTATTTAATAATAATGTTCATAATATTACTGTTTTACTGTACGTACATTTTTATTTATTTATTTTTTATTTGTTTATTTTACTCATTCATTTTTGGTCAAATAAATACAACTTTGGTGAGAATAAGAGACTTAAAAACATTTTAAAAAAAATAATAATAATAAATCTTACCAACCCCCAAACTTTGAAATGGTAGAATATTTTTACCATAATATTACCATTAATTACATTACAATTTTACTAAAAGATAAAACCATTTACCCATGTGAAAATGCAAATTAATCACTGAATCAGAATCTGAATCATGAACTGATCACCTTACACAGACAATCTGAAGTTATGAACACTTCAGAACACTTATGCTACCTATGTTTAAGCAGAGACTCTATTAATCATCGCTTCACTCGCCAAACGAGAAAGGATCGTTAAATTTGTATAATGACACTTAAAAGCATTCAAATAAATCACTATATTTACAAAGTTCCTTAATGTTATGTTATATAGTCAGTGAAGTCATTGTGAATGTTTTGACACTATCCATAATATTCAACACTTCAAACAACCTCGTAAAGTTCACCCTTTTCTTCTGCTGTCTACAACACTTTCATATAAAGGACAATATAAACAGCTGAAGCTCAGACACCATATAAAAGGAGCTATAAAAAAAAGCTAAAGGGAACTCAAAACTATCCCTTCATGCACCAAGGATCAGGTGTGCAAGCACATGTTGGTTTCACAATAAAATAAATAAAGCTCATAGACGCAATGATTTTTAGACTGAGGTGATTATGTTGGGTACATTTCAAATGCAGCCCCTAATCATCACACAAACTCACTATACAGGCGCTTCTCAATGAAAGAGAATGTAGAGGAAAAGTTCATTTCAGTAATTCAACTCAAGTTGTGATACTCGTTTATAAAATAAATTCAATACACACAGACTGAAGTAGTTTAAGTCTTTGGTTCTTTTAATTGTGATGATTTTGGCTCACATTTAACAAAAACCCACCAAATCACTAACTCAACAAAAAACAAACCAATACTAAAAAAAAACATTTTTAGTGAACTGTTGGCCTATTGGAAAGTATGTTCATGTACTGTACATGTACTCAATACTTGGTAGGGACTCCTTTTGCTTTAATTACTGCCTCAGTTCAGCGTGGCATGGAGGTGATCAGTTTGTGGCTCTGCTGAGGTGGTCTGGAAGCCCAGGTTTCTTTGACTGTGGCCTTCAGCTCATCTTCATTGTTTGGTCTCTTGTTTCTCATCTTCCTCTTGACAATAGCCCATTGATTCTCTCTGGTGTTCAGGTCTGGTGACCAACACCATGGTCATTTAACCAACTTTTGGTGCTTCTGGCAGTGTGGGAAGGTGTCAAATCCTGCTGGAGAATGAAATCAGCATCTTCAAAAGCTGGTCAGCAGAAGGAAGCATGAAGTGCTTCAAGATTTCTTGGTAAACGCGTGCACTGACTTTGGTTTTCAAAAAACACAATGGACCAACAGCAGCAGATGACATTGAACACCAAATCATCACAGACTGTGGAAACTTAACACTGGACTTCAAGCAACTTGGGCTATGAGCTTATCCACCCTTCCTCCAGACTCTTGGAACTTGGTTTCCAAATAAAAAACAAAACTTGCTCTCATCTGAAAACAGAACTTTGGACCAATGGCAACACTCCAGTTCTTCTTCTCCTTAGCCCAGGGAAGACGTCTCTGATGTTGTTTGTGGATCAGGAGTAGCTTAACAAGAGGAATATGACAACTGTAGCAAAATCTCTTGACACTTCTGTATATTGATGCCTTGACCCCAGCCTCAGTCCATTCCTTGTGAAGTTCACTCAAATTCTTGAATCCAGTTTGCTTGACAATCCTCATAAGGCTGCGGTTCTCTCCGTTTGTCGTGCATGTTTTTCTTCCACCCTTTTTTTCTTCCACTCAACTTTCTGTTAACATGCTTGGATACAGCACTCTGTGAACAGCCAGCTTCTTTTGCAATGAATGTTTGTGGCTTAACGTCCTTGTGAAGGGTCTCAACGACTGTCTGAGACCATTTTGAAGGCTCAGGAGACTTTTTTAGGTGTTTTGATTTGATAAGCTGATTGGCATGTCACCATATCCTAATTTGTTGAGATGTGAATTGGTGGGTTTTGTTAAATGTCAAAATCCACACAATTAAAAGAACCAAGGACTTAAACCACTTTAGTCTGTGTGCACTGAATTTATTTAATACACAGGTTTCATAAGGATTAACTTTACCTCAACATTCTTATTGATTGAGAAGCACCTGTATGTGTGATGGCATTTTCAAAAACTTTAGTCCTTGAAAGTACAGCCAAAACTATAAACACAGTACCAATTGGTTGATATTAAAATGTTATCATATCTCTGATATCTCAGTATTAATACTAAACTGAATGTGAAAACTTAAACATTAACTGATGAAATGAAACTTGATCTGCAAATAATTGATTAATATACATTAATATACACACACACACACACACACACACACACACACATATATATATATTAAATGTCAATTTTTTAAAATTGAGATTCATACATAATCTGAAAGCTTTGATTTGGAATCCTTTAAAGTTGTCCAAATTAAGTTATGCATATTACAAATCAAAAATTAAGTTTTGATATGTTTACAGTAGAGAATTTACAAAATATCTTCATGAAATGCTATTGCTACAAATATCCTCCAGAGACTTGAGACTGGTTTTGTGTTGCAGTGACACATATCTATCTTTGTAATTTGGCAAGGTGTAGTTATTGACATGGTTTTTAATGAAGACCCTCACCTGGGGCGGACTCTGTGCCCTGAACAGCTTCTCCCGCAGACACCACTGCCACGCTGTTGTCTGCAGATTCAGCTGAGGATGCAGCAGTGGCTGATGGGATGGATGCACCGGTGGAGACTGTACTCATTCCTGGTGAGGGAACCCCACCCATTTTCTTGGGTGCCACAACAACACTCCTGAAAAAGAATGACAAATACAATATTTTATCAATTATTTTTGTTGCAGGTTGAATGGTGTACTTCTAAAAGAGGTTTATGCTTGCATTAGATTTTCAACCGTAACTCTAAGCCTTTTTAATGTATTTTCTAATTGAGGGAAAGCAGACTCTGATGCTCTGATAAATACACAGAGCTAGAGAATCAAGTACTCAGTCAAAAAACCATTAGCTCTGGTTCCATCGACAGCCCTTAAACGATCAGACTTTGATGTCAGCTAAATATACTTCACATAATGTGATTAAGCATAAAAAGCCACCCAGTTCACATAACACAAGAAACCCATTTGCAGTGTTAGTGTAATTAGAGCACTGTTTCCCTGACACAAAATATTCCATAATGGCAGAATCAATCTTCTGACCAATCAATGGCCTCCCAGCTCCTGCCACTCAGAGCTCGAACTTGTGTTTGATTAAAGCTGGCGATGTCTTGTAGTCTAGATGCTACAGTGTGTCTCTGTACAGCGTCATGTCGTGTGATTATCTGATAAACAAGCCATTTTGCAGCAAGTTAAATATTAAAGGACTGAAAATGTCTCAAAACTTGAGGGTTGTTAACGTTTGGACAGACTTAGCTGAATGCATGTTTCTCATGATATGATCTGGCAATTTTTTTTTGATGGTTCTTCATGAATCTTCTCTACAAGGACAGTTTGTAATTATCACAAAAGGGCAAAAATCTAAGTATTAAATGTAGACCACGAAAGAAAAAAAAAAAAAAAAAGGTTTGATTCCAGTGACACCACTGAAATCAAAACGTCATAGGCTCTTGCTTGAGTTGTGCATAAAAGTCCATGTAAAGCAATATTTAATGTGTTCTGAGTTTGTAACAACACAGAAAAATGTGTTATTAACCACCTGGTCAAATTTGAATGATAAAAAAGGCCAAGTAAATAAAATAAGTTATCCTGAAAAAAACAAGCAGTATTCTCTGCTCTCAAATGCTGGGGGCGTGTCCTCTGTGCTGAAGCCACGCCCACTCACGGGAAAGCTGCCTTCTCTCTCAACTCAAATACTGCTACAACCTGAATAGATGCTCTATTTAAATAAGGAGACCGAGTGGTTTTGTAAATTATCGCAACCAGGTAATATAAATTTACAGTATATGACGAATATGACGAATATAACTCGACAATTAACTCTTCTTGATCTGACATTAGAAGACTAGAACACTAGAAAGGACTTGTATGGACCAAAGTTTCGAAGAAGATATTTTGGTGATGGGATGGTGAATAAATTTGTTGTTTTCCATACAACTGGGAAAAATGTCTATTTTTGTAATATGGATATTTTGAAGTATGGATAGTATACATGATATAATGTAATAACAAAAACAATCAAGTCTAAATATCAAAAGTTTTCATAGGCAGTAATGGAATAATTTTTGGAAACCATTCATAAAGTGCAGGTTTTCTCTCCACCAATGATTTTAGCCATGAACATTTTCCATTTACTGCATCATGCTCCTCATTGTGCAGTGCAAAAAATATATATACTGTATTGGCAGAATCCTTATTTAGGTGTGTAATTGCAATTGTTTTTACATGTTTATTGTTTTATGAAGACAAGTAGTTAAATATATTAAAAGGATATCTAGGCTAAAAGATTTTTAATTTGTATGTCACATGTAAAACTGTGTTATAACCCCATTTTATTTATAGGTGAGTGTACTAATTTTTGACTACCTAAAATATTTTTAAAAAAGGAAATAAAGAAATAAAACGGCATTAAAGAAAAGAATGCATGTTGAAGTAAACCAAAAGGGAAACATATTAAACACACAGCGAGTAACAATTGTAACAATCATGATGTTTGAAAGATAAAGACATCATCAGGCTTTCATAATGATCACGGGTCTCTTCTGCATTCTGCGTGGTCTAGAGGTAAAAATGGAAATGGTTCATTTCAGCTGAAAGCCATGAGAGGCCTTTGGTGTTGAGTTTATCAGTGCTGACAGAGGAAAGTAATGCTACGCAGTCACCAGCTCCTCTCCAGAACACATCCACAGAGACACTACAGCATCAGATAAGAGCAGTCTATAACAAACGTCCCACTGGAAGCTGCCTAGCACCAAAGGCAGAAGAATGAGAGTCTTCTCACAACATGTCTAGTGTCTCCTTAACTTGAAAATATCCAGTGCAAAAAAAAAAAACTAAAGGAATTTGAAAGCTGGAAGTCATGACATCATCATTTGCTGAACAACAGTTGCGCTGTTCCAAAAACTCTATTAGAGCGCATTTCTGTTCTCTGTCAAGTGCTTGTTTACCGCTGACCAATGGTGGGATGGTGGGGGTGGACGGCACAGGTTTTAAATTATTCAGCACACCATTAGCCACACTTAGCCCCAACACAAAACCACTGTCCATTAATCAGAGCTGCCAGGTGTATATCACCAGACGAGTTTGGATTCCAGACGAATGATTAACAATTATGAATTATTTAACAGTTTTAACCAACACTCCCAGAGACGACATGTAAACAGCATGTTTCCCGTAATCTGCACAGATGTGAGAACCTGATCTTACTGGACGTGGATCGACATTTTCAACAAACAAGGGTTTCTTTACATAGAAATGCTGCTTTAAATTAGTCTTGTTGTTTGTAGATTTCAAACTGTGCCATTTGTTTTATTTATTTAAATACATTTAACAGCCAAGTAAAGTAAAATACATTTTTAAAAATGTTTCCCTTAGTGTCTTCTATTGAGGTAAGGGTACAAACATAAAACCAGAAATATAAGTTCATGTCAGAGTCGAAAACAGTCAAGGCTTCTAAATTTAGTTTATATTCCATCATGACATATTCATTCATATTGTCTGTCCATTTTGCTTAAACTGAAACGGCAAACAAACTAATAAAATAACATTTTAGTTGCTAATGTCAAATGTGGTGGAAATCTTGCATAGTATGATTGGGACATTTTAATTTTAAATTAATTTATTTTTGCTTGTCATACTATCAAAAGTAAGTTTTTAATTAAAACCGTCTCTTTCATCTCAGTTTCCTAGCTGAAGATATTAAAGAACCTGTCAAGAACACCAGAAATGTTGTTATCTCAGTGCCATCCTATCCCTTCTCCAGCCATATTTATTTACTCACATGCATGTAATTTTTGTCCAACAAGTCATCATAACACCATTCACTGGGTCTGGATCCTATCAGCAAATATGTGCAGACTTCATGTCAAAACAAGAGTGGGGTAAGAAAGACGTATGTTGAAATCAGGATGCTGTTGATAGAAAATAAATTTCACATCTGCTTTACCCTTGACCCCAGATCTGTTTTTTCCTCTATATATAACACTCGTAAATCCCCTGGGATTCAATCACTGCACCCTGGGTGTTCCACCATACACTATGTTAGAAAGCATGCATGCTTCAGAATAACTCTAGAGATGCTCTGTGTACAGAGTATAAATGCAGCAGCATTTTTTTTCACACCTTGGTCTGAAAAGATAAATCGCATGCGAAAAAAAGACCACATTTTTGTGCCAAACATTTGTGTTGGTATAAACAGGCCTTAAGGAAAGCTCAGTGTGGGACCAAGTCCGGCAGGAGAGAGCTGCAATGACTGCTGGGAGCTTTGCGGGAGCCAACATAATCCCTGTCCTGATACCAGCAGCGCTGTGATACCTGACAGAGCATTCCTCAGATAAAACACAAGACCAGATCAGAGGGATGTCTCACAGATGCCCAGAAGACATTGAAAGGAGAAGAGATGTGAGAGAGCAGGAGGTAAACAGAAAGAAGATGGCATGACATACTGCTTTCAACTGCTAACACAAATGCAAAATCTCTTTTTTCTAAACCCTCTCTTGGTTATGTCAGACTTATGCACAGAAAATGCAGCAAATAAAAACCAGACAGTGCAGACGTCAGCCAACACATAGCAATGGATCTTGTTTCCCAGCGCACCCCACCCTCTCCACGGATCAGCAGTTACACTACACAGCAATGCAAAGGAATAAAAAACATCACAAGAGACACAAAAAAATATATATTTTAGAATTGGTGAACATGCAAACTGACATCTGTCACTTATGTACACAAAATCTATTATTTATGGTATTTTTTTTATTTTAAAATCTATTGACTGGGGTCAGTAAGATGCTTATGTTCAGCTAGAATTCATTAAATTGTTTAAAAGTTACAGTAAATGTACAATGTTATGAAAGATTCCTATTTTAAATAAATGCTGTTCTTTTGAACTATCAAAGAATCATTTTGAGATGGCTGAATAAATAATATTTCCATTGATGTCTGGTTTGTTAGGAGGACAATATTTGGCTGAGATGCAACTATTTGAAAACCTGGAATCTGAGGGAGCCAAAAAAAATCTAAATATTGAGAAAATCGCCTTTAGAGTTGTCCAAATGAATTCTTAGCAATGCATATTATGAATCAAAAATTAAGTTTTGATTTATTTATGGTAGGAAATTAGCAAAACATCTTCATGGAACATGATCTTTACTTAATACCCTAATGATTTTTGGCATAAGAGAAAAATCGATAATTTTGACCCATACAATGTATTTTTAGCTATTGCTACAAATATACCCCAGAGACTCAAGACTGCTTTTGTGCTACAGGGCTACAATTTAAAAAACAAAACTTAGAAAGAAAATGCAAGTGTATCAGTTTATTGGATCCATGCATTATGTCTTAAAGTGACAGCAGCCTAATACTCCTGCTGCTGCCATTAATGTGAACCAAACAACAACAGAAAACAGAAAATAACACTGCTTTTGACTGAATATCTTTTCTAAATTTAAGTATTATTTAAGTATTAATTTAATTTAAGTATTAATCTATACATTAATTTACATGGGCTATGAAGTGTTATTTTACATTTGATTAACATTTCTATTGTATTTTATTACTGACGGTTTGCTTGTCTTTGGGTCACATGGGTCAAAAACAACAGCTTTTAATTTATTTTTAACAAGAACTGTTTTATTTTTATTTATTATTCTTTTAACTCTTGTATTTACTTTTATTTATTTATTTTATTATTATTTTTGTTTATTTTTTTATTTTTTTAATATATTTTTATTTTAAATTTTTTGAGCAGCAGGCCTGACCAGCACACAAAATCTTTAGTGTTTTGCCAAATCACTGTATATGAGACAAATAGCAGTAGAATTGCATTGTTCTTTTATTTTTCCTTATAATAACCATTTCTGCTCTAACACACAAACACACAAACCAGCAAACAAAGACACATATCCACTGGTGGAGGAATGGACAAGTGTATGTGTATGTGTCTCGTTGTGTCCCGTTTTGATAGGCTCTGTTTTTGTAAGGCTGTTTATTTGTGTGACAGAAGAAGTCAGCTGCTCTCTGGGGTGTTCATCATAAAATGCAAACAGACTCATACTCAAAGAGAAAACGTGTTGTTTTTTACATGATCTGTGAACAAGAGGTATAAAAAATCTTTGCACCTCTAGCAAAGCACTTACATCTGTGTGCACGGATTGGCCAGTGAACTATAAATATTCTGATTGTCCACTCACCTGTCAAAGGAGTGAAACTGGACTGACTGGTCACGGGAAGCATCGCCCACTGCACCCAGAAACCCGGGCGGTATAAGGCTAGGGTCCACCATAAGGTCATCAGAGCGAGCACCAACAAGACTTCTCAGAATATCCTTGACATTTTTGCCTTTGCTGTCTCTCTCAGCGACCTCTTGACCTCTCCTGACTTCAGAGGACAGTGTAGACAGGGCTTCAGATACAGCATCCGGGCCGGTTCGAGTCTCGTTTTCACTGTGTATGGTTTTCGCATCCTCAATACTAGATTCTCGATGATGAGACAAACTGTTCTCAAGATCAGACTGAGCACTCTCTGCAAAAAAAAAAAAAACACACAACAGTGTAATACTTGAAAACCTGAATGCATTTGTATCTGGTGTGTGGGTTCAGATTGCAGCAGTGATGTGTGTGGGTTCAGGCGGTCACCTGTGCTCCTGACAGACTGCGAGCGCTGGACGTGTCTTTTGTCATTGTGTGGCTCAAGGATGTCTCGATATTTGGATACCATGAGTACAGAGATGAAGTAGACCACTGCCAGGGCCAGGAACTGAGCCTGTTTACTGTCCTCCTAAAGCACAGCACACAACCAGTATTGTAAAAAAAAAATTGACATAGTAATGTTCAAAGGTTTCAGAAAGAAATTAATATGAATGCATTGAAGGATGCATTAAATTTATCAAAAATAATTTCAAATGAATGCATACTTCTGTTTGATTGCACAATAGAAACTAAAGGAGCCATTAGCTGAATGAGTGGCACATCAGAGCCAGCGAGGGAAGTGTTAGAGTTAGTGTTAGTGTGGTTAGACTCACTATGTCTCTGAACACTACAGCACGGAGACGATTGATGTCCATGTCCTGCAGAAGCCGGTCTAAATCTCTGATAGGAGACATCCCTCCTGTCACAATGTCCACAGGACTCTGCAACACACAGTTCACACAGTCTCAGAACCAAATCTCACATTTAGTAAATAAAAACAAAAACAACAACAACAAAAACTAGGGAGGCTATAGTTTGCTGTTCCACATTTAGACATCGCTGAGGCAGAGAGGCACTAATGCAACAGTTTTCATTCTAAATAATAGTGTGGAGTGTAAGTTACACGACACATTAAGGAAGAAATGGGGTTTATTTTTTATTGGAACTGTAAGAATCAAACCACGGGCCATTGAGCAAAAGGATTCTATTTAAAATTACCATCTGGAAAGTAGAGAGAGAGAGAGAGAGAGAGAGAGGGGTGTCCTTGGCAAGATGATGAACTTGCCTGTCCTGGTATAGACTTGGCGGCTCCCAGAAGGCTTTGCTGTCCACGGCTGCTCTCTGCACCAGACAAACCCAAAGTGTGCTGCTGACATTCAAGACAGTTTCTCACAGCCATCGCACACACTGAGGAGAGAGAGAGCATGTAAGAGAGGGACAGACAGAGAGAGAGAGAGAGCTAGAAACACTCAGAAGAAGGCAACGTCACAGAGATGAAAGGGAACAAGAACGAAAAGATATATAGACTAAAGGAAACATGAGATAAGGTCGTTGCATGACAATGAAAAAGGGTTTAAAATACAATTTTAAGAGTGAAACCTTTGAAAACTGAAGCCATACGTAGACTTTATGGAAGTTTATGTGCATTTCTTAGGTGTTAGTGTTTTGTGTGTTGCAGTGTTGTCTCAAGGGTGTCTTGGGTAGTTTCTAAGACATTGCATTGTGGTTGAAAGGTGGCTGCTTACTGCTAAAAAATAAAAGCCCACCCCTCTGTGATATCTCTATGATGTTTTTAGGTTCAGTCCCTCCTTCAGTGTGTAAGTCTAAGAAATGTTTTAATGTGCACCTGACAGATTGTCGTAAATCTAGTCATTTAAAAGCACATCTCGAAAAGCAGCGATAAAGTTTAATACAGTTCTGTTCAAAAGTTTGGGTCAGTATGATACATATTTATTTTTATATATGCATAAGTTTATAAAAAGTCACAGTAAAAATTGTATAATGATGGAAAAAATTATATTTGAAATAAAATACAATTTAATAATGTAATCACAATTTCCACCAAAATGCTGAAAGATATTAAAATAGAAAACATTTATTTTAATCTCTAAAAATATTTCAGTAAATTGCCCAAAGCTTTTAAACTAATGCTAATATTTTGTATAAATAGACTAAAAGTCGACTGGCCTGGTTTGCACCACTGTGGTGCAGAAAAATCCTCTTACTGCATTTCATTTGATGTACTGTGTGCTATATGTGTGTGTTTGTTTTAAAGAGTTTGAACTGCACAATAATGTGTGTTTGACCGTGCATGGGTATGTCTCTATCCAACCGTCTATCGTCTCATACCTTGACAACTGACAAAAGTACACTCCTAAACGCTCGGATTAAAAGTATTATTCCAACACGGGAACCCACCAGCTTTTTCCATTAGGCTTTCTAGTCATTTGAGCGAAAGACAGAAAGAGAGCTGTAGAAGCAGAACCTTGTTTTTTTTTTAAAGATGGAGGACTAACTATCTAACAGAGAATGAGTAGGATGGCAAAAAGAGATGAGGCACTGATTCAGGGATATACACACACTACAATAAACAAAAGAGAGATGTACCCAGACGCAGGCATTGTCTTAGGATTCCTCCAGAAGACATGTTCTTCTCGGCTTCAATTTCAGTGAAGCTGAGTGAACTGGCGAAGATCAGCACGTCCACGAGATTGATCAGCCTCTGCATGAACATCAGTGACGCCTCCACAGACAAACCCTGAGACGACTCGATGTTCTCCAGCTCATGCTGCAAGACAGTGCCATCATCATCATCATCATCATCATCATTACTGTAACTACAGCCTTCATAATCAGCAGCATCTTCACTCAAATCTTCTTAATGCACTGATGGTCACCTTTATCATCACCCTTACTTTTCATTACCATGGCTTTTGTGCTCAAGTTACTCAAAATCATTAAAGAAAGAATATAAACGATGATCGTTAAGACTCTTTAAGATTAAACACCATGAGTTTAGGGTTCACTCAGACTTGATTGATCCCTTATGTGAAAGCAATGGAAAACCATCAAGAGTCTTGTAAAAATCTTTTGTTGTTTTTTTTTTAAGACATGAAACTGAAACCTATTTTACTTTTGTACTGTGACCTCTTCAATGAAACAGGAAATTCGATGAGAAACAAATATGCTGGGTATAGATTTATCCATTAGAAATAGAGTCGCTCCATACAAGAATGACAGCTTTCACAAGTTAGAGTAAGTTATTCCATTTTTATAAAAATTGCAATGTTTATTTGTATGTTGTTGTTGTTTCACATTAATGCATTATTTTATACGCTTCCGATAATACACAATAAAACAATAAAAAAAGACTTGATTTTTGAAAGCTTCATGCATAATCAAATTAATAAATAACTTAAACTAATAACTAATAACATGTATTATTGACAAGAACACTGCTGAAATCTGTTGATGTCTACTAGTAAACTCTGCCTAACTTATATGTCCAACCAACAGCTGAGTAAGGGTGGATTAATTCAATTAATCTAGCAGTTTTTTGTCAGGAGTAGCACAAGTGGATGGAATAAGTCAGAGAGAGAACAGGTGCTTCCATTTCTGTCAGTAACTTAAGGTTTTGAGCCATCCTGATGCATCCCATGTAGACAGCATTGCTGCTTGTAATGGGTTCTTTTGGTTTTTGATGTATGGTGAAGATCGCACACACACACACATACTAACCGTAGAAGAGGTGGCTGCAGACAGCAGAGGAAGGATTCCTCCACAGGACATGATGAGGTTGTCCACCACCTGAGAGACTAGATGGACTGTGTTGTGCACAAACATCACGTTCTCACTGCTGTTCACAAAGTCCATAACTGTCTTAGTGGAGTGACTGCGGGGAGAAGTGAGGAAAAGAAATGATGAAATGTAATGCAACATGACCGAGAACTGTCCGTGAGGTAATCAACATTCTTGTATTTTACTTTATTATAGTCTGTAAGGCTGGGTAAAACATAGATATCTCGATTTTATGAAATTATATCGATTCATAAATCCCAAGAATCGATTAGTGTAGCCTGTCAGATAATGAATGTATGATAATGAATAATGAATGTAGCACACCTCTCATCCAAAAAATTGCAACAAGTTTTATTTGTTACTTTTGATATGATACAAAGTATCAGATTTCAAATTCTGTCAAATTCTGACATAGAGATGTGACATATTCATAACATGTATATTTTATTACTGTTCTTCAATATTTAATTTATGTTAAAATAAATCAGTTAAGATTTTGTGACAAACACCATTTACATGTTTGTGTTTCAAAAAAATGTATTGGAGTATGAATATAATTGTGTCATTTAAAGTAAGAGTTAGTATTGCAACTTCAATATTAAAAAAACTCTGAGTGCATTTTAAGTGTTTGTATACAAATCAGAAAATTATTGACTCAAGTATGTTGATCTGCCGATTAGCCAAAAATATTTCTACTTATCTCCTAAGGGATAATTTCACAGAACAACAATGTCCATTTTGTAAAACATGCACTGTATGAAGTTCTAATGAACAAATTCACAGGACCATCTCAAACCTGATGCTAATTTTTTGGTGATTTTTACAAAAAGAACATATAGAGGTACTTTATCCCTTGTTTGGTTCTCTGTGCTTCTCTCACCTTCTCCACATCTGCACATCGGTCTCGATGGAGAACAATAAGTCGGTCAAAAGACGCTGGTGCATATGAGACCACTTGAACTCTGGGATACGGAACATGGTGGAGCGGGCCGAAGACGAGCCCTCATTGCCCTGAGCTGAGGGACTTGAGGCAGCCGGCTGATTTGGGCTCAGGTTCTGCAAAAGAGGCATTTGTTATTCTAATATTTATAAAGTCAAAGTGAAGTTTTCAATTTTCAAATTCACACTTACTGTTGTCGAGGCGTCCTTCAGCTCCAGTCTCTCTGTGTCCGAGGCCACACTTGACACATCCAGTCTAGCTATTTTAATCTCTTTGGTTTGAGTTGCTAAGGTCTCTGCTTTCTTCAGAGTGTCTTGGTTATTTCCTGGATCCTGCGAGATGCTTTCAGTGCTAGGGCTAGCTGAAGACGCGGTCGTCTCTGTGTGAAGCTTGGGCTCATCGGTGGAGGTGCTTTGGTTTAAATCCACCTCCTCCATAGCAGCTGATGCATCCTCGGTTTCCTCTACTTTCTCATTTTGCAGTGGCTTCACATCTTTATCGGTTTCTAGATTCTTTTCTTTCTCTTTTCCATCATCTTCCTTTACAGAACCATTGTCGTCAGTCTCTCCGGCTGTGGCTGAAACAAAAGAAGACTCTTCTGTGCTGTCATCGCTGGTCTTTACGAAGTTGCTGACTGAGGAAACATCGGTGCTATCTTCATTCGTGACAGAGCCCAAAGTTGTGCTGGTCTCTTGATGAGGAGAAGCATCAGAGGTTTCTTCCACTTTGGCTTCAAGAGACGAATCTCCAGCAGTGCTTGTTTTACCATCATCTTCATCTGACATCTTCACAGCTTCAGTCTGAGTACTGTCTGAATCAGCTCTACCTTCAGTCATCGTGATGTCAGCCTCAACTCTTTCCAGCTCTCCATCAATGTTAGCCTCCAAAGTTTTCACTTCATTATCCTTTCCTGCTTCTTTCGTAGTGTCTTGTCCACCTTCATCACCTTTCTGTGGAGAAGCAGCAACGCTGTCCGTCATTCTCTCTTCTTCATCTCTTGCCAGAATGTTGGACATTATGACCGGGATCTGGGTCCTCGTTTCCTCACTGTCTCCAGGCTGATCGGTGACCTTCTCCTCCACACGTAGCTCAATTACAGTAGATGGTGCTTTCTCCTCTGTATTCAGCTCACCATTGGCTGAGGCGAGGAGTTGAGCATCATGACTGGTGCCAGATATTGTTCTGATTCTGCTTTCAGATCCTCCCTCAGAACCCATCCGCTGGTACTCAACGAACATGTGGGCCAGACTCTCTTTGTGTTCCTCATAGGTGACCTGATGAGACAGACAGTAAGAGTGTTCAAAACAACACAACAGACAGAAAGTCAAACACACCACTGGGGAAGCGAGAAACAAGCTTCCACACCAATCCCAGCATCTGCATTTAGGCACGAAAGCCTTATTATATGTAATTAATTGGCCGTTATTGTTCTAAATTAGCCTCCTACAAGCCTGGCCATTAATCTTCTGTGTGGTCTGATGGGTAATCCATGGCTGTTTGCTTGTTTTCTTTCTCTCCTGACTCTCTTCTTTGGAATAGGCAAGACTAAAAGACATTTAGCTGTTAAATCAAAACGGTGTATTTTCAGAAAAACACTGCCCTCTTTTGTGATTGGGTAGCAAATGGAGCAAAGGAGATATATGGATAAAGCCACTCAAAATTTTCAATGAATGTCCAAACACATCTGGAGGGCAAGCGAGGCATTTCAGGATTTGTGAAAAATTTTCAGTTTCAATCTGGTCTAATTTATTCCGGTCTGCTCTCTAGATGTGGTGCATGGAAAAACCTAAAATCTTAGAATACAGTGCAGGTTTCATCACAATGAGCATTGCATCACCAGGGTGTATGGTTGCCTAATTATACAACTTAATGCACGTCCATTTTTCACATTACCTTTAAGAAAAATATTAATAATTGACTGTATTTTAAAAAACTACAATATATGCATTGGGTATATCAAAATTTGAACTTCACCTTAATATGAGAATTGTACTAAATGAAAAATCCCTGATTCAAAGGAAGATTCATCGAGCATCAGACTGCAAGCTCAGCAACAGACAGAAACCATTAAATCACTGATCTTAGATCAGCAGGGAGCAGTTAGCCACAGACACTCACAGTAGAGCTGGTAGGGAACCTCATTAAGATCAATACATAGTGAGTAACCGCAAAATAGGAAATAGGGACCCTACGAATGCTCTAATTGGATTAGCTAAATGTGATTCCATTCCTGTAAAAATCAATGTGGTCAGCAGACTGAAACCCTTCTCTTCTCTGCTAGTATAAACAGCTGTTTGCATGAGTGTGGAGTAAAGGTACACAGAGAGAGACTCAGGAGAGACAGAAGGTGAATAAAATATCTGAACATCACATTAAAAGCAGCGAAAAAACATGAGAAGCAAAACTGCGTAGTGTGCCACGTTCTGAATAAAAGTGGTGCACTTCGTCTTGATCCAGAGACTTTTTTAATTTTGTTTACTTTTCCACTCATTAGGTTTATTCTTAAAATGAAACTATAACAAAGTTACTATACAATAAAACTGAGATGAAAGAGATCACCACCAAAAGAGATCATTTCTGTAAAAGGTTGCTCATTTCAAACTTTGCTTTTGTGATGGTGTAATAAGCTTGCAGAATGAATGGCAAGAAAGTAAATGGTTTATCAATGTCAATTTAAACAGTCAATGACATCAATGTTTTAAAGCCGACCAATGGGTTTCTTCAATACAAACTGGCTACATACTGGATCCCATTGTCTTTGAAATCCACAGTATCGCTGTTGTCAAGCACGTTCTTAGATGGACAGGTCATTCCTTACAACATCTCCATTAGACTCAAAGCTCAGAAGCATCTTTGTTTTTAAATCTGTTTTCTTGTTGGGTAACTAACAAGATATTAATGTTAAGAAGGTCCAAAAATAAACTCTTAATAATGTGAGCAGACAATGTAGAAGACACTATGTTTTATGTCCAAACAGAACTTTCATATGATATTACATTATATCCTTCAAGCTCTATTACCCTTTAACACATGCATTAAAAGTAGTTAATTAAAGGGGTCATATGATGCGATTACAATTTTTCCTTTCTCTTTGGAGTGTTACAAGCTCTTGGTGCATGAAGAAGATCTGTAGAAGATCTGTAAAGTTGTTATAAAGGTTAAGTGTTGTCACTTTTGCAGGAAGATGTTCCTTACAGTGGAGTACAGTGAGGTCTGACTATGAAAGCATGAAGGTCTTTCACAAGGTGATCACTCCCAGCTAAAATTAAAATTGCAAATTTCTGTTCTAAAATAATGTATTTAAGAAATATTTCATATCTATATTCTAACAATACATTTACTCAGACAGTGTGAGCTGGAAAAACAACTGAATAGTGAAAAAAAATGTCTAAATGTATGTGTGCCTAGAGCATGTATTTATTTACCAGGGGGTTCCCAAAAGGATGGTTAGATTTATGAGGGCTTGTTCTTATGATTGTAAAGGCCATTTGAGATTAATATTAAATGTGCACATAAATGGAGATTTGGAGACCTTATATTACAACCTAAAAAACATACATAGCATTCACATATACTGTGCATCTCTAAGATGCAAACATACATCTTTCAATTCCACACACAATGCTTCTCTCTCTCCCACTCTCTCTCTCTCTGTCTCTCTCTCTCTCACACACACACACACACACACACACACAGCTGTGTTGAAAAGGGAAAGCTACAGTGACAAACAGCTCTCCTACTCCAGAGTTGGCAGGAAATCTATCACGCTGGACAATAAAATTGCAATTGAGTTTTTTGTGCATTTTCTTTCCCTCAGTAGATGCATGCATCTCTGTGCTGCTGTAGCTTTCCCGTTCATACGCACAACCCCCTTTTCTGTTTTTAGATCCCAGCAGTGACGCTGTAAACAGAACACGACCTTCCCTGCATTAATCTTGTGCAATTATAGCACAAAAAAGCTATTACAGGCTTGACCCATAGGAAGGGGAATGATCAATTTGTGTGCACTTGCTCGGCAGTGAGCTACTTAAGGAACTCAAGCACACTCAAATATAACACGTCTGCGTGAAAAAGAGTGAAAGCAAAGCATGCTGCAATAGTTTAAAGCTGCTCAGTCCAACCCGAGATTGTGTTTTCATTTATTGTGATTTCTTTTTTTTAAGTATGTCTTTAGTAAATGAACCCGTTTGTTTCATTTTTAGGAGTTTTTCAGAGAGAGTAGTGTTTTGAGGGTTGTAATATTCTAAACATATAACCAATTTATTATTTACAATGCAACCTGTTTGTAAAATACACATTGTTCATGAAATGTAATTGAATATACACGCCACGTGTGTGTGTGTGTGTGTGTGTGTTTCTTTCTCATATTTAAAGTATAACTGTGTAATTTGTCTGTACAAAAATCTAAATTATAGATTAATATGAAGAGACAACTCTCTTAATTGTAAAAAGAAAAACTTTTTACAATTAAGGGCCAAAATCAAAACGTGATTGAGTAAATGTTGCATAACATCCAACTATATTATATAAAAATGTATATATTTTGAAATAAAATTCACTTATATTTTAAATATTCTCACTGCTTAAATAAAAATAAAAAAAATGTTCTGACAAAAATTATCATTTGATGCATCAGTGGCCAGGTGTGTATTTTTTTTATATATATTTTTTTTTACAAGATCAAGCCAAATCAAAGCTATTTTGATTCAGAGGCCCTGGTTTGTGCATCTCTGAGTAGTGGTTAAAGTTGCATAATTGACTCTGTGGTGCTATCAAGACATTTCAAGATGTTTGTTTGAGTATCCTGATCAGCCTGACAGACAGCAGCAGCATTGGCTTATTCAGTGGCATAGGTCTGTGGAAGCTGTTAGACCAACCAATGGGAAACATGTTTGAAAAAAATCATTATTTTTTCTAAAAATTCAATTTGGTTATGCTAGTATTAGAAACAACCCACTTGAAGTCAATCTCAAGCTGTATTAGTTTGCACATGCTGATGAAAGAGCACACTGAGCACTACATCTCATAGCACAGCTGCGCCCCCAAGTGGCCAAAGACAAGAACTCAAGCAGAGTGGAGCGATGCCAGAAGAGCCAGAGTCTGACACCAAATGACTTCACTACTCTTGAAACCACGTCCATATCACAGTATCAACAGAGCATCTCAAAATAGAAATCTCTGAAGCTAGAAAGCTCAGAAAACTGAGAGCCCTCAAATGCATTAAAGAGGTAATGCAGAGTGCAAATAAAAGTATGAACAGAGGGTTTGGTAGTGAAGGGAAATACAGATTATAATCTGAGGAGTTTAGTTGATTATGGAGCGTAACATAACAGTCATGTTTCTGCAGTGAGAAGCCCGTAGATTCTAAGAGTGCAAACAGTGCTGAAGAAAGGAAGAGAGATACAGTGATGGACGGAGACACTAGAGAGAGAAAAATAGAAGAATACTTGCACATCAGTGGACTTGTTTTTTTTTTTTTTTTAGGCAAAGTCATATTTTTTTCCTATTTAATGTCTGCACATATAGATTATGTGCAACCAACACTAATATCTACTTTTATATTAAAATATTTTTGTTATATTACATAGCATACTATTTTACACTATTCACCAAATATTAAAGCACCAAACATCAGAATTATTTCTGAAATGTATCTGTGTAGTGGCTGCTAAAAACAGGGAATAAATGACATTTTAAAATATATTAAAATAGACAACATTTCTTTAAAATTGTAATAAATACTTCACAATATGACTCCCCCCCCCCCCCTGATTAAAGTTTACTTAAAAAAAATGCAGCCTGGGTGAGCAAAAGAGACTTTCTGCAAAAACATAAAAAAGTAGTGCATATGAAATTTGAAAAAAAAAAAAATATATATATATATATATATATGGTTGTTTTCCTGTAGTGTGTCAGTAGGAACTATCAGTTTACATTTCCAAACATGATTTTTGGCATTTATTGTAATAATCCGGTTAGATTTATATATATATATATATATATATATATATATATATATATATATATATATATATATATATATATATATATATATTATTTTAGCTAAAAAGCAGCTAATAGTATGCATATATATATATATATATATATATATATATATATGCATACTATTAGCTGCTTTTTAGCTAAAATAATAATACAAATAATAATAGTAATTTACATTTTAAATATTTCACAGGCATTTCCTCTGTTGTATGGAGGAAAGTTTTGTGAATGCATGTAAATATTAATGAGTGCAAGTAACATAAACGTTTATTACATGCATCCATGTTTTGTGTGTGTGTGTGTGTTTGGGTCCTGACCTTGGAGTGTGTGATGGAGAGTGTGTCCACCCACACACGCCAGCCGCCCCACTCATACTTAATGGCGTGATAAAGGAGGATGCGAAAGATGGCGTACACCATCTCTGTGATCTTCTGCTCCTCGCTGTTCTTGGGGTTTATAAAGCACAGAGACAGCATCCACTCCTGCCACACAGAGCACTGCAACAGACTCCTGCAGAAAACAACACGTTTGTAAAAGAACAGTACTCAGTTCAGAGAAAACAGTACTGATGACGAGCATGATGAAGTCTGTCTGTGTGTGTGTGTGTGTGTGTGTGTGTGTGTGTGTCTGTGTGTGTGTGTGACTGCGTGTGTGTGAGCGTGTGTGTGTCTGTCTGTCTGTGTGTGAGTGTGTCTCTCTCTGTGTGTGTGTCTGTGTCTGTGTGTGTCTGTCTGTCTGTCTGTGTGTGTCTCTGTGTGTGTGTGTGTGTGTGTGTCTGTCTGTCTGTGTCTGTCTGTGTGTGTCTGTGTGTGTGTGTGTGTGTGTGTGTGTGTGTGTGTCTGTCTGTCTGTGTGTGAGTGTGTCTCTCTGTGTGTGTGTGTGTGTGTGTGTGTGTGTCTGTGTGTGTGTGTGTGTGTGTGTGTGTGTGTGTGCGCGCGCGTGTGTGTGTGTGTGTGTGTGTGTGTGTGTGTGTGTGTGTGTGTGTGTGTGTGTGTGTGTCCTCACCTGCGGTTCTCTCGGCTGTTGTTGAAGAGTTTGATCATGTCTGAGAGGAAGATGCGCCGTACTTCCATGGTTTCTGTTCCTGGAGGAGCGTTCTTTAAGAGGGCAGCGATCACTTTAAGGATCTCTAGAAGTGGAAATATCGGTGTTTAATCCATGAACAGCACCATTTGACACTATATCTCACAGCTTAGTTTTTAAAAGGCTTATGATGCATTAAAAGGACAGTTTTCACTCAAGTTTGTGTTTTTATACACTATAGTTTCTAGATTATGCCTGCTGCCTTTTTAGTCACTAAATTGACTGTAAAAAAAAAGAGGTCGTAGGTAGCACAGATAGGTGGTAACAACATATCCAAACATTATCTGTTCAACAGATGCACAAACTGTGATAGCATATTTAAAACAAAATAAAATATTATTAATAATACTTTAATTTAGCAAGAATGCACTCAGAACTTTCTATTCCTCAAAGAATCCTGAAAAAAAATAATGATTTATTAAGTATTTCAATATTGATAATAATGAAACAAATGTTTCTTGACCACTAAAACCAGTGTCGTAGGATGGTCGAATTTAGGAGTCAAGAGGTAGATGTTTCAGCACATTCAAGAACGAGGAGAATCCACATTCAAAGATGATGGGATCTTTATTTTCCCAAATAAGGCCAAAAGCAAGACAAAAATCCATAATAAGACATAATAAACGACTAAACTGGAGAAACCAAAAAAAAACAAACTGACATGTGAGTCAAAAAAAAAAAAAATATAAATAAAAATAAAAATAGCAAAAAAAATCTTTCAAAATTATCATATACAAAGTTGGCTTCTTTCTAGCCAGTACAAAGTCACTCAGGTGACAAAGACAAATTACAGCCGTCCGCTTGCATGCCCCTCTCTTTAATACTGAACGGCCTTCTTAAATAGCGTCAACTCCCGCCACTCAAATTGGCCTAAACCATTACATCATCATCAGGGGGGTTATACAAATTAATAAAGTCTGGAAAAAAAATACTAAAGATAACAAATTACTACAATCCGAGGGTTTAAACCACACAAAGTGAGACTTACAAATTTACCCTCTTCAATAAACCTATAATGGAAGCAAAAAAAAAAAACAAACAACAGCAATCAGTGAATTCATAACAAATACTCTTTTCAAGCAGCAAGTATATACATAGGTACTCACTAGGGGCGCGCTTCCGCAGTGAGACCCAAGAACAACTAACCGCGAAGAAGAGATCAGGGTAAGCCGATGTAATCATGTTAACCAATGCCTATCAAATAAATGAAACTTTACAAAATAGAAAACGGTTTGAAGAGTGGTTATTTGGACAGATGAAACTTTACACTTTAACTGATTAACACATGTAATTCATAGAGAGTTTAACATCGTGTTCTCCCTGCAGCTCACTCTATTTAATTGGTGCACACAATCAAACAAAGGCATAACTGCATGAGCATTACGAAATACATTGCGTATACATACATTTCAAATAACAACTGTCCCTTCAAAGTAAAGATAAATGTCCAAGTACCATAAAAATGTTTTAATTCATGACAATAATGATCCATTGTCCATTGGCAGAAATGTCTGCCGTGACGGAGCATAATCTGTCCCGTCACATTCCCTCCCCCTTACGGAAATTACTCCACATAGCGGCGGGATAAAAAGTCTGCAAGCACATTGTCCTTTCCTGCCCGAAACTTTACCACAAACTTGTAGGGCTGAAGAGACAGATGCCACCTGGTGATTCTAGCATTACTATCTCTCATTCGATGCAGCCACTGCAAGGCTCGATGATCTGTCTCCAGAACAAATTCCTTCCCCAAGAGATAATATTTCAAAGTATCTAATGCCCATTTCATGGCCAGACACTCTTTTTCCACTGTGGAATATCTAGTCTCACGAGGAAACAGTTTACGGCTAATGTACTGGACGGGCTTTCTGTCCACACCTTCCCCTTGCAATAATACCGCCCCCAAACCAACTCCTGACGCATCAGTTTGAACAGTAAACGGTAGTTCAAAGTCGGGACTTTGTAGGACAGGCCCTTGGCACATACTCTCCTTTAAGTCCTGGAAAGCTTGATCACACTTTTCAGTCCAGACTACTTTGTTAGGACTTGACTTCTTTGTCAACTCAGATAGTGCCGTGGCTCTGCTAGAAAAATGGGGAATAAAACGACGATACCACCCCACTAAACCCAAGAAAGAACGTACTCCCCTTTTTGTAGTGGGTGGTTGACAGTCACGGATTGCACTCACTTTACTGACTTGGGGCTTGATGGTACCTCCTCCCAAGATATATCCCAAGTAATACACTTCAGCCTGAGCCAATTGGCACTTACTTGCATTGACTACAAGCCCCGCCTGCCGAATCCGTCTGAAGACCTCCCTCAGATGTCTTATATGCTCCTCCCAAGAAGTGCTAAAGATGACCACATCATCAATGTAAGCTGCAGAAAATTCTTCAGCTCCCCTCAAGACCTGGTCCATAAGACGTTGAAAAGTAGCTGCGGCCCCATGAAGGCCAAACGGCATAACGTTAAAATGGAATAGCCCACTTGGTGCACGGAAAGCCGTTAGCTCTCGAGCCTCTGGAGCCAAGGGGACTTGCCAATACCCTTTACATAAATCAAGAGTACTGAGGTACCGTGCCTTTCCTAGTCGTTCGACTAACTCATCCACCCTGGGCATTGGATAGGAATCGAAGGCAGAGATGCTGTTAAGTTTGGAAAAATCCACACAGAAGCGTAGTCCCCCATCCTTTTTTGGGACCAGGACCACCGGGCTACACCACTCACTATGGGAAGGTTCAATGATCCCCATCTCCAACATGACTTGCACTTCCTGCTTCAGGGCAGGTATGAGACGTGCCGGTACCCTACAAGTAGTCTGTCGGATGGGTCCATCAGATTTCAGTCGAATGTCATGGGTAATGAGCTCTGTTCTTCCCGGTTCTTCCCGGAACAACGCCTTGGGAATAATATGCAGCAGCTCCTTCTGATGTTCAGATGACAGGTGAGCAACTGAGGGAGAGACACTTTTACCTTTGGTGGTAGGGAAATACTGTTCTTTGAGTTCTTCTTCCTCCTCCACTACACAGGCCCATCTCTGCTCATTAAAAGGTACAGAACGCTCATTCCATTGCTTTAATAGGTTCACATGGAAGACTTGCTGTGGTTGACGTCGTCCCGGCATGGCAATTTCGTAGGTGACCTGCCCCAACTTACGAAGCACCTCAAAGGGGCCTTGCCACTTTGCCAACAAGCTACTCTCAGAAGAAGGCAACAATAGGAGCACCTTTTGCCCAGGTTGAAAGGTGCGGAGACGGGCATTACGGTCATACCAGGTTTTCTGGCGGGACTGTGACCGGATTTGATTGTCATGAGCTAAAGTACTGAGCTGGTCCAGTTTCTCCCTCATCTTTAAAACATAGCTTACAATGTTCGTTTGCTGTTGGGGGGCGTCTCCCTCCCAGCTCTCGCGCAGAACATCCAGTGGACCTCTTACTTCTCGTCCATAAAGCAACTCGAAGGGGGAGTAACCAGTAGATGCCTGCGGAACTTCTCGGTAAGCGAATAGCAGATATGGGAGCCACTGGTCCCAATCAGCACCAGAATCACTAACAAACTTCCTTAGCATGGATTTAAGGGTCTGATTGAATCTTTCAACCATGCCATCCGTCTGCGGGTGATATGGAGTGGTCTTAATGCCCTGAATTCCTAACAATGTGTAAACCTGTTTCAGGAATTTGGAATTGAAATTGGTCCCTTGATCGGTCAAAATCTCCTTTGGAATCCCTACCCTAGAAAATAGCTGTAGAAGACAATTAGCTACTTGCCTAGCCTTAATATGCCTAAGGGGGAAAGCCTCTGGATAGCGAGTAGCATAATCACATACTACCAGAATGTAGCGGTGTCCTCCTCTGCTTTTTTCTAATGGGCCTACTACATCCATAGCTATGCGAGTGAAAGGTATATCAATAACTGGTAGATTGATCAAAGGAGCTTTCATCCCTCTCTTGGAGCGAACTACAAGTTGGCATTCAGGGCACGACTTACAGTACTCCACCACAGCTCTATGCAACCCTGGCCAGTAAAATCTGCTACCTATCCGTTCTTCAGTTTTCTCTTGACCAAGATGACCTGCCCAGGGAATACTGTGCCCTAAGTGCAAGACTCGGGTCCTAAGAATCTCAGGGACTACCAACTGTTCTGTATCACCACTCACCCTTACCAGTTTGCCATTCCTCATTGCAAAACATACATTCCCATCTTCTTTCTCCCTAAGCGCTTCCTCGTAGGTTTTGACATCTTTATAACAAGAACCAAGAGTAATGTCTTCCCTTTGCAACTTTGCAATATCCACTACCTCTATGTCACTATCATTCAAGGGTGGATACATCAACTGCTCTTGAAATGACGTTCCTCTGACTTTGTCCCTACGCTTTTGAGATTTCGTCTTCTTTACTCTCTCCCTAGTCTGTTCACAAGCATATGGCAATACTCCCCATGACTGATCCAAATTCTCTCTAGCCTGAGCTCGAGTTGTCACATAGCTCTGAGCGGTAACCTCACATCCCTGCAACAGCTCTGCTAACACCGGAACATCCTGCCCTAAAATAACTGGATAGGGGCAAGTATCCATTACACCAACAGTCAACAGGTACTTTTGTCCCTGAATTTCTATTGTAGTACTTACAGTAGGGTACTCGATCTCATCACCATGAATACACCTGACTCTTATTTTGCCTATATGAGTGACTTCTTCTGGGAACAAACATGCTCTACGGATGAAGGTCTGACTACTACCAGAATCAATAAGAGCCTGCCAAGTTTTCCCCTTCACCTTTACAGGAACTATGGCGTCAGTAGACATCACTGATCTAACATCCCTAGAACCTGGACAAAATAACAGTCTAGAGTCTGTAATCTTATTAACTGGACATTCAGGCTTAATATGGCCAGGTTGGCCACAACTGTGACAAATAACCTTAGGTCTTACAGCAGCACTATTCTGGGAAGGAAAACTATTGGACCGATTAAACACCCTAGCCTCACCCGCAGACTTACCGTATGATGGCTTCTTGGTGTCTCGTGGTGGACCTTGGGGTTTCCCTCCACTACCTTGAGTACCCAGCTGGTAACCTTTGCTGGTTCGACGAGCTGCAATGAATGTCTCCGCTAAGTCTGCGGCTTCTTTAGAGGTTTGAGGATTGTGTTCCTTTACCCAGACTCTTAACTCTGGATTTAACATCCGCAAAAACTGCTCCAGAATAATTTGTTCGCCAATTTCCTCTTTGGATTTTTGTTTGGGATTGAGCCATTTCTCATACAAATCTTTAAGTCTGCTTTGCAGCTCTCTTGCAGTCTCCCCCTCCCGAATGGACATGGATCGGAACCCGAGACGATACGTTTCAGTATTAATCTCCATCTTTCTCAGAATGGCCTGTTTAACTTTTACATAGTCTCTGCTATCAATAATGTCCATCGCCACATATGCAGCACGGGCTTTACCTCTAAGCAGAGGCACTAGATAAAGAGCCCACATGTCCATTGGCCATTGGCTAGCCAATGCAATTCTTTCGAATGTGGTTAAATAATGTTCAATATCATCCTCCTCATCAAACGAAGGCATCTTAGGTGCAGTCCATCCCATATGTACAGGTGGGAAAGGTGTACCTTGACTAGGAATATCAGGAACAGGACTATTAGAATCATGCCTGGACAAAAAGGGTACTTCAGTACTGTGCGTCGGTGAAACAGGATCCTGCAACTGGGCAGAGGTTTGTCCAGATGGTGTTTGATCAGGTCGTTTGGTGCTCACCAAAGTCTGTAACTGTTGAAACTGATGAGAGAGTGTCTTCCACCTTTGTTCTTGTCGCTGAGTTTCTGCTTCCCATCGGTCCTGCTGCTTTTGCTGTGAATGCATAAAGGATCTCAATGTCGCCTCCAGGCTGTCTGTACGCTCTTCCAGAGCTGTTGACGGTGACCTACTGGCATCGGGTTGCACTGCAGCCGTAGTATTTTCCACATCCTGCACAGTAGATGGCACCTTAGGGGTCTCAGGCACTTTTGTAGGATCGCCTTTTGGTTGACCACGCCCTCGTGTTGCCATATCATTTACAAGAATGTGCGACCTCTTAACCACTGGATCCCACCGCTGCCACCATATGTCGTAGGATGGTCGAATTTAGGAGTCAAGAGGTAGATGTTTCAGCACATTCAAGAACGAGGAGAATCCACATTCAAAGATGATGGGATCTTTATTTTCCCAAATAAGGCCAAAAGCAAGACAAAAATCCATAATAAGACATAATAAACGACTAAACTGGAGAAACCAAAAAAAAACAAACTGACATGTGAGTCAAAAAAAAAAAAAAATATAAATAAAAATAAAAATAGCAAAAAAAATCTTTCAAAATTATCATATACAAAGTTGGCTTCTTTCTAGCCAGTACAAAGTCACTCAGGTGACAAAGACAAATTACAGCCGTCCGCTTGCATGCCCCTCTCTTTAATACTGAACGGCCTTCTTAAATAGCGTCAACTCCCGCCACTCAAATTGGCCTAAACCATTACATCATCATCAGGGGGGTTATACAAATTAATAAAGTCTGGAAAAAAAATACTAAAGATAACAAATTACTACAATCCGAGGGTTTAAACCACACAAAGTGAGACTTACAAATTTACCCTCTTCAATAAACCTATAATGGAAGCAAAAAAAAAAAACAAACAACAGCAATCAGTGAATTCATAACAAATACTCTTTTCAAGCAGCAAGTATATACATAGGTACTCACTAGGGGCGCGCTTCCGCAGTGAGACCCAAGAACAACTAACCGCGAAGAAGAGATCAGGGTAAGCCGATGTAATCATGTTAACCAATGCCTATCAAATAAATGAAACTTTACAAAATAGAAAACGGTTTGAAGAGTGGTTATTTGGACAGATGAAACTTTACACTTTAACTGATTAACACATGTAATTCATAGAGAGTTTAACATCGTGTTCTCCCTGCAGCTCACTCTATTTAATTGGTGCACACAATCAAACAAAGGCATAACTGCATGAGCATTACGAAATACATTGCGTATACATACATTTCAAATAACAACTGTCCCTTCAAAGTAAAGATAAATGTCCAAGTACCATAAAAATGTTTTAATTCATGACAATAATGATCCATTGTCCATTGGCAGAAATGTCTGCCGTGACGGAGCATAATCTGTCCCGTCACAACCAGCATCATAAGTTTTTTTATTATTATTATAAAGTTATCTTAATTTGTAATGACATGTCTCAAAATTACAGTTTTTACTGTATTTTTCATCAAATGAATGAAACCTTGGTGAGCATAAGAGACCTAACCAGCCCCAAACTTTGAATAGCTGTTGTATATGTATATATTAAAAAATTATTAATGAAACAGCAAGGACAAAGAAAATTGCAACTTTTTAAATAAAAAGGATACATTAAATTTTTCCCCCAACACCTGCATATAGTGAGGAAATAACATGGATATAACGTGGATGGAGTAGAAATGTACTCCACATCCTAAGGTCAGTACTGTCTCAACTCTTCCTGGAACAGAGCGTTAGCTTAAACTGGAAAGAGTGGTTGTTTAGATGAATTATCTAGACAATGTCAGCATGCATTAGGTTGAGAAGAGCAGCTCAGGTTTCAGCCGTCACAGGGAGTTTAGAGCACGACAGCATCTGTAACCAATGCTCTCTCCTTCCAGCAGAACTGTGTCGTTTCTATGCCTTACTCACTTCAATTAGAGTCACTGAACCTTACCAGTAGAAAATTACCTTTGCATGTATCTCTGCACTTTTCTGTTTTTTTTTTGTTTTGTTTTTTTTCGCTCTCCAGTCACCATTTGGTCCTGGTTTGTCTCTGAGTTTAATTTAAAAGAAACGTTTGCTTCCTCGGTTTGTTTGATTGGGTCTGACATGGCTAAAGACTGCAATCAGAGCCATTTAGAGGCTTCAACACAGATCAAATCAAGGAGACACAGAAAAGAAAGCTGAAACTCTCTGATCATATACGAGAACGCTCTAGAACCGGTTCACTGTCATAGTCACATCTCCATGTAAATACAGCTCTAATCAACAGTACCTCAGAGTTAAGCTTCATTAGGGAAAGGTCCGATATGGATCGGTATACAATATTAGCTTCACTTTTTACATTAAAACCAGAGCATCTGATTGCTGCCAAACCCTGTACTGGATTTAAACAAGACACGTGCAAAATTGAGCATAAACTGAGGCTGGAAAGAAAGGCATCTTGTTATAAGAGACTATTCACTCATTTAAGATTCAGAAACCGATGCAGCAAAACTTATCTCAAATTAAATTTTTTATGTGTTTATCATCTCCAACAATTGAGCTTCATTTGTCTGAGGTAACTATATACTTCATCATTAGAAAATACCAGTGGCTGTTTGATTTGCTCTGCTTCAGCTACACTAGCTTAACACTATTATTGTAAATCATGAGTAAAAATAAGCCATTTTACAAGAGGAGGCTGGCTTTGCTTGTGATCTAGCCGTACATTTTTCATGCACACAAGAGGCGGTATAAAATGAACTGGAATAACATTTTAAATTTAAGATTTCTCTGAGAAAGGCATGTAAACCTGCAATACAAAAAGAGCCTAGTCTAGATAAATGTGTTGCCTTTCAGCAATAAATAATTCACTTTTAACCTTTATTGTAAACATAAATTAGGTAAGACCTTTTTAAGTAATCAAAAATAAATATTTCAATGCAATAAAAAAAAATATTAAGTATTAGTCAAAAATGAATTTTTTTTAACAGCTATGTGAGGAAGTGTGTGTATGCACATTTAATCACTGGTGTTAGAAGCGGAGTGACTGTGTTTCATGTAACTTACGTGGGTTTTGAATCTTCACAGTGGAGTCGGGGTCTGGGTGCTGTTTGTGAATGACCAGAGTACAGATCTGCTCCGTAAGAATCTGGAGAAAATTACACATACGTTCTGGTTAGAACCAAAATACAGATTAGAAAATAAAATACACAAAAATTGCATAACATTTCACAACAATCACAATCTAGGGACATAATCCTGAAAAAAAAAATATATTTTTTTTTAATCAGGATTTCGGCATAATATTGGGGAAATACAGTAGAAAATAAAATCAACATGAATAAAAAATAAAAATTAAATAAGAAAGAAACAAACCAAAAAAGAAAAGTAAAACACCTAAATCAACATTTTTATTTACACTTTTTATGGATAGAAACCACAAAATTAGAAAAAAATCTGATCCCGAAGCATATGCATCTGGCATATGCACCACAAACATGTGCAAAGCGTGCACTTTCACCAAATGTAACATTTTGCTGATGTCTGCACAGTATAATAGTCAAAAACAAAGTTTTTGGTATCAATGTCGGAGACTGACCTCGAAGAGCACGTTGTATGTTGTGACTGAGAACTGGTTCGAGTGGAGCATCAATCGTTCGGTCAGCAGAGAGAACAGTCCGTGAGCCAGCATGACCTCCGACTTTGTCCTAAAACACATGGCATCCAAAACATCAGCACCCAAACACACACTTTTTAATCCATCAAACACCACAGAAACTGCATTTGGAAAAATACTCACACACAACGTCAGACTTCGACTACATTATATTATGAATATTTCCAATGCAAGGCTGTCGTTTTATACGATTAACAGTATTATTGCAGACTTAATTCCAAATGATGCATAAGTAACTCACTTTGGTGACAGATATTTGAGAAAGTAGCCCAAGACTTTGAGTGCCTGCACACGAATCCCTTCGCTTTTGGATGCAAGCAGCTTAAAGATGACCCTGTTGTTCACAGAAGAGAAAAAACATGCAACGTTACATTTCTGATGAGAAACCAATGCAGAAAATTATACTAAATAAATGTGGACCACAAAACCAGTCATAAGTGTGCATTTTTGGAAATTGAGATTTATGCATCATCTTTATGGATAAATAAGCTTTGCATCGGTGTATGGTTTATGAAAGTACGATATTTGGCAGAGATATGACTATTTGAAAATCTGGAATCTGAGGGTGCAAAATAAAATTGCCTTTAAAGTTGCCTAAATGAAGTCCTTCACAATGCATATCACTAATAATATTAATTTTTTTGATTTGTATTACATTTTGGCATAAAATAAATTAATAAGTTTGACAATACAATCTATTTTTGGTTATAGCTACAAATAAAAAGGACATATTTATAAAGACTTATTTCTTGTATTATTATTCAAATGCATGAATGAAAACAACCATATTTACTATCTATATCTAAAACATCTGTTCCATCATGTTCAGGCTTAAATATGGTGTTGAACTGAACACTTTCAGTCTTTCTCTCTGACTAAAGAAAACAACAGTGACACGGAGCTGACGTGTACATTCATATGTAACCGAGACTATTATCCAGTCTACATATTAAAATAAATCTGCCTTTACCCTGCTGGAGTAGAATTTGATGGAAGTGTGATTTGAGTAAGGTTGTCACATCTAAAATGAAAGTGAGGCCTTTTGGGGGTCCAGATGCCCCCCTGCTAGCATGCACATTTAACCCCGTGGCTGTCAGTGGAGCTAGCATGTCTATAAAGGATTTGGAAATGTAAATGCCTGCATTTTAGTAGCACATATGAGAGCAGCAAAGGTATCAGATGAACCTATGAAAGTGTTTTTATGGGTTTTGTTGAGCAGGACTCTGCTGAGAATGAGATTTTGTGGCCTCCTATTGTTCTATGGAGATTCATTCCAATTATTTTGTCAGTTTCTTTTTTTTTTAAGGTTCATTAATAGTTTTTAATAAAGATGCCACAGCTCTCACCGTATTCCATTGCGCTGATCGAAGGCTTGAACCATTGAGATGGGATGCTCAGACATCAGTGCTACCAGAAGCTGAAGAACATCCATCAGATTATCATCCTGTAAAAAAAAAAAATAATATATATATATATATAAGCATATGTCAGAGTCAGGTGTCATTCAAGGCATTCAAGGCTCTAAGATTTTCAAGTTCAGATCATTATAAAAGAAGAGTTAAGCAGGAGATCTGCATTGTCTGCATTAACCTAACATTAGAATTAATTCATATATGTGACCCAGGACCACAAAAACAGTCTTAAGTGTCAGTTTTTTTTTTAAATTGAGATGCATACATCATCTAAAAAAGCTGAAAAAATACACTTTTCATTGATGTGTGGTTTGTTATGATCAGACAATATTTGTCTGAGATACAACTATTTGAAAATCTGGAATCTGAGGATGCAAAAAAAATCTAAATATTGAGAAAATCATCTTTTAAGTTGTTTAATGAATTATTAGCCATGCATATTACTAATCAAAAATTCAGCTTTGATATATTTACAGTAAGAAATTTACAAAATATTTTTTTACTTAATATCCTAATGATTTTTGTCATAAAAGAAAAAATGTTTCTTCGCTATTGCTACAAATATCCCCCAGAGACTTAAGACTGGTTTTGTGCTCCAGGGACACACACACACACACGCACACACACACACACACACACACACACACATACACACACACACACATATATATATATATATATATATATATATATGGAAATTATCATGCACAAGACAGAAAGCTGCAGGGACCAAGCGCCATCTGGTGGAAGTAAAATAAAACTTAACAGAACTGATCATTTGCCTTGATTTACAGTAAAATTGTTAAAAGTGGTCAGACATCCAATACTGGTTTAAAAGACTGCAATGTATTGAGAAATGTATTGTAGGAGCATTGCAGTACCTCATGCATTGTGAGCAGGTAGTTCAGAATACTCTGCAGTTCGTCTTCCTTTACGCCGTTATCCTACATTTACACAAAACACAAGCATCACCTGAACTGCACTTCTCATGATGGAGATGATTTATTCAGATCGTATGCATGTTACGGTCATACTAGTGTACCTTCATGATAAGTTGTTTGACAAACAGCAGCAGGAACGCTCGGAGAGAGAGAATCTCCTTCTGATTTGGTCTTGGTCCATCTGATGCAAGATATCAACCAGAAAACACTGTGAATAATACTCTATGGGCAAACATTTGTGATGACACTAATACATTTATTTGTTTTGTTTTTTGCGTCCCAAAGGAAATTCAGTTTAGAAATACCATTTTAGATTTTTTTTTTATAAATAAGAAAATTTGACTCGTTTATTGTAACCCTTATTTAATTTAGTGCGATTTGAATGAGACAAGCAATAAAGCAGTCTAATGTGGAAATTACACATAAGACAAATTGCTATGTTATTGCGGGACGGGATGTTTTCCCACAGCATCTTTTGTGCAAACCTGCAGTGCCCTATTTATCTAGAAATATATTTACAATGACAGTGTTTATAGATTATAAATAAGAATAAAATATTAAATGCATAAAGTTGCAACATCCTAGCAAAGACTCTAGACCACCAAATGAGTTATAACAGCATGAGCTTAAACTATGAGCTTAAACTATTATGCTATTAATATAATTTGCAACAAATGCATTCAAAATAATTTGCAAAAACAGATAACTCAGTTTTTAGCAATTTTCAGAAATAATGTTTTTTCATTGTGTATTACAAATAACCTCAATCAAACTGCAGTTGGGTTATTTTGACTAGGTTAAAAACAAGCCTAACCCTAACAGCTAACATACGCAAAGAAAAAAACATGATAACATTGTAAAAAAAAAAAGGACGAAGTTGGTTTAGTTCTACAGCAGACTGCTCTCTTACCGAGACCCTTGGGCGTGATTCCACTGCGGTCCAGTGGGTTTACAACCCAGTAGAAATACTTGAGAGTATGCATGACCTGCAGTACAGTCCCAACTCTGCGGATCGCGTTATAAATGTTGACGGTGCTGATGAATTCTGTGGCCAGGTAAGTGTAGAGAGCCAGCTGCACCTGTAGGGGGCAGCAAATCAGTTTAAACCACCAATGAAAAATCACATTTGAGAGAACAAAGAATTGGTAAACCATTTAGCTAGCATGATGCAACAGCATTGGTTTGAGTACATGTTTCAGATACCTTAGCTGGGGCATAAATCCAGATGGTAGGGTTGAAGAGGATGTGGTCACACAGCTGTTTCAAGAGCAAAACTCCAGTAGGAAGGTTGCTAAGATAACGGGCGAAGGCAAGGATAATATCCAGCACTGGTCGTGTCACGTGTACTTTGGAGGACTGAGAAGAAGATGCAAACATAAAATCAGTTAATAAACTTGGTGACACAAAAAAATAAGAATAACAGACTGTTTCAAGCGGTCAGTTTCTGCAAGCTGTGTGACAGCAAACCTTGAGGTCCATCTCAGGTTTCTAATGTTTATAAGAACACCTGCGCTAATTGCTAATTTGATTGCTAACGACTCACTGCCCTAACAATCACAAGAGAATCCTTTCACTCTTTTTGTCTTAAAAAGTGCAGCATAGGACAATATTTCTCAAAGCAACTTGAATACATTTTACGGCCTTCAGACACATACTAAATCCATTTTTAGTCTTTCATATATTCTTTTATTTTTTAAGATTAAGGGTAATGACTTGATGTGATAACTTAAGGCAAGTTGAGATCTTAAGAGTCACTGTAGCCCGAGGTATAAAAAATTTTGTTGTTATAAAACAGATGAACGTGTGATTATGAATAATACTAGATGAACGGTATTATGCATTCTCAAGCATTACACGTTTTTATTTTTCTGTGTTACCCTGCAACTTCTGCAGGCATATGCTAGTATGCTTTAAAAGGGACCTATTATGATGTAATTTTAATCTCAGATGTCCCCAGAATGTGTCTGTAAAGTTTCAGCTCAAAATACCCAACAGATAATTTTGAAATAAAGCACAAAAAAAAAAAAGCATGCTGTTTTTTGGTCATGCATCTTTAAATGCAAATGAGCGGTTGCTCCCTGCCTCCTTTCTAGAACAGGGTTGTGCCTTTACAGCTGTACCTCGGATATTCTGCGATAGGTTACTTGAATAACCCCAGTTCTCTGATAGCATTAAGTGAGGTGTCTGACTATGGGATACGCCCCTTCTATGTAAGGAAGGAGGTGCTCTGGGTTACACAAGTAACCTATCGTTTTTTTTCAAAGCATACGTTTCGGTTTCCCACTATGGGATATCCTTACTCCCTTATCGCCGGATAGACGTCTCAAAGTCTTCTGCTAACTGAAGATAACTATCACAGGACTGGTTGAGTCATCGCTAAAGATCCAACGCTAAATACAGCACGTGGCTTGTTTTGAGACACTGCTTATGATTTATGGGGACTAAAAAAGGAGTGGGTGGATCATTATAGAGTAGCTGTGTACACACACTGCCAAAACACATTCATGATCAATTTTTATATAAAAAGTCTCCATTAAAAATGACTCCCTCACATGCATTTTAAGAGTATAAGCTTATTTCAAATACTAAAGAAGACCATTTTCACTTTTCTTGTGTTTCAGGATTAGCAGGTCTTTGGATGCACATGATCCACGTACTCAATGCACAAATTAATATTCATGTTCATATTCATGCACTTACCTTCTCCAGTGAGTAACCAATGACGAGAAAGCCCTTGCAGGCCAACACCTGCTCTTGCATAGCTACAGAGCCCTTCAACAGCTCCATCACGAATGACAGTAGTGTGCAACTGAGAGAAAAACAACATACAACAGGTCAGAGTCAGTGGAGTAGAACTAACAATATGATAATAACATTTAGACCTGATCTAGAATAAGAATTAGGTCAAATGAGGCGGGAAAAGATTTCAGTAAATGGTAAACTTTTATGGGCCTACTGTTTGGAAGTAGAGGCTTGAACATTCTGCAAAATATCTCTTTTGTGTTCTATGTAAAACAGTCATGCATTTTCACTAGTGCTGTCAATCGATTAAAAAAAATTAACTAATTAATCGCACAATTTTTTTAAATTAATCGCGATTAATCGCGATTAAAAGACTGAAACTTTTTGGATATGTAAATGTAAAATGTAAATAATTAATGTAAACTCAAGATAAAGAAACTATTTAA
This sequence comes from Carassius auratus, assembly GCF_003368295.1. NCBI lineage: Eukaryota > Metazoa > Chordata > Actinopteri > Cypriniformes > Cyprinidae > Carassius > Carassius auratus. Next base: position 32,101,774 of record NC_039243.1, read on the forward strand.
ATTCAAAATATGATTGTTTATTGGAATTTTTGTTTAACTTGTAACACAGATTTTCTCATGTAAACAACATACCTGCAATAAACCATCAATATCCTCCAAATTACCTGTTGGCTTGAAAGCCATATTTATTACAGAAATAAAAACACAGGCATGTAAGTACCATTTGAATTTCAAAACAATCAATGCCAATAAAAAACAAAAATGATTTCCATGTTGAATTCTAAGTAGACTGCAAAAAAATTCCAAAGTTTAGTCATTGCCAGTGCTTTAAGTGGGCCCGTACACACCAGTACTCAGTACCGCCACTTCCAAATATAGCTCTTGAGCGTACCGCCACCTCTCCGTGCGCCCAGAACGTGCTTGTAGCGTACCGGTACGCTCATTTGGACATCTGTTTTAATAGAGGTTTTAATCTTTTACCTGCACTGCCGATTTTCAGAGCGCCCTTCACAATGCAAGCTTCCTAATTCATCCCACCCAGAGCAGAAACTACATTACCCATTCACCCTTAAGTTATACAAGTGAATAGCGCATGTGTCGCTTTTCCCACTGTAAGTGTCAACAACTCAACGTGGCCGGAGAAGGTGTGTGAAACTCGTTGTGAGTTATACTAAAGCAAAATCTTGAGTATTTATTGTCTGATAAACATTAAAAACTGTCTGCGGAAGTTGAGTCGTCCTGCAGCCCCCGCTGGCTGTTCATTGGCTGCAGCATCTTTTTTCTAAGTTCTAAAAAAATACCGTAGACGGCAAGGCACAAATTTAGATATTCATTTATCTAATTAATCTATAGCCTATGCACAAAGACAATATGATTTTTTTGTCCCCTTTGTGTTTTAAAACTTGATGAAGAGAGAGAGCGCAAGTTGCTGCAGCTGAGGAGGACAGTGATGCACGCGTACAAGAGTGATTGACAGTTCGCGGCACTGTGTACAAAAAATACTCCGCTACACAATTATTTCGTTATTTTCGTTTAAGCTTATTAACGTTAGCGTTACAGAAAGGTCTGATTTACGCACTGTTACAGTCATTGTTTTTTTTTTTTTTTTTTTAAACAATGACATTTGAGTTCATGATTTTAATGTTGCTGTTTCTTGTGGCAGACTGAAGAGTAATCCGGCAGAGTTTTATACTGAAACTTTCCGTCTAAAAGTCCTTCCTTGGTCTTATCCATATTTCTTTGCACGTTGAACACACATGGCCACAACTTGAAATAAAAAAAACTGCAACCGCGTTAATTGCGTTATTTTTTTTTAACGCGTTAAATATTTCAAATTAATCGAATGCGTTAACGCGCTAATTTTGACAGCACTAATTTTCACTAGTGCAGATGATTTAATGAACTATTTTGGTGCAAGTCAATAAAGCATTAAAATTATTAAATTTAACATAATCTCACACTGCATGCAGTTGCTGACTAGCATGATGCACCGTCTTAATGGGTTTTTTTCTTATATTTATATCATATTATACAGTTTAGCATAAAACTAAACTTGTTTTTTACCTTGATTATCTACACAATAACTGTACACTACATTTTAGACACAATATTGTCAGTATTGTTGTTTTTGCTCAATTTTACCAAGAAACACTCAGCTGTTTCGTTACTGAATGAATCTTTTTTTGAACGAATCGAGTGAGCAAATGATTCAGTGATCCATTCATAAAGAGAGTCATTGAGTCAATGACAAGAAGACCAAGTAAGACAGTGATTTGCCACCAACTACTGGAGGTTTTAGTTTCATATTTACAACCCATTAATGTCCATTAAAAACCCATTAACATCACATCATTGTTTATTCTATTCTAACTGTAGTGTAAATGTTGTTAAAAATAGCTGCTGTTACTGTCGTCAACACAAACTGATCAAACTGGTCATTTCGATAATGTAAAAGAAAAAAAAAATCTTGATTTAGGCATTTGTTTTCCAGGTAACACTCATGTTAGTACTAGAGCCAATCATGGTTAAATATTTAACTTTGTATTGGCTCCTAGTCAATGGTATGTCTACACAAAGTAACACTGAGTAACACTACACACTCAACTCTAGAGGAAAAACCCTGTAGCCAAAAACAGATTAATGGTTTGTATACCATGAGAAAACATCTCCTTTAAATCTGTTGGGTTTAACAACTCGATGACAGACAACGTAACTTAATTTTCAGTTTTTCCTAGCAAAGCTACAACTGTGAAGAGTTCAATCGTTTTTTTTCCCCACTGAGTATCCCTTTCCTAATTTTCATTTCACCCCCAAGCCGGAGTTGATGTGTTCTCACCAGACAGAGGAGTCCAACTCGTCACCGCTGTGCTGGAGGAAATCCAGCTGTGCAAACAAGGGGAAAAGGACCTGCACTCCTCCTATAGAATGGATGGCACTCTGAACCGCGTGTGTCACCACAGCTTTGACGTCCTGAGACATAGAAACGCCTGATGTTAGCTTTCTTTAGTCATTTTATGCAACATAATGGACCCTCTACATTAATACAATTCATAAATCTCTTTTATATTTCATAAATCTCTGCTTTGTATTCATGGGGGTTAATTAAACACAGAAAGAAAGCTGTGAGGTCCTTAGGTGCCTCTAAAAAGCGTAGTACTCTCCCAGATGGCACATCCATAAAATCAATTTCAGAGAGAACTGCTCCATCTGTTCAGCATCAGAAGCCTTTATTAACTGAAAAAAAGCTAAATTATTGTTCCTATAGGTTATTTTATATAATGTATCCTATGATCCAGTTATCAAGTCCAGGGCTTGCCAAGAACAATTCTTCAGTTGAAAAAGTTTTCGGAAATGTTCTTGCCAACACAATATTAATATAAAAATATCGTATTTTCCGGACTATAAGTCGCACTTTTTTTCATAGTTTGGCTGGTCCTGCAACTTATAGTCAGGTGTGACTTATTTATCAAAAGTAATTTGACATGAACCAAGAGAAACGAACTAAAAATGAATCAAGAGAAAACATTACGGTCTCCAGCCACCAGAGGGCGCTCTATGCTGCTCACTGCTCCTGTAGTCTACACTGAAAACATAGAGCGCCCTCTCGTGGCTGGAGACGGTAATGTTTTCTCTTGGTTCTAAATAAATGCGACTTTTACTCCAGTGCCACTTCTATATGTTTTTTTCCTCATCATGACGTATTTTTGGACTGATGCGACTTATTCTAAGGAGCGACTTATAGTCCAAAAAATATGGTAATAATAATTTCTTAGATTTTAATTAGCAATACAATAATAAAAGTGCTTTTGGTGTTAAACAACTGTGCACTGGGAAAAAAAAATTATATTTAACTTTAAACACCATTGTGTCGCTTCCCAAACTATCAGGAGTCATTCTTGCAATTTCGACAAAACATAACTTAACTTTATCTTGATGAAATGCTTAAATTAGAAGAATTTGAATGCATCACACAAAACCAAATGCTTATGCTTGCAAGGCATTGAAACACATTGAACAACGCTAACATTTGTAAAATAACACTTTATTTTAAGGTTTCCAAGATGTTACATGCACTTGCTATTATAATAACAATTAATTATGCATTCTTACATGCAATTAACCCCTAAGCCAAACCCTAACCATAAAGTAAGTACATGTAGTTAATTGATTTTACTCGGTCCCTAAATGTATGATTACATTGTAACAAGAATAACTTCAAAGTTAAGTGCATCTGACACGTTTATAAACTGGCCTAAAACTTTCTCACACTGGCTAGGGCCATCAGACTGTCCATACTGTTGAGCTCTGGAGTCAAAAATTGATATTTAATAAATAAATGGATGTTAAAAAGCGTATAGACTCATTTGATGACACTGCGGACCAGATTAGATTAAGTGCTTTTAGAACTGGATGCAGCACAGGTGTGGGCCGTATTATGCATACTGTTTACCCATACTGTTTATGTTAATGAATGGTGAGCGGCTAGTTTCATTCGCCCACAGAGAGCGGTTCACCTGTAAGGGCAGCTGTGCTGGGATGGTGAACCAGGTGTGATGAAGAGCATACCTGCAGCATGAGGGCGTGTGGTGAGTGCACAAAGATGGAGGCATTGTTCTTGGGAGAGGACTCCAGACACAGCTGAGCATCAGTGGCTCGAGGATTATAGGCGAAGGCGATGCTGGCAGACAGCTTTCCATCATACAGCAGCAGCTTATGATGCTCTGCAAACAGCAGGTCACTCTCTGCCCTGTGCTTAAAAGTGCCCTGGATCAGTCAGAGAGATGAGAAGAGATGCTGAGTAGAGCCATGCTGCACATTCTCAAGTGTGTGTGAGAAATTAAATCTGATTCATCAAAGCACTTTTGCAAAAACAGATTGATTATGTGAATGAAAAACATGCCTGAAAGGTTCCAGCCAATTATCATATGACTGCAAACATTTACATTTAGTATTTTACATTCATTTAGTATACATACAGAGCATTTGTGTGTTTGAGATTTGACTACATTGATACCTCATGATTTTTACCAGTAACTTTCTTTTTAATCTATAATAATACACCATTTGGGGAAAAGAATGGATCGCACCTTATATCCAGGTCCCAGATGATAGATGGCTAATATCTGAGCAGCGCTGAGAGCTTCACTGAACAGATACACTGCCCCCATCTGACCACAGAACACACGGTTCGCGTCTGCCGTCTCTGATGAGCCCAGAAAACACTTGTCGAATGTCTGAGAAGAACAGGAGGAGAAAAGGTCAGTTTAGTTCAGTTTTTTGTTTCAATTCATCATAATGTTTTAAGTGTAGTACTGGTACACTACCATAGTCTCCCTACACAGTAAAAATACAGTAAATACAGTAATAATGTGAAATATATTTACAATTTAAAATAACTGTTTTCTATGTGAATGTGTTGTAAAATATAATTTATTCCTGTGATGACAAAGCTGAATTTTCAGCTTCATTACTCCAGTCTTTAGTATCGCATGATCCTTCAGAACTCATTAAATTATGCAGATGTACTGGACAATAAACATTTCTGATTATTTTGTGTGTGTGTGTGTGTGTGTGCGTGCGTGTGTGTGTGGAAACAGCGATACATTTTTTCAAGAATCTTTGAAAAAGAGAAAGTTCAAAAGATCAGCTTTTATTTGAAATAGAATCTTTTGTAACATTATAAATGTATTTTCTGTCACTTTAAATCGGTTTAATGCATCCTTCCTGAATAAAAGCATTCATTTCAAAGCATACTGACTTTACCTATTACAGTCATTTTTTTTAAATGGCTTTTTAATGAGACTCATTGTTCACATGCATAAAATAAAACAGCATTAAACCGTATTAGTTTCACTTGTTAGTGAATCAAGATGAGAAACCAGCGATTTCCTGTTACGAAATGTTGCTCTTTAAATGTTATAAATAGAAAGTGATTGCATCATTCTGAAACCTTTAGCAATAATGTCCATCTTTTGTAGAATTTCAAAAGAAAAGCCTGTGTCTTGCACGCTCACTGGCCAATAGTATGGTTTTAATGCAAAGATATTTTTACATTCTGGATCTCACTGTTCATGAAAAGAACAACATTTGACTGAATAAATCACTTTTAATGTCATCACGTTTTTGAAAAATGTTAGCTTTTGCTATTGTTTTGCTATTGCTCTCCTGTTAATGCAGTTGTGTTTCATCCTTTAAAGTTTGTGGGTATTTTGGGATTTGTAGCTTCTAAAAAATATCGACAAGCTTTGAACTAAAACACTTCTGGAGAAAAAAAAGCAGGGCTTCGAGGTTAACGGCTGTCAAAAACCAGAACAATGAGAGATAACAGAGCTTTTGAAACTACTTACATCACTCGTGTTGACAAACCAGGTGATCTCACCATACGATGCCAGCTCTCCATTAACAAAGCAACTGATTTCACTGTTCTTCCAGCGATTATAGATATACACTATAGTCACCATATACCACTGTAGAAGAAAAAAAACAGCAATTATAAAAACATCAGTGTGTCTTTATTTAATATGAATATCATAAAAAGGTGAGAGCATTATAGGAGGGCTCCAAAACAAGATTATCCCCTGATAGGAATCCACTTTTATCATTCATCATTTAGCTCTCCAATGGTCATGACTTAACTTTGCAATTTCTAGTATTGCATCTTTCTCATGGCCATTTAATAATTAAGTTAAATCTATTTTTTGGCTCATTTTATCTGTAAAAGAAAACCTGCTTAATAATTATGCACACCTAAATATAAGGGTTTTTCCATCTATTTCCATAACAATTCTACATTATTTATAAATGATTAAAGACAAAATGATTAGCAGTTATTAAGATTTCAGGTAAAATGTGCTTGGAAATACAATATGATTAGAATATCAACGTGCATGCAAGTAGAAAGCAGAATGAAATGCTAATTATCAAATTCAATAAGAATGTAAAAAATATTATGTTTCGTTAACATCTTATGTTAACTTGTGACAGCCCAAACAATAAATTTTTCCATCTTTTGCAGACACATTAGCATCCCCTTGTGTTCCCTTGGGAGTCCTCGGACACTAGTTTGAAAAACCCTGGTCTATAGAAAACTCATCAGCAATCTTCTAACGCTAACTTCACTACAGTTATGGTCCATTTACACCCTCCAGCAACGGCCTCACCCAGATCTTCTTTAATTTCCATTAAATGGTGGGGAAAGCCAGTGAAGGTGCATCAGGAAAGACCTCTCCGGAGGGAAGGGAATGGACTCTAAATATAGGCCAAATCAACCCATGAAAGCTTTTTAGAGCACTTTTAAGCTTCTTGATATTAGAAATGTGAATCTGAGCAACATAAGTAGATTTTCCTTATATGCACACACACACACATATATGGACGCCTGCCCGTTCCAGGAGGCATATGGGATCTGAGCAGGGAAGGGATTTGGTTTCTTCTTACAAATCCTCAGACTTGGCCTTAACACAAACCCTCCTTCTGATATCAAACTTGCCCTCCTTGTACACTTTAGAGTTACAGATGAAGAGTTAGGAAAGTGTAGATGATAAGAGTGCAAACAGGTAAGCTAAAAGAAAAAAGGCTGAGGTGATTCATACCTTCTGGGGTTTGAAGTCGTATTTCACACAGTGCTGGAAGCCTTTGGCTTTGGACTTTAGAGAGGTGACAATCAGACATCCTCCCACAAAGTGTGCAGAATAGCCCAAACCTTTGCTTGTGCGGAAGCTAGGGATGAGGGGAAAACAGACCACAATTATTGAAATTTACATTTCAGAAGAGGGGTGCTCAAATTTATACAGCTTTACTCTAAAAGAAAAAGCAGCTACAGTTTTAACCCTAAAAAACAATGTAATCATTCTCAATTGTTATGCTTCTATTGTATTCTGAGACACATATCCTGTCCCATTTTACATCAAGGTTTATAATACAATGTAAGCCAATGGCAATATTTTGTAGGTATTCAAAGAATATTTTCCATCCTTAATCTACAATGATTATTTTAATCATATATATATATATATATATATATATATATATATATATATATATATATATATATATATATATATATATATATATGTATATATAGTGCTTAAGTGTTAGTTCAATCATTTTGCTCAAAACTCATTATAGTTTTGTTCCTCTTTAGTTGTTAATTAAATGATGACCTTTTTTAAATTTTTGAGTTTACTAACACTATTCTTGCGTATTACATGAAAGCATAATTTAAAGTAGTTTAAAAAAGAAAAAATACACAATAGAGCTAAATGGAAAAGCCAAAGAAATGATTAGATAGATAGATAGATAGATAGATAGATAGATAGATAGATAGATAGATAGAGATAGATAGATAGATAGATAGATAGATAGATAGATAGATAGATAGATAGATAGATAGATAGATAGATAGATAGATAGATAGATAGATAGATAGATAGAAGTCCTGTAATGTAGAGTTGATCTCAGCCCAGTGAAGAGTGTAAATCCTACAGATATTTCTACAGGCTCAAAATAGTCAAAATAGCTTCATTTGCATGAACAAATTTTTTGACAGAAATTAATTAGAAGCTGAAAATAGGACGAGAAGGCTGTGAAAAGCTGCCCTTGAGAAGTGTAAACGCCAGAGAGAGAGAACGAGGGAAATATAGACAATTTTCTTATTGTTCATCTAAACACCTACAGATACTTTAATTTCTGGCACTTTACAGACAAACGAAACGGTCAGCTAATCTTCCTCTAGACAGCACAGAGGTGTAGTATTAAACAACACAGGGTTGTGTGTGACCCACCAGTACAGGTAAGGCTTGTCTTTGTCCACGTTTATGTTATTGATGGGGTCCAGGCGCAGCCAGGTGTGGAAGGTGAAGCCGTTTTGGTACGGCCACTTTGCGATAGGTGGAAGTGCAATAGCCTGAAAACACAAAAACACAGTTTTTCCAGGTTTTCTTATTCTGTTTTAGATAAGCAGAGTATCATGCACTTGAACTGAAAGCAGTATCCTTGGAGGGATGTGTTTAAAACGGTTGTGTATGTTTGTAGCTGAAGACTTCCTGTCTTATTTGTGGGTTACAGATGAAAAATGAAGGCAAGCGCAGTATTATTTCCTCCTGAAACCAGCATCATATCTGTGCCGAGATAACATCTAAACAGCAAACAACATCCAATCAAAGTATTTCCTGAGAGGACTGCATTCATTTGGCGCTGTCTCGTGTGGACAACAGAGGAAGAGTCACATGTACAGTACTGTGCAAAAGATTTAGGACACTAGTATTTTCACCTACAAAATATGGTTGTTTTCCTGTATTGTGTCAGTAGGAACTATCAGTTTACATTTCCAAACATGATTTTTGCCATTAATTGTAATAATCTGGTGAGATTATATATATATATATATATATCAAACACGTGTAACAAATCAGAAAATATTACATAAACTTTTGACTGCCGTCCTCTCCCAATGCACAGAATAATGTAAATAAGTCTATCCTGAAATATTTATTAGCTGTTTTTCACAAGTTTCTTTCAAAACTAGAAACTTGCTTACTTTGAGTTTAGCTCAATATGTGTTTTCCATCAACAAAACAAATTCAGTTTTAAAGTCCTAAAGTCTCATAATCCTAAAACATTTACATTTGCATTTTGCATTTAACAGATGCTTTTATCCAGAGCGACTTTCAGTGCATTCAGACTGTAATTTCTTTGTTTTACCAGTATGTGTGTTACCTGGGAAAAAAAGCAAAGCAAACTGAAACACATTCCTAAAATGTCTTTTGAGTCTAAATAAAACAAAATATTTTTTGCAGAGATAATATTTAATTGAAGATCTAATGCTATACTCTTTCAAGTGAATATAAGGGTGATTATTAATTTTTAGGTCAGTTTTTATTACTTGAAAAAAAAAAAAGGATATATATATGTGTGTGTGTGTGTGTGTGTGTGTGTATACATACATAAAATTTTATTCAGCAAGAAAGCATTAGTCTTTTTACATTGTTATTAAAATTTCATCAAATTCATCAAAGACTCCTGAATTTTTTTTTTTTTAAATATGCACCACTACTGTTTTCAACTGTTATGATACTTGAAGAATAATGTGACACTGAAGACTCAAATAAATAAATATACTTTTAAAATCATTAATATGATAGTATTCACAACATTTCTGTTTACTGTATTTTTTGATCAAATAAATGCATCCTTGGTGAGCAAAAAAATACTTTTTTGATTCCTTGAAATGAAATAGTTCAGGCGAAAAAAAAATTAGTAAATAAAAAAAAAAAAAAAAGGTAGCAAAGTATAATTTCCAATAATTTCTTATTATAGCAAGGAATATAAAATGTCTTGATTTGTGGAAAAGTGCAAAAGAAGAGAAATTCTGGCATGCAATTTTTAAATCACTAATTCAAAGATCACAATAAATGTTTCCACGGTGTGTAGAGTTTAAAGACAGTGCTGTTACACTGATGTTTGGGTCTCACCGCAGCACTCTTCCCTGGGAAGCTGAAAAAGGAATCTGGGCCATTTCTCTGAGCCATGCACTTCAGCACAGACAGCAGCTTCGCAGCATGAGGAGGCTAACGGATAAAAGAAAAAAACAACAGCATTAAGAACAAAAATTAACTCGCAAGTTAAAAAATTAACTTATTTCTTGGAGATCACACAGAATTATGATTGAGTGCGAGGTGGAGAAGAGAGAGGTTTCTCCAATAGCAGATAAAGAGGAGAGGATCATTACCCATTGGCCTTGTTCTCCTTTCAGTTTACTGAAGAACAGCTTCAGCTCTTTCACTGTGATGCTGTAGCTGGCGAGCACACCCAGCATTTCCACCATCAGATCTGAAAAACACCACACATTCACACGCAAACATGAGGTCAGTGCTGCATTACAACTGGAGAGGAATTTATAAAAGGCTGAAATGTGACCTAGGATTTTCTTAAGTGTCAATTTTTCTTAATTGAGATGTAAACATGATCTGAAATCTGAATAAATAAGCTTTCAATTGATGTATGGTTTGTTAGGATATGACAATATTTGAAAATCTGGAATCTGAGGGTGCAAAAAAAAAAAAAAAAAATTAAGAAAATCATGATTAAAGTTGTCCAAATGAAGTCCTTAGCGATGCATATTACAACTCAAAAATTTAGTTTTGATATATAAACAATAGGAAATGTACAATATAACTTCATGCAACATGATCTTTACTTAATATCCAAATTAGTTTGCACTGTAAGTCGCTTTGGATAAAAGCCTCTGCTAAATGCATACATTGAATTTAATTTAATAAAAGAAAAATGGACAATTTTTGGCTATTGCTACAAATATCTCCCAGCGACTTAAGACTTAAGTGCTCCAGGGACACAATTCAGTTTATATCCTTGACTATTTACGATCAAAGCCAACATTAATTTAGTCAACAAAGATACTTGGATAAGAATGTTGTTCGTGTTAATGTTAATGCAGGATCAGAGAAGTTTTGTCTGAGGATTCACATTAAAAGCCCCATCATGGTCCAAAGACAAATAATGAATCACTAAAACTGTGCATGCACAATGTCAAGTGTTAAACAATTGCACAACCTATGCATTTTAAAACGGTATTGTTAGCATTGTCGCTATAAACAAATGCTGAATCTCTATTTGGAAAGCCTTGACAGTTTTGCTACGTGTCAGTGCTGCAAGGCACAGGAATACATTACATTTAAAAAAAAAATATTGCAATAATAAATAATTGTATTATATAGCACTGCATTAATTATACTATTATATGATTTCCAAAAATTTGTAATAAGAGTGCCACTTATTTCCAGAGTGCCATTTATTGTCATGCCTGTTTAACACACCTGCGATCATGGTGTCGACGCGGTCTATGCGCTGGAGCACCAGCTGGATGAGGCCGATATCTGTGCAGGCCTGCAGGTTTCTCAAGCTCTTCTTCAGGACGGCGGTGAACATACTCCACACCTCCGCCTGGCAGGTGGAGTCACATTTATCCAGCAGCTCCACCATGCAGATGATGCTCTCCGTCTCCTGGATGATAAAGTTCATCTCCAGATCAAACTGTCCACCGACCAGCTGCACAGACACATTTAAACTTAGTCACAAATGGAGCCAAAGACAGAAAATATTATAATAATAAAGGGGTATCAGTCTGAGGACAATTGCAAATAGGATACAACAGCAAATAAACAAATCATATTAAGTGAAAATTAAACACAAAAAAGTTAAATGGATGGGAGTAATTGCCAGAATATTTAGAGTTGCTCTTTATGTTGGCAATCTATTAACATAAGAGTCACATACTGCACATAGACAAAAGCCAGCAACCCTGCAACATCTTTTTGGTAGGGATGCATAAAGTCATTATAATCAGCCGATAAAGGCTTAGAATGTAAACATTGGCAACTTCTGCCTGAATGGTGATTAGATTAACTGTTTTGCAACACAGCATTTAATTTGAGAATGCAATTACATTTAAAAAAATATCGGCATCTATTGCGCATCCCTACATTTAAGAATGCATAATTGGGTAATTGCATGTTTTTTTTAGGGATGCATCAGTCTATAATTTGTTGTACAATATTACAAAAATAAATCATTAAAAACTATAATCAACAATAATATTAATATACATTTTATTCAAATTATTTTTTTTCTAATCTTTTATTACAGATTTAATATAACTTTGTGAATATAAGATTAAAGCATACCCCATATTTTACATGATTGGGCATCATAGGATCTCTATATTTGCAAACAACATAAATAATTCTGTAAATAATCCATGCACTTTATAAAACACAATAATTTATCAGCACTTAATAGCTGACGAGACCTTTTTACTACTGAACATTTCTTCAAAAACAACGCATATGTCAGGAGTAACATTGTTGAGGTGGACGCGGTCATTTCACAGTCATAAGTGTCTGAAGAGATTGCTGTTATTAGCCGATAGACAGGCCTTGACCACAATTTGACCAAGGACTGGAGTGAAGTATCCACAGCCTATTGGATAGAAACTGTCCCATTAAAATGAGTGAAGGTGGATTAAAGGAAAGGGACGAGAGTGTGTGTGTGTGTGTGGGGGGGGGGTTCACTATCAGTCTACAGCAACAAAGGCTAACAAGGCATTTTGTCCTGCTTTAAATTTGCATTCTATCAGAGGTGGATAACAGGAACCTACTTAATGTTTTTAATAGTCTAGCATAACATTACAGTAAAATATCTGTACTTTACTTAAGTTACTTTACCATATACTGTGATAAAATGTAGGGATGCACCGAAATTTCGGCCACCGAAAATTTTCGGCCGAAAATGGCCTTTTCGGTTTTCGGCCGATAGACTTTTATCACCGAAACAACACGGCCGAAATGTTGTGATGACGCAAACAGAAACCGCGACCTGCACGTGCACCTGCATAGCGCAGACCACGAGCTCCCCGCGACATTCACTTAACACCAGTGAGAACATTCTCTCTCTTCTTACTCCTTTATTCGCAGCACTAAAACGTCTCCTAACAAAGAGATTAAGACGGACCACGAAGTAAAAACAAAGAAAAGTACAGTCTTATAGAGTCTGTTAGCACACGTCTCACTGAGATCTTTTCGGATCCTCTGCACTTCATCGCGAATGTGCTTGATCCGCGTTATAAAGACCATTACTTGGATGCGGAAATAAGGCAGCGCACACGAGAAATGATCCAGGCCACGCTGTATACGGAGAACCCGCGTGGAGACGGAGAAGCGCCAAGCGCAGGAGACAGATCAGAGCGCAGAAAAGACTGGTCTCTGCACCAGATGAGTGGCATGCACCATCGTTGTCTGATATGTTCAGTGGAATTCTGCAAGAAAGTGCCTCAAATAATAATAATACGTTGGCTATTTTGTTCTTATACACACACACAAACATATATACATACATAATATCAGATTGTAGCCATATTTATGCTAGGTTTTCTGCTAGATTTCTGCTTTAATTTGATAAAAATGTTTATTTATGCCCTGGCCCTATTTAAATACACTCTCTCAAATATTTCTCAAATGTCAGGCAGATGACAAGCTCAACTGCTCAACAGATAGATGGTTATCTGTCTGAAGTCCCCATCCCCAGAAGTGATAACAGTCTTGCCAACTGGAGCAGTAATGCACTTTCTAGTCCTACATAGAAAAATTTCAAATGCACTTCACCTAAATGCACTTTGTTTTTATGAGAGAACTGTTCATTTTAAAACCTTTCTGCAGGCCAGTAGGCCTGTACATTATTATTATTAAATATACACATGAGTGGGATAAATTTTTAGTTTGAATTTTATTTTATACTGTGCATTGTTGCAATGTGCTTAATAAATATTTACATCATTTGTAATTATGTTTTTTTATGTTTTTTTTTTATAAGTTATGTAATCGTAATTATCTTTGAAACTTTAATATCAATTTATGCAATTGCAATGTCTTAATTTTAGTAAAGTTAGTACACGGTCATAGCAATAAATGCAATGGTACTAATAATTGGCATAATTTATTTTGGTGTTTCGGTTTCGGTTTTCGGCCTTGGTTTTCTCTTTTTCGGTTTTCGGTTTCGGCCAAGAATTTTCATTTCGGTGCATCCCTAATAAAATGTAAATGGTTCATGCAATTTTAATGTAAAATACAGTCAAGTGTATGGTTTTTTAAAGAAAGGATTATAAGTTACCAGGTAATTTCATTCCTAGAAGATTTGTAGTGTCTTCGTTTGTCTATACACAAGTGTCTGCCCTGTTTCATGGATAAGCGTCTTACAATTAACTTTTATTTATTATTAAGGTGGTTAACAATACATTTGCAGATTTTGGTAGATTAACATTACACCACTTACATATGGTTATAACTAAGTTATAAAATACACAGGAACCAATATGCAATCCCATATTACCTGAAACAATGTCACTGTAAAATATATTTATTTATCCATAATTATTATTTTCTTGGTCAGTCTCTGGCAATCACAACAGCTGAATTAATACTATAAATTCTAGCTGACATGATTGTAAGTTTGGATAAACTCTGTGGTTTATTCATAACGAAACCTCATCTCTTGCTGTGGTTTCTTGTTCATCTTCTTGTTATAACTTTATCGAGTAACACTGACCTGTGTAGTGTACTTTCACAATTACAAAATAGAGAACATTAATATTTTATTAGCCAAAGATAAAAAAGGGAAAATATTCACTAAAAACGAACCTCTCATCTGAGAAAATGTACAAAAAAGTGCCTCCTAGATTTAGATTACAAATACATCCTTTATTGCAGATATTTTTTTTTTTTTAAAAAAAGCAAAACATACCTGCAAAAATCACTCATTAATTTAAATGCGTTGCAGTCATCCACATATTGTACAGTGGTGAAAGAGGAATCAAATGAGACCAAATGTTCTTATTTTACCTGCAAAATAATAAATACTTTTTTGCTGAAGTGCTTTGTCCAGTTGTTATTCAAAATGTTGTTTTGTTTTTGTTTTTTTGGATTGTTTGAACTTCAGAAATTGACAACCTTTTTCTCAGAGTCAGGGTATTTTTCTTTCATTGTCCCTATGAAAATTAACAGGCAACTACTGTAATGGAAATTCATAGCCTACTATATTTTCCTATTAGTAATATTAATTCATTTGTCTTTGAATAAAGTTGTTCACTTTTACTTTATCATTCTCCGTGCCCTTCTGGGGAAGGTGGGTGGCTCATGCTTTGAAAACAGCGTTTCTATATCTTTCTGTAGCTCTTTATCAGCAATGATCAGAGACCACAGAGGATTTATCAGGGTTTCTTTACCATATCTGTTTTTCTCACACTCTGTTTCTCACTCAAAGACTCTTCACAAGCTGATGATGCAGTCACCAGATCCCTCGGAGGCAAACCGAGCCCTGCGTTTCACCTCTGAGGACCCAGTGAATTAATAATGGGTGAACAGCTCTTGGTCCAGGGCTGACAATAACAAGAGCTTTTCTCCATGGCGAGGCAACTACACCAGGGACAACCACGCATACACTTTACATGCAGCTGCTGGTTGCTGGCTAACATCTTATTTTAGCACTAAACAAATGACGTTTATCCAGAGGAAGACATAAGCTCATAAAGCAGTGTTGTTTAATATTGAAAGTCAAGCTTTTAAACTAACAGAACACACTTACGTAGCATTTCACAGAAGACACTGATGCATTAACTTAAGGTTGTATTGATACCATCATCATGCTCTCTTTATTTTGTGTGGTTTTGAAGAAAGCAAATTTATGAGAATATCTTTTTAGGCTGAAAATATAAGGGCATAATCTCTAACATACACCACACAACTGCCAGAGAAGCATTTACATTTTTAATATTTGCAAGTCTAATGAGTTTAACGTTCAAGTTCCTGCTTTTTTTTTTTCCCTAAAACACGAGTGTAAGCTTGATCAGCTTCCCCTGAAGTAAATATGTACTTCCTGCTGTTTTCTAATAGTGATTTATGATGAAATAAAGAAAAGAAAGCCCATCACGGATCAGAACAAAGTGTTGCATCTTTAATCAGATCTACAAAGTGTGAAAACTATTCTAAAAAAGCATTTTATATGAAATGAAGAGACTAATGATCTGACTGGACTGGCTACATTAACATTCGTTCCTGAACGCTGCATTCTCATTTCATTTTAAACAAACACTCAAACACACACAATCAGAAATGCACCAGCAGATCTAATGGATTAAATTCTGCTAATTCTCTAAATGACTATGAATAAAGATGATGATTACTGCAATTGACTGATTCTAGTTCAGTAAATGGTAGCAGTGCTACCTTCTATTGCGCTCTCTTTTAGTTCACTTTCTAGACACTGGCATTAGTTACAGTGACATCAGCCTGCAGCACTACTAATGGGTCAGTGGGACTTATTCTGGTTGGTCAACCAAGCATATTAAGAGTCAGCCAACTGAGCAAATTCAAAGTACAATGTTTTTTTTTTTTTTAAGTTACTCAGCAACTTTAGCAGTCTTTAATGTCTCTTCTTATACTTTTCCTGAGCACAAGAAAAAATCATGCTTGAAAGTGGTAAAATGTCATGCTTTTGTTACTGTAGGGGAGAGCAGGGGCGAAAGTAGCATTTTTCAGAAAAACTTCATTTTAAAAGATAATGTTGTAGACAGAGATATATTTCTGCTGCTAACAATATCAGGTGGTGTTTTGTAGAAATGTAGAAAGACTTCAGTATAATTTCACTTTGAACATAAGTTGCACATTGTTATTTCGACCCCATCGGTTGGGACGAAAGTAACACAACAATATAAGCTAGATTTCTTTCTGTTAGTCTTATTTTTCTTAAGTATACCTGATTGTGACCTTGTTAATAAATAACTGCAAACATATTTTGTCCTTTATCTTTTCAAAAAAATTATTAAATTACATTTTCATATTTTCATTTTAAATTTAAGTTTAAGTTTCATCAGATGTCTTAAAACCTGACTGTATTTTTTTATTGTAAATTTCAATGCATTTTTATATAATAATAAAAAAATTCTACAGAATGCACTATATAAAATTGTAATCACATTAGCATAATAAAAAAACTCTAAACATAATGTAACAGTAGGCCTATTTATGTTTTCCATCCAGTTGTTTTTATGAATTTAAAATGTGCATTAAAACATTTGGAAACACTGCAAATTCACAGGTGGAGGTGTAAAGGCTAAGATATGGCTAAAAACTAAATATAAATGTGACGTAGCAGCTGCCCAGAGAGAGATGTTCCTCTATGTCCAGAAACACACTCTCAAAAACATCTGGATAAAACCAGACCTCTGTCTGTCTTTCTGACCCTCACTCAGACATGTTTTTTTTGGTATAATATGACATAAACATTTGTAAGAAATGATGCAAGACACAGAAATTCACAATATAGCTTGCACTGGGACAAAATAAATAATTTGTGTGACTGACAACTGTTACTTTCGTCCCGACAGGAACTCCTGACATTTAAACTCGATTTAATTTTATAAAAAAAAAATTGAAAATGCAAACTTTAGGATGTGTTAAAGCACTAAATAACCTGTAGATTGATCATTACTGTGACACATGAAACAAGAAAAACAACACGACTAATAAAAAAAAATTACCGCTTCAATAATTTACTTTTTGTACTCGAAAACAGTTTTATGGACCTAACGTCGGGAAACGATGAGGAAATTGATGTGATATTTCTCAGCTCCGTCAAGGATTGCATGCTGAACATGCACCTCAAAAAATGAAAATGTAAAAACTACTTGAAATTTACATTTTGTACATAGAAATGTACATGTAGTCCTTCCTCCCGTCTCTTATTACTGTGTGTATCAACAAAAATGTCAAAAAATTTTTTTACAAAATCAATGCATATTTCACAATGTTCACTAGTTACAAACCAATCAGCTGTTTGCTCAAGGCTAGACCTCAGCAACAGTGGTGTATTTCTGTTTCATACCTTATTACGTTACCTTATTAAGCTACCATTGCAGGTTTTAAAAAAAACAAGAACACATCCTGTGTGAACGGTAACGGTTCCTAACTTATTCTGTGCCATCAGCTCTCAATAACTGTGGTTTGAAGAGCAACATTGTCTGCAAAAACATGACGATGGCACATCAAGCATGAATCGTGAATTTCAATGCGGGTCATGATTACTTGCATCATATTTTCTGTTTTTTAACTCACTGCACTAAAATAATGTTTACAACGTATTTTTCATCTATACACATTTATACATATGATTTCTTTAATAATTTCCCCATAGCCAGCACCATGCCTTTTAATGTCCTGCTACTTTTGAAACAGATGTGCATTCCTTTAGGATTTCTGTAATCACTGTTCATTCCTCAGATGAGTCGATGGGCTGGCTTTCTTCTAATCATTACTCAGGCTGGCCCTGCTATCAAGCTGCTCATCGTTTGCACTGATAGGAGTAATGTTAAAGTCTGTATTTAATAGTCACTATCTAATACAGCAATCGGCCTCCGGTCTCTGTGAGGCTGTTAAATGAAGCATCCGAGTGGAAGCGGAAAACAGCCAACAGGAAACTTTCCTCATTAGCAGGGCGTAGACAAACACACACACGTCCGATTTATAGGAAAGGAAGGGTTTTTACATGCCTCTATATAGCTCTACAATTTTCATTTTTAATAGTTTATTGTGATTTATAATGTTTGCAAGTATGAGTCGATGAAGAACTAGATCAGTAGCGCATGTGGAGCTAAAAATAGCATTTCAAAAATGCAGAGGACAGCAGCAAGGAGCTTGTATAAATAGCACATAAGCCGAACACAAACACACACACATCAGGGACAAGGCCATATTAGGGCCAGAGAGAGGTACTGAATGAAGGCAAGTCCACCCAATTAGAAACAAATACTAATAATTTGAAAATATTGGGTTTTTTTCTGTCAAAGGCAATGTAATTGATGTTCACATACAGTAGAATCCATCATTAAATATCCATTGTGCCACATTGATAATTGGGCAAAGCTGCATTGTTTTCTCTCAGTTTTATAGAGAGAATATCTCTCACAGTAACAATGCCGTGCAAGATATGAGAAACCACAGTGTGAAAACTTTCAGTGGAAAAGCTGTTGGTTCATCAGTTCTGCTTTAAATTCATGAAATATTTGCCCGGCTAAAAAAAAAACTCTGCAGAATAAAAGATTCATTGTGTGAGGTTTTTAGCATCCAAACACACACTACTATGACAATCGTAACCACACAGGGACAGAGCTGCAGTTTCCACCCCATGACACAACTCAAACAAGAAACAAAGACAACAGCAGTGTAAATAAGACAGTAAACAGTAAAACTGTGAACAGTGGTTAAGCATGGTTCACTGGTGCTGCGGTGCAAGCTGTGAACCACAGTTCTGCTTTTAACACCACTGATACTTACTAATATTAATGTAAAAATTAGTTGTACAGGTTATTGTTGGAAATCAATAATCTATTGATTATTTCCTGATTAGTCAGTTAATCATTTGGTTAACTTGTACCTCAGCCAATGTTTTATTAATCAGTTTGCAGATGATGTGGTTGTGAGTCCTGAAATATTGGGGTCAGTTTGGTTATTGGTTGCAGCTGTCACACTCATTAAAACCAAAATGCTTTATGAACACAAGTGTATTAAGCACAAAATCTGACAACCATATTAACCAAATCATAGTTAAACTAGAAAACTCTTCATATGAAGCATCTGATCTTTTCTGAAGCCGTGTCACTGCTCTTCAATACACAAAACACATCAATTTGCAACCAGTTAACGTCGCACACAAACTATTTATTTTCAGCCAAACCAGAAAGTGATCAGATATTTCGAAGGGGCAAGCATCGCTAGAATACATTTAAGTTTCTACAGTTTCATTCAAAGACTCGTGTAATGCTAAATATAATGCATCAGAAAGTTGTTCTGTTTAAGATGAACACATTGCTCGAACACAATGCATTGTCTTGCTATGGTTGGAATTTCTGACATTTCCCATGATTACAACGAGCTCTATTGTTTGGTGGAGATGGTTCGCTCGGTTTCTATTTCCTGAGATAGAGAGAGTGCTGTTGCTACAGTTTACTTTATCCCAAGAGTCATGTAAGCAGGTACCACAGCTGGCTGCTGTTTTAATCACCGATGCACCACAGTCACCCGCCTAAAAGATGCTTGGAGCATTGCTACTACAGGCACTGATGTGATTTTAACTGCACAAAGCAGTGGAGAACTACAGGCACCCAATTAATCATATAATAATCGAAACCGTGAGTTTTAAAAGTCTGCAGTTTCATTTTAAAAAAAAATACAGTTTGTATGTGATGCATGCTTCAAAGCATAAAGGCTCCCCTTTGTTCTGTGTTACTGCATGTACGCATGGGGCTCGTGATACAGCGTTTTCAGAAGCCCCAGAGCAGATCACATGCTCCACACTTTGAGTTTTTGAAGCTTGAAAAGTCCCTTCGCTTCATGTCTGCAATGTGGTTCGTTTTTTTAACATGCATTGGGACCACAAAGCGCTTCAGTTTCACTTTATATTCGCATCGGAGTTCTTCCAAACATTTTTGTGACAAAAAGCACTGTGGTGTTTGTGGTGTTCACAGCATTTCCTCACATTAGTAAAGAGAAGCTGATTAAAAACAACACAGAGAAGCTCAAAAGGTCATTCATAATTTTTCCAAAATGCTAAAAAATAGGCTAGAGGACTGAAAGTTAAGAAGTTTTAGACAAATACTTTACTTTTGCAATATGATATTTAAAAGAAGGTGAAGTTTTGTGAATGTAATATAAATTATTTTTTTTCTAAAATGCATGTGCACATAATGTATTATTAACAATTTAATATAAAATTGTATATTTGAAAGTGCTAAATTGACTGATAATTGTATGTTGCAATGTTTAATATGAAACTAAATGTAATTTAGTTATATTAGATGTGTCTTTTTATCTAATTTAACCATAATTAATGATAGATGCATTGTAACTGTTGCGCACTTGAACAACTGCATAAAAAACAACACCTGACTAATTAAACTGGATAATAATGCCAGAGTCTCAACACCTTTTCATTGCCTTAATTTTATTCAAATTTCTTTAAGTGTTGTAGTGATGCGCAACGACTGGTGGGTAAATTTATTTTCTTACTTCATGTGAAGTGTTCCCTATGGCATTCGTAGTGCCCTTCAAAATGTTGCAGCTTCCTTTATACGTATACTATTTATTTCCTGCTAGTACTAGTCTTTTATCTTCTTTTTTTAAAGCATTAAATAATAGCCAGAAAAAAATATAGATTTTTTTAATCTTTCTTGACTCATGAGGCGACATATTAGCGTTACCAGAGGAAATAATTATAATCCAGACTCCATCATCTCAATTTACATGAGGTTGTATCTGAGGCAGAACATATTGTAGAGCGTTAAGCAAGTGTTCATGTTTTTATAACCTCTGCCTCTAACCACAACAACATCGAATGAAAGGCTGACCAGACCTTCACAGACAGGTGACCACACAAGCTCAGCCAATGAAATGCATCCGAGGACTATGGAGTGGACCTTGGTCATAATAGAATCATTTATAAGTGAATGAGCAGCTCAATGGACGCCTGTTGAGTTTAGTGTGAATGAGCAGTGACCCGCATCTTACTCTAGCCTATTTACATTATTGATCATTATCATACAGTACACCTTATCTGATTTAACAGTAAAGTCCGCTCTTTCGGGACTTTTTATCTGTGCTAGATCAATAGATCAGTTAACACAGTTTATGGCTCTTTGGGAAATGTTTCAAATGATAATATTCCAGTCCACTCTGAAAAAACTTGTTAGCGTGTTGCATCAAAAACACATTAAGTTCTAAAACTAAATGTAGCAGTTGAATTAATGTGGACAGTTAAGACTTGACTGTCCAGTATGTATGAGCTTGTATGTGCATGTTTGTGTTAAGAAACAGGACACATCCTGCTGAGCATGTTTCCTAACGAGACATGGCTTCTTTTGCGAGGGTTGGTTTGTTCATGAAACACACGGCTGAATGGATGTGATGGTGACTTGGCTTACACTAACAGAAGTCTCTCTCTCTCTCTCTCTCTCTCTCTCTACGCTAGTGTATTATGTATCTGAGACATCAAAGAGCACCCCAAATGTTTTAAAAAAATGTAAGCAATATTTGCATTTAGATTTATTTGGTAATGAACATGCACATGCATGGTATTTATGTAACGTGACTGAACATTATGAACTGTTATCATGGGCACTTGCAATAATTCTAGCTTAATCTAAATTGTTTTCAAAATGCACATTAGCTTCTTCACTGTCATCCAGTTAAAATAGACAGCACTGTATAAGGTATGCTGCATTATGGGAAGAATGAAAGTGCTGCTTCACCCTCTGAAATAGCCCGTTTTTAGGCAGTTATACCAGTTAACCCTGTACAAGCAGTGCTGCAAGGTTTTGTGTTTCTGACACCTGCTGCTCATGAAAAATCAAAAGAAGTCAAACAGTATTTAAATGCTTTCAAACAACCATTGAGATTATCATATTCAAGCCACTTTACAATCTGAACTAAAATATGCCACCCCAGACTATATATTCTTGAAAATATATACACTATAAAAACGCACTATAATTGGTTTAAAAAATTTATTTTATAATTATGTATTTGTATTTAAATGTTCAAGGTCCTTTTTGTTATTTATAAAAAAAAGAAAAAAAAAGAATAGTAATTCATTAGGTAATCCAATTGGCAATTTCCAGCCACATAAGTGACAAATACCACTGGCGACGTGACAAGGTTGAGCAAAGTTCAACTTGAAGCAAATCACAGTCACTCCCACTGTCTGAATTCTCAGAGATCCGCCCTTGATTCAGTTGGATACTGCAATCAAGGAACTCCTGCTAGCAACAAACACAAATGAGATTTCATTGCTATCAACGTTTAAGAGCCTTATGATTGTCCTGCACATTAGATTAGAGTACTGTAAATACAGGGAATTGTCAAAGAGAGTCAGTACAACCAGAGATTGTTTTACTATGAGAGTTGAGAGGGTCTGTATTACTTACTGTTGGAAAAACTTGGATCACGTGTGCCTTAACAACCAATCACATTACAGTCATGATGTCACTGAGTTGTGCGACTCTCAATCGCCGTTTATGGATAACATAGAAATGAATGAGAAGTGCCGTAAGCTGTATCACACCTGTCACAAAAAGTCAGTGACTTCTCTTATAAAAAATGTTTTTGGTGTAAACTCTACAAATAGTTAAAGCCAAAAGTATTGCTTAGTGTAAAGCGTGTTGGAGATTAGCTGATAGGCTGTCGATTCATTAAATGATGAGCTGTTTCCTCCTCTAAAAAACTGTTTATTTAGCGTAGTGAAGCCTCTCCTCCTTTGACATACATCAAACAAAATAAAAACGGCCTCTGGTCTCGGAAACGTATGCATTAGCCGCTATGATTTTTAGGCTAAACGTTGCATGTTTGCTTTCTATTGGCTTTGATACAACACCATGTGTCCCACATACATTTTGTCTTAAATGACAAATTATAAACAAAGGGCTAGATTTACTAAAAGCTTGCAATGGGCAAACCCTCTTTTGCCATCAAATAAAAACATAGTAAGGATTTACTAAAGCCATGCAGAGAATAATTTCTATTTTTGAGGCAGAGTAATTTTGAGTATTTTAATGAATCACGCAAGGGGATTTCCTACGGTTTACTTGTATTTGCACCATTATTTAACAAAACAAAGCATGTTTTAACCCATTTTGCATCTGTTGTTAGTAGATTACATGCAGCAGAATCAAAATAACTGATTACTAAAAAGGTTCTGAGTTACAGCGCTACAAATCTCCCCTTTTCATGTTGTAGCTATACTTATTTTATACTTCCGTTAAATATCTGAGCTACAATCATCCATTGTAGCATATTTTGGTGCACTTCCCATAATGAATGCCTATTTAAATTCATATCATGACCTTTTGACCTTTCTACTGCACTCATCCAATTCAGGATCTTAAACAGAAAGTACAAGAAGATTCAAATCAACTCAACAGATGAAAACAATATTATCCATTAGATTAAACCCAGAATGTCTGTTTTTGAGAGGACAGTACAGATATTAACATAACTGGCAAAACAAGTTGGCTGCTGTGGTTAAATACAGGCCAAGAGACAGATGGGGAACGAGTAAATAAAAATGCTTCATCAGCTGTGTGCTGTTTTATGGATGGTACTATATAACACAATAAATCTCTGTTTGTTTGTAATACTGATCATAAAGATTAAAAAACAAGATACAAAAAAAACTCCATTAGTAAGAAGCAAAACACTGCTTTATATATATATATATATATATATATATATATATATTACTTCTTCCAACACACACATCCAAGCAGAGCAGTGTTTCTGTGCTGAGAGAAGAGAGATGACAATAAGACAATCTACTTATAAAGCACATAGTTTAGGGTTTACAACCACCCCTAAACTAGTAATGAACAGTTGAAGGTGTCTCTCTGCATTGTTAAACAGATTCATCGATTGTAAACAATTAATTATGCATTATTATACAATCCAGATCTGAGTATTTGCACGGCTCTGTGCTAAATACTCCTCTCAAACACTACAGAGAGGACAGAATGAAAAGGCAGTGTGTTTAGTTTTTGCTGAGGTTTTTTTTTTATTTTACATTTAAAAAAAGTGTTATATCATGATATTTTACTGGTATACATATAATAAGAACTCCCAAAATGTTGTTGTCTTGGGGAAAAAGGTGCCTGAGTGACTGACAGACATTCACTCACTTGCCAAAGGATGACGTTTGTTTTCTTTTAATATACCACATTCAGATGATTTCTACAACACCCCACATTCAAAGCCACTTCCCTCCTCTCCATCCAGCCTTTGTCTGCTATATTTCCTGTAGCAGTGTGTATCTCTCTCCTGCATATAGCCTTAGTAATCACAGCTTAAGAAGTTCAGCAGGGTTAGGCCTGTATCACAATTACTATAACTCAAGTGAGCAGCTTTTGTCTCTTCCCAGTGCAGTCAGAAAGAAATTAAACCCAACACCTTTAGATGTGCTTCACATTATGAGACTTTGTGCTACAGTTACAGTCATGAACTCCTCTAAAAGATATGAGGAATGAGCCAAATTAGTTAAAGAGGAGCTCATTAATGTGCTCTGCAATCTTTTTAAAGTATAATCAGAAGAGTTTATAGCATAACTTCACAATAACCTCACAGGAAATCAACAATGGCTTCTGTGTCCTAACTTATACATTTCCACAGGAAAGAAAGGAGAAGCTTGTCTGATAAAAATCACAATTCTCTTGTTGTTGTTTTTTTTGTGATTTGGAACACCATGCCAGCTTTGTATGTGTGTTGTATATTCATATTGATGTCATCCAGAAAAACAGTCTAATAAAATATGCTTTAGGGAGACTTTAGTCAACCCAAACCTACAAGCGGAGCAGAGGTTTATTCTGAGCTTTCTTCTGTGTTCTGGTATGGAGAAGGCTATTAGCTCTCATGCATAAAAGTCAATCAGAAAGTAGTAAATGGGAAGATTTTTTTCCATATGACACTAGACTATTTTATGTGGAATTTTTTGCAAAGTTTTAAATTGTCATATAGGCCTATATAAGTGAAAATGGTAAGTCTAAAACTATGCAGTTAGATATAAGTCACAGACACTATATATATAGTCTGTGGCATCAGGTCACTGGACTTTGATGTTGTTGGAGCACAAACCCGAAGGGGTTTTTTTTGTCACTGTGCTGCAGGACCACAGAAAACAGAAACAAAATGACAGAGATATCCTCTAGAGAGTAAACTGCTATTAATGTGACAACATTTTTTTAAAAGGATTTTTTTCTGAGAAACTTACATTTGCCAACACATCTTTAGATATGTACTGAGATATAAAAGAAAACATTTCCCTGCATATTCTGACCCGTTTTCTCACAAGAGGCCCTTGCAGGAGTGGATACCGTGGTACACTCAGGTGAACAAAGCATTCATTCTGTGCGAGCTGATAGACAAGCTTTCATCACTGTCCCTCAACACTTAATTTCATCCCTTCCAATACACTTCTCAGGTGCACATTCCAGCCAAACTAACTCTACTGGGACTTCCCACAATTACCTGGCTCTTCATCTAACATGCCAGTGACAAAAGTATATTCTATACTGTCAGGCCTGGCCTGTGTCTGGAATTATATTTAGACTATATTTAATGTGCACAGGAAGCACTATATCCTTCCTTACGGTGACAAACAGAGAAGAGGAACAACTCTTTTTAAAGAAAAAACAATACAAAGTGACATTAATCTCAAACAAAATGCTTCTAAACAGTAGATGTGCAACTTAATTACTTTTATTTTTTAAACACTGCCACCTCCAAACAAACTATTACAACCATCTACAGCATATTACAACACCATGAAGTAGATACTGTCATAATTCATCAACATGATTCATTGATTGCGAACTGCTCTGAAACACAAAGAACACGCAAAAAAAAACTTATTAGGTTGTATTGCAATTTCTAGTTTTCAACTTCCAAATTTAAGTCGTTTGTTATAACACTTAAGATATTGAAGACTTTTATGACATTTAATTAAACTGAATTTAAGCTCAGCTATGGGCAAAAAAAGATTAAACATCTAAGGCGTCAAATCAAATGCTTCTGAACTTATTGCAGAGCAAAGAGTGCATTTATGTTTCAGGCAACACAGTGATTTCATAAAAATAATTAACGGTTTAAAAAGGTATAAACAGACTAGAATTGGACCATAAGTCATCAGCCGAAGAGCTCTATTGTAGATCAATAGCAGAATATTATCGGTTTAGTTTTTTCTCCTTGCTGCCACAGGCTATATTTCTCTGTTAGGTTAATATAATTGAACATTGATGCTTATAGAATTAGGCAAATTATATTGTTTAGATCTAATACTTTGTGAAAAAAAGGCAATGGTAGGGATGCACGATATATCGGCCATCAGATCGATATCAGCCGATATATGTAAATTTTTCTGTTATCGAACCGATAAGAAAATTTGGCCAATATTTTAGAGCCGATAAATAATGCATTATTTCCTGCAGAGACACTTCAGATGTGCACTGTTCACATCTGTTTGAACTGGTTTTTAATTGCTTGAAATATCATTGGAAACACTTCAAAAAGGAAAATACAGTGAATTCCAACATGTGCAGGGCGAGTCTGTCATATTATAATGAGATTATTAGTTACTGTAAAATAATGTAGCGCAATCTTTGTTCACCCTTGTTTTAGCACATTGTTAAGAGAAGAGCGCATCAACAACAGATCCACGACTAGCACAGTTTAGTTCGCTTTTGCATTTATAGTCTTTTGTGCAATTGTACGTTGTAATCTTGTGTTTATTTTATGCATATAAATCAGATTTTTCTCATATAGAAAGAGTTTGGTTAAGCTATAGCCTATAGAGGGTTAATAGAGTGCTTCAGTTGGCTAGTGATCATCTTTAGCTCAGCGCACGCAGCTCACACAGCAGCTTACAACATTAATAACTATGATTGAGATTGTCATATATATATATATAATATTATAATGAGAGCACTATTATAATAAAACGTTATGAATTTGTTTGGTTTGGTTTCTGTATTTCAGCGCATTGTAATATTAATTTAATAAAACTAGCATAATAATAATAGATAGAAAAGCTGCTTTATTTTTGATTTATGTTGAATTGTTTAATGCCTTTTAATGGTGAGACATTTTGGTAATTGGTCTCTCAAAAATTATGTAAAAATGTGGATTTAGATTTATCGACCAACATATCGGTTATCGGCTTTCATATTTAAAGAATTATCGGTATCGGCCAAAATTTTTTATCGGGGCATCACTAGGCATTGGTATTGTTGTTTACTGTGCTTTAAAGTAGAGTTGACTGCTAGCAGGAAATCTGTATTAGAGATATAAATCCTGCTGAGAAAAGAAAGGTTAGTGCTAACTGTCCACAAAGGCTTTTCGTTGTGCATTAAAGTAAAAAGAACAGCTTGTGTTTGTCTAATGCAGTAAGACACAGACACACACAAACTCTGTGTCACATACACAAACACCCTTTAGTCAAGCAGAAAACAGAAAACATGAGTAACTGACGGACACTCAATCCTCACGGCTGTGTGTGTTTGTCAGTACACAGTGATGTTGAAGCTCTGAGACTGCAGTATCTGATCCACCACTGGTCATATAAAGGAATAGACTGGAAAGACAAGCAGAAAGCAGACACCTCCATCCACCTCCACAACAGCAGAAAACCCACTAGCCTATTCAGCCTCAGTTCAGAGCTTTCCTGACATCCTTTTATGGAGCTTTAGTTCACGCTTTACAAACTTTTTTGTGAAGTGTAGGCAGCCTCCTTAAAAACCACTAAAATCTTTTGAATCGTTGAAATTGTTTGTGGCAGACTTTAAAGCCAAAGGTCACAGATGGAGTTCGGTTTGTGTGGGTGCATTTAGTAAACACTGATGACAGTGAAAACCTGTGTACTAGAATAGTCTATACTGCAGGTAATGTTTATGTACTGTACTATCTATGATTGTTACACACATAACTACTGTATAACTGCATATACTCTGCGCCAAGACTCATAAATCTGTGCATTTCCCATGAGTCCATTCTGCATCATTTTGTAGGACACTGTGGGAAAAATGATTCAGATGATTCCTACCATATGTGCTTATAACAAACAGCAGAAACATTAAACATAACTGTATGAAAAGCTCAGTGTGGTTGTGCTATTTTATCAGCATAGTGACAGTTTAACTAGATTTTTTATAAACACACACACACACACACACACACACACACATATATACATATATGTGATGAAAGCATCCGTTACATCTGTTAAAAGATAAAAAAAAAAGTCATGGTGATCTGTATGTGTGTTGCAAGTAATGTGAGGGGCAGATATATTTCTATTTAAAGCAGACATCCCATATTGCATAAATTCATTTAATTAATGGAAAGGAAAAGGAAGACCCTTTCCATCTATGAAGCCCACATATGAGCAAGAAACAGAAAACACACAATCAAAGTGGTGAGTTTCCCTCCATATGGAGCCTAGCAGTGAAAACAACATAACAACCTTGATTTAAAAAGAACCACAGCCTGTACTGATCTGAGGCCAGTTACATTAATACAAGTGCCATTAGATGAGCCTTACCATTACAGGAACCTTAAAAGTGCTACTCCTACCAGCACCCAACATTTGGTTGAAGGTGCGGTTTGGGTTACAATCTTCTGCATCTATATCTGCTGGGGTAACCAAATCCAGGGAGGTGTAATAAAATATTCATTAGAAAACAGAGATGGAAGTGTTGTTCTTGGATAAAGCAAACAAATGAGACAGAGAGGGCGCAAGAGACAAATTAATCCATCCAATCCAATATGAGAAGGCTGACTATGTGTTCGTGTTGTTGTCAAAATACCAACATTTCAGTAGTCTAACAACACCGGTAAAATTTCACTGTCCTCTGGACCAGCAATCCTAAAACTAATGGAACTACTTAATTTTTTCTATGATTAATTGATTAGTTATTAATGATAATAATAAGGAATTTAAAAACATTAGCATTTAGTGTTTTCAATTAAGTAAACATTTCTTTTAAAAGGTCAAGTGAAAAAAAAACTGAAAAAAGAACAAAGAAACACATTTGGCTATAAGTTTGCATCTGCACTCCAAGACAATGCAAAGATCTACTCAAAGATCTCTGTTCTATCGACACTGCAGAAAGGCAGGTATCTTTTTTTTCTTTTCAGTACTGACTTACTAGTGAAAGTACTGGTACTTTAATACTGCCAGATTCAAGCCTCTCTAGGAAAATTATGACAACACGGTAGGAAACAAGTCTGAATTGGGAATCACTTCCTGCAAGACAAAACCTGTACAGACAGGTGAGAGCAGGCTGGTCACCTGCCCTCATGGTTCCCATGGTAACAAAGACAGGTCACATGCCTGTTTGTTGAGCCCTCACCTCAGGCTATCCAAGGTGTTTCGCTTCCAAACCCCCCTCCGTCCCCAGAGACTGACGGAGACACAAGAGATGATGCTGTTTCAAAGAACTTCTAGAGTCTGTTTGTGAGATTTAATAAGACGAGCACACATTGATGCTTTAATAAACCTGGTGCAGATTTACAATGACATAATGTAATAAAAAGTGCGCTTTGTGCTTCTTCTCTGTTGATGGAGATCATTCAGGAAGTCATCTATGAGTCATCTGAGACTCAAACAGCTGTAAATGAACAGCAGAGAAAACAAGTTAGGCAGATAAAATTAGTTCCCGCCCAATTTTTCTCATTTTCCCACCAGGGATTTCTCAAAAGTGTTTGTTAAAGTCAAGAACTAGCTAACCATCTATGTGGAAAATCAAGACAAGTATTTGGAAACCGTAGAGAGACTGACTCAGATTTGTTGTGTTTAATGGGAATGGGCAGATCTATTTTGGCATACTATGCTTGCCGTGACTCTGATTGGTGGAAGTTTCTATACAGCATCATGGGTAATGTAGTTTCTCACCACAAATTCCACTATTAAACATGATTATAAAAAAAAAAAAAATGAAAGCATGTACAAATGAAAATGAAAGCATGTACAAACTAATACCCTCTGCGCTCACAACGCATCTGTCTTCAAAGGTTCATCAGAAATTATTAAAAATCAATATCCCTATGAATGAAAATGAATGATATTTCTGACTGTTGCTCTAGAGTGCACTGTCCTAATGTTTTTCTGGGCTGTAAAATGGCCACAACTCTGTTGTCATTCATGCTGTAGATATACTACTACAGTTGAGTACAGTGTGAGTTTATTTATAATCACTTATTGCACTCCAGCATGATTTACTCAATCAGCACTCAATTCTTTCACAGGCTGGCCTTCTCTTGCCAAAACCTCTCTTAATCCCTTGAAACTCTTCATAGTGACTGATGCTAAATAGGTGCATGATGAAAACTATCTCTGTAAGCAATGCTGTATTTCACCGTTCTTCTATCTATGTGCTACACATCTCAAACAGCAAATCGAGCTAAACAGGCACAACTCATTATTTTGTTTTCATGCTCCAGTACACGTTTTAAAAAATGGAGATGAATCAAAGACCTGGTTTTGCTTGGTCTGACAGAGGAACTGTTCAACAAGTTAAACAGGTCATATCATGAATTTTTCATATATCATATTAGTTTTCAGTGCACCTTCTCTTACATGGTCTATTTTGCGTTGCTGCAGTTGTGAGAAACCATCTTTGCATGCATTAAATGGTGCTTTCACACCAGTTTGGTAGTTCGTGACAGATTCATAAAACATGCGACACTGAAATGTGCGGTTATGAATAAGATCACAGTGAAATGGTCAGAACTTGTTAAAACAAACTTCAGTCTTGTTGCATTACTCTGCATGCAACACATTTTGTTTTCAATGTGTAAATGTAGGCTGCTTGTCACCATAAGGTGTGCGTTTTGCCTCAAGCTGTGTTACATCAGCACATTGTTGCAGCACGTTTCTTTCTTACTTCCTTCTTTCTCTCACTCATTCATTCATTCTGCAATGTCTTTTCAACACCACCATCTCTCACAATTGATTTCGGCTACACTGTGGGTCACATACAGGTCTCTCACTCAGGCTTGAAGCTCAGCTAATGTATAACAGGGGCTTTCAACTGGCTCGTGCACGTGGGAGGTGAGAAAAGTGTGCAATTTCCAGAAAGTGCTACTGACTTCCTTGTGTCTAGGGCTGGTCAAAAAGAGCTGTTATTACATCATGGAGATGTGCTGAAGTGATCTGTGAACTCTGACTGACAAAGAAAGCTACACGAGACATTCTGCTCTCTACATTTGATTTTGTGTCATACAGAAAACTGCAAAACACTGCCATCATTTCAAGGAGGGTGAACATCAGGTCACTGCTGAAAAAAAAAAAATATCAACCAAGGATTCTTCCTCACACCCTGTAAACCTTCATCATGGATTAATAGATAATAGCTTCACATTAGGACTGTCTGCAATGACAGGAGCAGGGTAAAACTATCTAAAACAAGCAGTGTGTATAGAAACAGGTTGATCAAGCTTTAAAACCAACACCACGTCGCTAGAAACAGCAGAAAACAGAGTTTCACAAATAACTCTATGCATGTTCTAGGATTCCAACAAAAACATATATACTTTTTTTTCTTTTTTGGAGGATGTATAAAAGTCCATGCTACAAAACAGGTAGTTATATAGCCTTCTCACACACCTTTAGGGGTACAACAGCTTGTCACTGGGGCAGTATTACGAAAGGGATTACTTTGTACATAGTAATACTAAATTATTATTAATATCATGTACCTTTAAGATACAACCATGAAGCTTTCAGGGATAAATGAGGTACAACAAAAAATATTTATATATTTGTGCATGCATGTATGTTTAGTATCATATTTCATATGACTGATGCATGTATGTTTTGTATCATATTTGATATGACAGACTTCTATGGCCCATAGAGTATGATACAGTGAGAATATAGCGCTCAAAACAATTTTATCCAAAGGCCTAAAAGTGTGCAGTTTGGTGCAGATGATATTTATGTTAATCACAGAGCATAACATACTACAAATATAAAATGCATATAAATTTAAGTTGATAAACCTGATCCACTCCAGCTATTGTATACAGTTATACATCATGTCCTGAAGGGGGGTGTTTTAGAATCATCCCAAAAAGCTTTCGAGGGAAATAGATGTTTTCAGCCGCAGAGACAAGCTGTTATATCCCTAAAAATACCATTTTCTGCATTTTTTTAATCACATCATATGACATGTACTTCTATCCACTTATTAAAGGCTCAGTCCCCTGACATTAGTGTATTGATCAAGGACACAATGGGGGCACTACATGCATTAGCCAAACTGGGATTCGAACCGAGCAGCAGCTTTTAACCATTAAGCCACACAGCTCCACTCGCAGGCAGAGTCTAAACATTTGGTCAACAACGCCACGGTGTCTTTAGATACTATTTTGAAGGCTTTAATCATCTTACCAGATTGAAGATCGTCTCCACAACGTCCCGGTTGGAGACTTCTCCAGCCTCCAGGAGCCCCGCCAGAACGGCGAACTTCATGCGGATTCCTCGGATGGGAATCCCGACAGCGCTGTCACCTGCGCTCGCCATGACGGAGTCAGGTGAAGGGGAACAGGTGTGACACCTGTTTGACCCTACAGCCGAGTTAAACTAACGTTACCGGGAAACGTACAGAAAATATGAGCGTTAACGTTTAGTTGACAGAGGCGAAGAACAGGTCCAGGCGTCCATTCACGGCCAGTTTGTCCGTTAATTTTGGCGGTTGATGTCACTACACCTGACTGACAGGAATTATTCTAACGTACTGTGGAGAAAACAAATCAGCTATAAACTTGTCAGAAGGAAGAGAAAACCGCGCTGTGGTGAGCCTAGATACGAAACACACTGATTCTCGATCTCCACCGGATTAATAAAGGAAACACATTTAAACAAAAACGTAATTGAAGTGTTCGCGAGTGTCAAACAGGAAACAGCGGTGATGAAGAGATTCCGTGCAGGTAACGTTAACGTTAACGTGAGTCGGACCGATAAGCCGCAAAAAACTACAAAATATAAGGCAAAGAGCATCCAACATTGGCGTTTGGGGATCCCTCCGAGGAGAAGACAATCCTCTCGTTCGCTGTGGGAACTGCTGGAGTGAAGTTTCAGGGGTAACCGACTTTACAGCGCCATCTCTTCCTGAATCAGCTCCTACAGCGCTCCGTCTCCGCCATGACAGTGGACCTCAGGGTTGCCAGGTTTTCATAACTAAACCCTCCACATTGCTACTCAAAACTATCCCAGTCGCGTTCCGGGTTTTTAAAATACAGTTCCCTCCTCAAAATTTAAATTTCCGGTGGCTAAACCTCACATAATTGAGGTCGCTCCTATGGAGCGCACAAAAAACAAAGCCGCGGCAACAGCGTTAAAGTAGTCCAGTTGCGCGGGAATACCGCGGATTTGGCAACCCTGACAGAGCTGCAAGCTGCGCATGCGCAGTGCGCCGCGAGCGGCGAGAAGGTGGGTGTCTCAGGTGTGTGAGGTACTAAACTAGTGAGAACCTGTTAGGACGGAGTGACACTTCATACTGAGGATCTTGTGTCAAAGACGCTCTTTTGTGGTTGTGGTGGTGGTTTACGATAATGCACTTGCTTTGAGAATGGCATAGAGACATCTGGAGGACAGAGGGATGAAAGGCATGACCTAATCAGAAACGTGGTTTGCATCAAGATTTGACTTGGTAATATCAAATAAAATGTGCTATTAATATTCATATTATTATTTGTATTGTGGATTGTGTATAATAATTAAACAACTTGCATGCACAATATTATGTTTTCTTCAAATCAATGATCTATTAAACTATTTAAAAATAAATTATAGTAAGATCAAACTTATTGTTGAACTATATGTAGAGGAAGAACATATCAGAAGTCAGAAAGACCTTTACAAGTATGTTTACACACACACAATGAATTTTCCGGTGTAGAAGAAAGTTGAAACACACATGATATTGCAGACTTATGTAGGAATTGCACAGTAGAGATTAAATTCAACACTAAAATACGAACTAAAAAAAATTAATAATGCACTATATATAGATGATGAAATATAGAGAAAACATATAGCCTAATTGTTTAAATTAATGTACAGATATGTTATTTACACATGAGATCCTCTTTTTTTGGAAGATAATGCAGTTATATTAGCTTTCCAGGATTTTAGACAATGGAGCGAAGAATGGGTTTGATTCCCAGTGAAACCAAGAAGTAGCATGGAGAAATAACGTGTAAATTGCTTTGGATAAAAGTTTCTTTCAGATGCATGAATGTAAAGTTATTATAGATGGTTTCTATTACTCAACCTCATGTCATTCCAACCATGACGAACCATGATGTGCTCTTCTTTTTTGGGGTCTTTTTTGTGCATGAGAAATGCAGTAAGTAAACAATGGCAGAATTGGGTGAACTATCCCTTTAAGTGTGCATGAAATAAGAAATTTGCAGTATATTTTGTAATGCATGTTATAGACAGTATTATGAATGATTTATACATGATACGTCATTTTTACTTTTTTACTATTTTTACTTAATTTTTAATCATGATTTCAGAATTCTCTCTGGTTACATAAATTACATGAATTCATAAATAATTTAGTCTGATTAAACCCCATCCCTCTACAATCAGCTGCACGCTGGCATTAATCTGAATGCAACAAACCAAGTCCCAGCCTACTTTTTTTTCCATACTCCACTACATTTTGATGTGCATCACAAAATAGAATAAAAATCAGTCACTACTTCCATTTCAACGTGACTTCAAAGAGTAATTTGCTATTTCACCCATTGTATCTAAATCTGAGATCATGATATTTTAGATTCATTTATTCAAATTGTTTCACATGCAAAGATTGATTAAAGAACACAACAAAGCACATATCATTATTTTGTTGCATGTAAACGTTACTGTTAACTATAAAAAGACACACCATTAGCCTACACTGAGGTCTTGAATATTAACTATTTTCCTAACTAGCTTGTCTCATTATATTTAACGTGTAGTTTCATGACCCCTTTGAGTCGTTGCCAAGGAGTCAGCAGCTCATTGACTGTGTTGACTCTATATACAGTCCCTCGGGGGCCGCAGAATTAAAGGTCTAGACTCTGTAGCAACAAAGAACAATTTGTCTCACAGGCACTGAACTTTATAATGACATCAGACCACACAGATGCATACATAAAGAATTCATTACAGAAATAAATTTGCAGAAAATGCTTTTTTTTTCTAATTCCAAATGCTTTCTTCTCAAAGTAACAGGATGTGGCAGCTAGAAGCTTGTTATAGTGTAAATAAAAAAATGTCAGTTTTAATCATGCAGCTATTGCAAGTGAAGTGTGGACTTTTGTTCTTGGGGTGAAAGATAAAATTTTGAAATAATATAACAATAATTCTGCCTTTGGAAACAATAAGGAATGCCATATGATCATTTAGATATCGTAATAATAACAGCCATTATTGTTCTTATTATTAAATGACATGACTAACAAGACATTGGATGATGGTACATTATTAATTAATTTACTGAGCCATTTATTTATTTATTTGTTGTCTATATATATATATATATATATATATATATATATATATATATATATATATATATGGACGATTAAAAAGATAGTTCACCCTAAAATTACCATTTACTCACCCTCAACTGTTTGGTTACCAAAATTCTTCAAAATATAACTTTATGTTTAACAGTAGAAAGAAACTCGTACAGGTTTGGAGCAACAGTGACGGTGATCAACGTTGACATAATTTTTATTTTGCGGTAAACTATCCAAAGTCCTATCGAGCTATCTCTACGTATGACTAAACTTCCAGTTTTTCACCTATTATATTGACAAGTGTTTCTTAAATGCCTTGAAGAAGTGTTTTTTTTTTTTTATCTATATGTTTTACTATGGCTATTACTTTCTATAATTAGTTGTAATATCTGTTAGTTATTTAATTTATTGAATTTTCTTCTGTTCTAATTCTTTCTTTTTTCTTTTTCTTTTTTATTGGTTATGTATTATGTTTGGGTTTGGTCTTAAAACATAATTAAAAACAATATATTTTCTTGTTGTAATAATATCTGTTTTAATATAAAGTTTGAACATAAATAAATGTTTTGCAGAAAATTAATCATTAAAAAGGAAAATAAAGTATATATACATTACATATACATACACACATATATATATATATATATATATATATATATATATATATATATATATATATATATATATATATATATAATGTACATATAAAGTATTTTTATTGTAATATGTGACTTCTCTGTCAAATAAACATGGAAATATAGAAAGTATTATAATAAGAGACCTCTTCTTCAACAAATTCACCAACTTAATTAAGAACTTTACAGCCATTAATGAAACAGAACAAATAAAGATATAGGAGAGGGACACACAGCAGCACTGGCTGCGAGATACATGTAGACAGCAGGTGTGTGTATGTGTGTGTGTGGGTGTGTGTGTGTGACCTCAGTGTGTCTGACCCTATTGTGCACCTCAGTGATCTGTAGTGTGTTTGTGTCAGTTTGTGTATTTCTATTTAAGTTAAAGACTGGTATCAAATGTTCACACATTATAGTTTGTTACAGTTTAATATTCTAAGATGATATAATATTCAGTTCCATTACTGTGATGTTCAATTATTTTTTATTATTGTTGTTATTTTTTACACTAAGCTTTGGCAATATTGTATCATTTAAAATCACGCCAATAAAGCAATATTGAATTTAATTTAATTTAATTTAAAGTAGTGAAAAAATGCAGGCAACACTCGTGTTTGTTTTTTATTTTAGAAATATACATTGTAGGCTTTTATACTTATGTTTGATACTGTTTTAACTTTTATTCTTTAATATTTTTAATTATTTTAGGTTATTTTTTTGTTTTTCGTTT
Source organism: Carassius auratus (assembly GCF_003368295.1). Taxonomy (NCBI): domain Eukaryota; kingdom Metazoa; phylum Chordata; class Actinopteri; order Cypriniformes; family Cyprinidae; genus Carassius; species Carassius auratus. Next base: position 32,139,252 of record NC_039243.1, read on the forward strand.
AAATGTTGTTTTTTAATTTCGTTGTATGCATTTGTCTTTTTTTTCTTAAATGTGTGTAGTATTTATGCAGTATTAGGTTTAGTTTTGGATCTGACAGTAGTTGTTTCAATACTACAATTGATTGCTTGTGTGGTCCACACTTGTTGCGAGTCGCTTTGGATAAATGACTAAATATAAACACTAGAAGGCAACATTGTGCGTAACTAGCGAAATCCCGCGAGATATTCCTATTCTCGAAGTCGCTTTAATCTCGCGGTATTTCCTCATTTCCTCCTCTTTCACTCCCTGTGTTCAACATGGCAGTCGGCAAAAATAAGAGGCTGACAAAAGGTGGCAAAAAAGGTGCCAAAAAGAAGATGTAAGTCACAAATGAATCTCCCGACTGTGTAGTTACTCTGATATAAACTGTTCTGGGTGATATTTAGCTTGTGTGGATGAAGGATGCGCTCGATGTTTAAGGGATTGTGTGTAGCGGTCTTGCTAGCATGACTAGCTCATTGACGGCCTGTCGTGTGTGTTTTCTCATAACTTTATCCTTTTATCCCAGAGATAGCGATGTCCTCGTATTGTTTTCTAATGCACTAGGCTTACAACTTTAATAAAGGATTCAGTTTAGCCCAAAATGAGCGCGGGAAGCTGCTAATGCTAACGTGAAGGGTTCTTAGCTAGTTTTCTAGCATAACGTTACTTTACTGACTTCAATTTTTAATGTGACACGTGTTGAGAGGCTCGAAGTTATTTTAAAGCTTTCTCATATTTTAGGTAACAACCAAAGCAAATATAAGTCCGTTTCAACATTTGATCTATGAAAATGTCTCCATTGTAATCTTAGCTTGCAGACGACCACCTGTCTCTCTCTGAAGTGAGTTTTCTCTTGCAGTGTGGATCCATTCTCCAAGAAGGACTGGTATGATGTCAAAGCACCAGCCATGTTCAACATCCGCAACCTGGGCAAGACTTTGGTCACCAGGACTCAGGGAACCAGTGAGTGCTTTTAAAGGCTATAGCGTTTGTTGACACTTCCAGAATGACAATGTCCTGATCATTTACTCTCATGTAATACAAGATGTTTGTGTCTTTCTCTCTTAAGTCGTGAAGAAACTAAGGTTTTTGAGGAAGACTTTTCAGGATTTTTCTCTATGTAATGGACTTCGGTGGGGTCCATCGGGCTGAAGGTCCAAACTTAAGCTTCGAAGGAGCTCTACACTATCCCAGCCGAGGAATAAGGGTCTATTCTAACGAATTGATCGAATTAAAAATCAATGCTCGTCTTGCACCTGCTGGACAAACAAGTTGGATTTGTCATGCAATATCTGCTCTTCGTCTGTGTACTCTGTAAACGCATTTTCTCCTACTTTTTTGTTTTACTGTTGTTTTTTTAAAGGGCATTTAATTTTTTCGAGGCATTTAATTTTTTGCATGCTTGCTTTGTAAACACTGGATCGTTACTATCACCTAAGTCACATGTGACCTTTCCAACATGATTGTCATGCATGTAGTAGACTTTTGTGCATTTGTGGTTGTGTATATAAAACTTATTCTTAATAGCAAATGAGTGATGGTTTTTCTAGACAAAACCCTTATTCCTCGGATCATGTAGAGAACCCTTTGAATCTGCAATTTGGACCCCGCTGAAGTCCATTATATGGAGAAAAATGTGCAATGTTTTCCTCAAACCTTAGCTTCTTCGCGCCTTAAAACAGAAAAACCTGAACCTCTGGGATGACTTGGGGTGAGAAAATCATCAGGATATTTTTATTCTGGAAGCAAGCTAATTTTTTAACACTGGTGGGAAAAGGCACATCCATTTGTGTCTCAATTTTTTGATGCGAATCCATATTCGTGCCGTATTGCTGTGAGAAGACATGAGGACCATAGTTTCAGTCCCAGTTTACTGTTGTCAGATCACCTAAGATCTAATATACATGTCATAGCTCTATAAACTGCAGTGAGTTTAACGACATGTCTTTTATAATCTAGGAATTGCCTCTGATGGTCTGAAGGGACGTGTGTTCGAGGTCAGTCTGGCTGATCTGCAGAACGACGAGGTGGCTTTCCGCAAGTTCAAGCTGGTCACAGAAGACGTCCAGGGCAAGAACTGCCTCACCAACTTCCATGGCATGGACCTCACCCGTGACAAGATGTGCTCTATGGTCAAGAAGTGGCAGGTACAGTCGAGTTAGCATGTCACCTTTACTCACTGGATGCTTTAGTTTAGGTCATTGCCATCACATACAAAAAAAACCTTGTATCGCCCTCAAATGGAGTTAATGCTACACTTTTCATTGTTCACTTTAATTTATATGCATGCAAATGCTGAAAAACTTGACTTTTTGTGAAGATGTGTGACCAACGGAAGACTGATATGGTGTGATCTCTTAGCTTAAGACTAACTTTGAAGCTGCAGGTTTGCAGCATTGCATTTTGAATTTGTTTTTTTTTTTTAATAGCAGCAGAAAGTTGTTATCATGACCTGCGTGTCTGAAGAAGTTTTGCATGCTCAAAGTCTGGTGTGACCACCGTTTTAATGTTGCATAGTTGTAAATAAAAAGAAAATGGATAGGAAAAAAAGTTTTTTTTTTTTTTTTTTTTTTTTTAAGAATAGAATTGTAGTAGTGAGTGCTGAAGTTAGAGGTTCAAATAAAGATGCATTTTAAGCCGATTCTTTAACAATAGAAAAAAAGATTTCTTTGTTTCTGCATGTTCTAATGAGTGATTGTTTCAAATCATGAATCAGGTTTGTGTCCCTTACTTTATTTAATTTTGTAGAATTAAGATCTCCCAAAATTGTAATTTACTCACCTTCATGTCATTCCAAACCCTTAGGAATTTGGTTAACACAAGATATTTCGATATCCTACATAAGTACTGTGTATCTGCGCATTGAAAGTTTTCCATAGTTTGCTTTTCGTGCAGGCTGTGTTCTAAAATGCTAACAAGCTGTTATTTCTAAATAGACAATGATTGAGGCTCACGTTGATGTGAAGACCACCGATGGCTATCTTCTCCGTCTGTTCTGCGTGGGCTTCACCAAGAAGCGCACCAACCAGATCAGAAAGACCTCTTACGCTCAGCACCAGCAGGTCCGTCAGATCCGCAAGAAGATGATGGAAATCATGACCCGTGAGGTCCAGACCAATGACCTCAAGGAAGTGGTCAACAAACTGTACGTATGATGGTTGTTCAAGATCTACAGGATGATTATTGGGGCTGTGTTTGAATTAGATTGTGCAGGAGGGTGGGCTTTGATACTTGAATGGAATGGTCTAAGATTTAATGTGGTTTAAATACTGAATGTTTGCTGGTAAGATCAAGTGGTCAAATGATGTCTTGGTGTTTATTTTAGTAGACACTATTGTACAGTGGAGCTCATGCTTATGAATACAGAGTCAGTAGTGTATCTTTTGACCTGTAATTGTCATGCAGCTGTGTGTAATGTTTTTATTTATTTTTTGTTCTGTAGGATTCCTGACAGTGTAGGCAAGGACATTGAGAAAGCCTGCCAATCCATCTACCCTCTACACGATGTCTACGTCAGGAAGGTTAAAATGCTGAAAAAGCCCAAGTTTGAGCGTAAGTTGAGACGTTTGATGAACATGCTTGGCTTGTTTCAAATTTAAAAATATGCAAATGACTAACAAATGTTAGTTTGAGCTAGATGTTGTAGTACTTTCATGGCCGGGGTCCCTTGCATTGACACTTAAGAGCATTATTTGATGCTTCATCTCATAAATTTACCCAATTAATCTTGTGTAAAGTGAAACCATTTTTATTTCCATTTTTCATTGGACCGTTTTTAGGTTTAGAAGCATAATTGTATGAGATTAATGTATTTCTGAAACTTTATGGTACAGTTGGTAAGCTGATGGAGTTGCACGGTGAGGGTGGAACCAGCAGTGCTGCTGCTAAACCTGCAGAGGGCGACACTGGGGCCAAGGTGGAGAGAGCTGACGGATATGAGCCCCCCATTCAGGAGTCCGTCTGAAACTCCCAACACAAACAGCTGGTGTCAATAAACGTGTAAATTTGAGTCTGTGTGCTGGTGGGTTTTTTTTTTGTCCCATCAAACCGGCTGAACATCATGTTCATGCTTTTATATCTCCTGTCAGAAATATCAGTTTTCGTTCTGTTTTGACGCTCGTGTTGGAACTGAATGTTTCCAACATGGAATTTGATTTTAGTAACTTCCAGGTCTGGATGAATATAGGAATAACACAAGTGTGAATTTTTTTTTTTTTTTAAATATGTATTTAACCTCTTCACTGTCACTCATGTTTTTGAACATTGACTTTGTAATCTAAACTTATATTTTCATAATTCATGAACTAAAATACTTAGTAACATGATATTTATGTACCCTTTACATGGTAATTCAATGGCTAATTTTAAAATGAGTTTTACAGGATACATTATTATTTTTTTTTAACTGTTATGATGTAGATTTTTGAGGGTGCACTCTTGTCAAAAATTAATCGATTACTTTTCTTACATAATTTTTAACAAAATACATTAGTAAAATATATTTGGGAGTCTCCAGCGATATATAGTTTGTCAAGATTAGATTACATTGTAATATAGTGAAGTAAATGTAGGCGTCCTACAGAGGGGGCGGGTAACGTTTAACAGGTAAAAAGAAAAAGGGAGAAGAGTAGGCAGCCAGCAACTTCCAATATTTTAGGAGCCTATTTCCATTATGCAAAAGTATGTTTTTGTCGTAAATTTGACCCAGGAGCACAAAACCAGTCATTTTTTTGAATCCGCTTTCATTTGGTGCATGGTTTATTAGGATCTGACCGTTTTTGGCCAATATACAATCATTTGCAAATCTGGAATCTGAGGGTGCACAAAAAAAATCTAAATATTGAGAAAATTGTCTTTAAACTAGTCCAGAGGAAGTTCTTAGCAATGCATATTACTGTTCAAGAATTACGTTTTGATATTTATGGTAGGAAACTTACAAAATATCTTCATTGGACAAGATATTTACCTAATATAATGATTTTTTTTTTTTTTTTTAAGAAAATATTATTTTGTCCCATACAATGTATTTTTGGCTATTTTTACAAATATATCCCAGAGACTTGTGACTGGTTTTATGGTGTCTGTTCACAAATGAGTCTTTTTTTGGCCTCGATTAATTGAAAACGCTTGATAAATGTCAAACCACAATTATATCAACCTAATGTGTCCGAGGTTAATAAATGCAGGTTTTGTAAGCGTTTCCCCTTTAAGGGCAGTTTGTACTCAAACTGGGCTGGAACCACATCCCCCCCCCCCCCCCCCAACCCAATATTACACCCCTAAAATATGTCCCCTTGGTACAATATGGCATTGGACGTTTAATATAACAATAAATACTGGCAGCTTTTTACAGGGACATTATCCATTATTTTTTATTCATTAACCCTTAAACACAATGCACTAAAGTGCAAAATGTGGCATATTTTTTACAGATTTCCTTAGAGTGTAAACACATATGAGACACAAAAAAGAAGTAACTCCCATAGCAGTTCATGAATAGATTTTTAGCAGACCGTGGATTTGGAATATTAACAATAAATATATATTAGACAAAACAAAGCGGATATGAAAACGAGAGAAGAAAAACACTGCTTCTGAGGTTGCCTCTTACCAATTTCTCCCTCCTGCACAGAGAACAAAAAGAGAAATATTAAAAAGCGTATTATTATTTAAACAGCATGCAAAGTTCTGAAAAGTGTATTTCCTGCTCCTGTCCACTAGAGGGCTGTCCTGCAGTCACTCTATAAGCCCACCTGGAACAATCTCAACAAAGGCTTTGGGAAAGAAGCCTTCTCTGCCATTTATCCGTCCGCTCCACCATTCATCATCTATGTGAGCAGTGACCAGGATCCTGTCTCCCTGCTGGAAGGCCAGATCGTCCTCCGTCTCTGCTGTGAAGTCATACAGCGCCACGGCCCACTCTTCACTCTTACATTCAGCCTGTAGACAAACAATAAAAGCTTGGATCTTTTTTACATTTTATACATTTTTTTATACTGTTGCAAAATGTAAAAGGCTCTATATGTTGGATGTATTATGTGCAACTTTATCTAGAGAGACCAGATTTTTTTTATTGCATCACTAAAGTAACTATATTAGCATCCTGCTCTTCATATAAAGTATGTCAAACTTTATCTGCTTTCATACAGATTGCTAAAAGAGAGCATTATATACTGTAATGTGCAGCATTTCTCAACTGCTTGATAGCTTGTATTGTCACAAAATGTAAACTATATTTACTCTAACCTGTAAAATGTTACTATAAGGAAGATATTATATAATACAACAAATAACATCGAGGTTTTCTGTAAAGGTGCTTTAAAACACTTTTTTTTGAAGTGCATTTAAAATTAATCTGTCTTGACTTATTTTTGATTTAATGCATCATATCATGTAGAAATGTAAAGTAAATTGTCAGACGTGTAAGTGTTTGTTTAAAGGGATAGCATACCCAAAAATGAACTTTTTGGTCACCGTTCACAGAAGACCAGAATCTATAGTCTTTTAAATCTTTTGTGTTTCACAGAATAAAGTAATACGGGTTTAAAATGCCAGAAGTAATTACAACTGTGCTTTTAAAGTTGCAATGAAACAAATAGAGACAGATCTTTTCTTCCATACTGTGATGTACATTAAAGTGTAATGAATACTTCAAAAAGTGCATTGCAGAGCATTGCACTCTTAAGTGTTAAGCTTTATGCGCTTTTCATTACAGGAAAGATTCAATGTAACAGATGGGGAGATGGAGATGGATACCTTACTGGCTTTGTAAGACATTCGAGAATTAGATGAACCGGCCATTCCTAAGAAATGAAACACAACCCAGTTAATCTAAAAGGTAATATGTAAGCAAACAGATGCAAGGATTTGAATATGACAGAATTCTCCAGATCTGCTGCTGGACCTTTTTAAGAGAGAGTACCAAAGGAAGCTACTTATTAAAATAATTGCACTTTTTTTTCTAAGCATTGCATTTTTTGCAAATAATTTTTACTTTTTTTGTTATGACCTTTATATATTCAAATTCTGACCTTAAAAAAAAATATATATATATATATATATATGTAATGGAAAAAATTCATAAGGTCAAAAATTTTTTTTACTTTAAATAAAATGTGAATAATTCATAGATGGATTGTTTTGAGCTCTTACCAGGCAGTGCAATCTTATTCGGAGCAGATTTCTGCACCGGGGCTGGAGGGAGATCCTCAAGCACTTCCACAAAGTTAAGAGGGAAAATACCAACTTGGCCGTTCAGTTCCCCACAAGCCCACTCGTCTCCCACATACTCTTTAAGCCGAATCACATCACCTTCAGAGAACGAGAGCTCATCGCTCTGCTCTCCCTCAAAGTCAAACCTCCCGACACACCTTGGGCCTCTGAAGAAAACACAGGCATTTCAAAAATGAGTCTAACATTGCAGTCGATCAGATATTAATTTGTGTTTGAGCTTTCACAATCGAATCCGTTGAGGGTGACGTACCTGACAGGCTCAGGAGATGGTTTGGTTTGCCATTCATTGCTGGATGCTGGTGTGGATGTACCAGGCTTGTTATGAAAAAAAAAACAAAGAAAGAAAGTGGTAGTTATTTATCAGTTTCATCAGCACTGAACATACATGCTTAACCTTCTGAGCCAAGATTTTTGCAACCCTGTTACCATAATTTGAGACTTTATTAGAAATAATAAAATAATGCAATTTTGGCGTTTTTCTGCTTTTAAACATAATTTTTAAAGCAATTTAACAATGTATAATGTGAGCAAATTGCATCAGAATGAGTAACAGGTTTAGCCTAAATAGCACATCACTGAGTAAGAAGTAGAAAGTTACAGTTTGGTTTGTTTTTTAGTTTTACTACTTCCATTAAAAAGGGTTGCATGCGAATGTGGGATACAAAAAAACATAACAGGACCACTTTAACAGCTGAACAGATTATTGCATAACAGTTATAGGATTGTTTGTTGAGAAGATCAATGAAGTGACAGGCAATAATCACAATACCAATATTTTATTATATACTGTACATGTGAAAACTGCATGAAAGCTGAATAAATAAGCTTTCCATTGATGTCTGGTTTGTTATAATAAGTCAATATTTGTCTGAGATGCAACTATTTGGATTCTGAGGGAGAGAAAATCATCTTTAAAGTTGTTCAAGTGAAGTTCTTAGCAATGCATATTACTAATCAAAAATTACATTTTTATATATTTATATATTTATATATTTATAGGAAAGTAAAAAAAAAAATTATCTTCATGGAACATGATCTTTACTTAATATCCTAATGATTTTTGGCATAATATAAAAATCAACAATTTTGACTCATACAATGTATTTTTGGCTATTGCTTCAAATATACCCCAGAGACTCAAGACTGCCTTTGTGCTCCAGGGTCACATTTATGTAATAGTTCTCACACACACACACACAACTCAAAACAAACTCTTTAAAATGAGTCATGAGACATTGTCTACAGCATCTGTGGAAAATTCCCCATGCAATATTTACCAGAGTCTTCACGTAGTTAATGGGGAAGATCCCAGTGATGTTTCTGCATGTTCCCATGTACCACTCTCTGTCCAGCTGTTCTACATTAGACACCACATCACCGGCATTTAACGCCAGCTCTCCAGGCTTCTCTGAGACACAAACACAGGACAACATATGATCATTACAGGAGCAACTACACAACCGCCTCTGACACCGATTGAAAATAAGATACACAGATTTATATATATACTACTAGTTAACTGAGCCAGTTCATGTAACCACTGTCGGTGTGTTTATGTCCATGCTTAAGTTTATGTTTATTCCACGTCATGTCAAGCCAAGCATTTGTTAAGTGTGAATTAACAAGTTTTGCGTTCATGTTTGTGTTGAATAAAACTGCACTTGGGTCTATCATTACACCGAGGCTCTGGATTACATTTAATAATGTTCAGTTTTGATTTTTTTCGATTCATAAGATCTCAAAATATCGTCAGGAGCCACGGCTATTAATTTTGTGTTCCTTGATATCCCTTTTCCGTGACTCTTAAAGTGACGGTAGCCACTGACTTGCATTTTATGAATCACCAACATCCACGTTTTCAGCTAAAAATCTTCTTTACTGTTCTACTGGAGAAATAAAGTCACCTACATCTTAGATGGCCTGAGGATGAGTCAATTAACAGCACATTTTCACTTTTGTGAGACCTATCCCTTTAAATGATGCTTGCCTTGGAAAACAGACCTTTGCTTTCTTACACAGAACCCAATGTCTATCTGTATTCACCTGGAGTGAAGTCATACAGGGCTTGCACTCGCAGAGATCCAGTGTTTTCCACCATGCCACTAAAAGAACGGTTTTTCTGTAGAAACACATTGAGAGCAATGTTAGAATGTCGACATCCCAAGATAATACTTACTGTACTTTCTACTAAAACAACTTTTCAACACTGAGTCGATAATAATGTCGAATACCTGAGGTGCTGAATTGCTGGGGACATTTGTTAAGGGGGTGATAATCTTCATGTGTGTTTTCTGCACTCTCCCTTTAGCGTTCCCCACTTGGCATTCAAAAGTTTTGCGGTCTAATTCCTCAAGCAAGACGAGGACTTCATTTTTCTGTTGGAAATTAATGATGGAAATGCATTAAATTTCCAATGCATGAACCATTTGTATCGCATTATGGGACTACTGTGAATGTATTGACCTGAAAGGAGAGCTCTCCAGTGTTAGTGCCATTGTAGTCAAACTCAGCAACGCCGTGAGGGATCTCAAGCTGTGTGAGCCAAAAGAAGAGTGTAGTAGAGTTGCATTAATTTGTTCAGTCCTTCTGTTATACAATTAAATCGTTAAAATGATATCTCACGGTGTATCTGTTGTAAAGACGATGTCCAGGGTTGGGTCTCGGCGGTAAGGCAGGTCCTTTTTTCGAAGCTCTGTGGTTTTGTTGCTGCCATTGAGGTTGCTGTTGTTTTGAAGGCACTGTTTGTGAAAACCCTGAATCTGAGGGCCGACGTACGGAGCCGTTTTTCCGTGGAGGAGGAGGTCGTCCCGGGCCGGGTTTAGCTGGTGGCGGTCGAGCAGGGAGAACCTTTCCTCCACTCGGTCTGAAATATTATAAATTATTAATTATTATGCAAAATCAGTGTCACACATCCCTGGCTCATGCTTTCAAAACCAACCAGCCTTGAAAAGAGAATGCATGTTTAGTAAGTCGAATAAGAGAAACTGATGCGTAATAAATACATGATTCATTTACCGTGGTGGAAGAGACAAATCAGATGAGATCCTGAAGGAGTCCTGGGGGGGGGGGGACATTTGAGGGAAGATTTCATCATTTGTGCACTTACGATGTATACGAATAAATTAAAAAAGATAATATTTGGTTATTATATATTATGCCAGAAATATTTTAACACAATTTCTCAAATGCAGACGTGAAACTTGTTCAGTGTATGTGTGTTATTGTGGGATATATAGCTTCTGTACTAAACAGGGTTGTTATTATTATTCAGTTTGCTAGCTGTAAACATTACTTATAATGCTCTGCCAGACTCTCTTTAATTCCTGTGTGCTTTGACTTGAAGTGGCCATAAAATAAAATAAGTATTTTTCAAGGCTGAGGAAAGAGAGGTAAAGGAAAACAAAGAAAATTCCCTGTTGATCCATTCTGTTCTCGTTGACATTTCTGGAAAAGTGCATTTTTATTTTTCAGACGACACAAATCTCAGCAGATTAAAGAGTCTGGCATCTGATCTTGTGAGCTAAACTGAGATTTTCGGACAGCTGTTTATCTGATTGTGTAAGGACTCACTTTGAGAGAGGGTTTAGCAGGTGTGGGTGGGCCGCCCACAGGCTTCTGCACATATAAAGGTGGATCTTCTGCCATCTCTTCAAAATCTGAAAGGCAGAAACTCATACACTTACCATGCAATAATCATAATCATGCTGTTTACACGATGCAGAACATGCACTACTATTCAAAGTCTGGGATCAGTAAGAGTTTTAGAAAAAGATAATACTAAAGTGATTTTGCTTTATGATCTCTGTGATCTCTCTTGGTTTATTTCTGGGTACAGATTGACAGCAGTAAGAACCACTTTAATCTTGACATGTACTGTAGGGGTGTGTCCATTAGTGGTCACTCTTGAGTAATTGGTTGTGTGTGGATGTTTCAGTTAATAATAAACCAAGAGTGTGCGACTGTGCGTCCATTAACCAGCCCTGTCCAGCACCCCTCAGTTGTTTTAAGTATTAGACTTGGCTGCTTACACTGGCATTACTTTTCTAGTTTTACACTGTAAAAACACTGTACAAGTAGGCGGGCGATCATTGTGCATTTAATACACTGTCTGGTCCAAAAAAGTCACCATTTGGATTTAATTAAGCAAATGCTGCAGAGTCCAGGAATGGATCATGTTGTATATTTGGCTTGATTCTTTCAACACAAGCGGTGTATAGCTTTTTATTTCTAGAACAACCGTGACCTGAACACCATTGAAAGTGCTGAAGTCGACTTTACACTGCCTGTCCAAAAAAGTTATACACTCTAATATCACAAAAACGATTTTGTGAAATTGAGATGTGTACAACATCTGAAAGCTGAATAAATATGCTTTCCAGTTGATATATGTTTTATTAGGATCCGACAATATTTGGTCGAGATACAACTATTAGAAAATCTGGAATCTGAGGGTGCAAAAAAATTAAATCCCCTTTAAAGTTGACCAAATTAATTAATTAAATTAAATAACTCAAAAATTGATTTTTGATATATTTAAGGTAGGAAATTAAAAATGGAACATGATCTTTACTTAATATCCTAACGATTTTTGGCATAAAAGAAAAACCTATAATTTTGACCCATACAGTGTTTTTTTGGCTGTTGCTTCAAATATCTCCCAGAGACGCCAGACTGCTTGTGTACTCCAGGGACACATATATTTAATTCGACTGCCTTTAGCTTTGAGTATATTGTGCATTCACTGTGGCATTGTTTCAACAATCTCATGCATCATCAAAGCATTTATTTCCAGCAAGAGTTGCATTGAATTATTTGCTGCGGTCTTGTATAGACAATGAGTCAAAGCGTTCTGTAAAATCGCCTCCAGCACATCCTAAAGACTTCCAGCTGAGTTAAGCTCAGGACTCAGGACTATTTTGGCCAGCTTCCTCAGATGATTGGTAATATACTCACTTTTGTCAGTCTTGCTGGGGACCCTGATGACTGTGGGTCTCTTGATCATTCCCAGATTGTTTGACCCCATGTAGTTGAATCCTCTTTGGCGCTCAGGTTTAGCGGGAGAGTGGTCTGAGAGGGGAAACACATTCATATACATTAATAAACAATACCTGTTCAATATATATTTTTAAATTGCAGTACGGAAAAATATTTGCACTTACTTGTGGGAGCATCCACATAGTCATTGCTAAGCATGTTCTCTGCGGATGCAATGGTAGACAGAAGTGCGGTGGAGTTGTGATTGTTGGGGTTCAGCAGGTCTTTGCTAGGTTTGAGAGGTAGATGAGGTCCTTTCGATACTGTTTCCTCATCCTGGGATGGTATATTCCTTACTCTGAGCAGTGAAGGTCGTGATGGAGGGATGAGGGCCGCCCTGAAGGGAGACTGAGAGTCGGAGTCATCTCTTGAGTATAACGATGGTTTTTTGATAAGTTGAGGTTTTGGCGCTGGCATAGGAGGCGTGTCGACCTCTTCGTATAAGTGACTGTCAAACTCTGAAACCTGCTCTTCTTTGGGCTTTTTGAACGAGGGTCGGAGGGCAACAGAAGGTTTTGGTGCCAGTGGAGGTGGTTTGGTGAAAACCTTGCGAGGACGGGGGAAAGGCACAGACGTTTCATCGTTCTCTGTGTTTGATTGGCTTTCAAAGGCTTGTATTTTTGACCGGATGTTGCGGTCGTTGTGAAGGGAGGTCATGTTCTCACTCTGGTTCTCTTTAGATTGGTTCGTCTGTTACTCAGTTCACTTTGAGTTTCTGAGCTGAAGACATCTAAGAGTTTCTACAGATTCTCGCCTGAATGAGCATCAGAAGTCTCCACAGGCTCCACAAGTTGCAAGGCAATGATGGCCGAGGTGTTGTTGTTTTTTGGAACTGTAAAAGACTAAACAGGAAAGTTTTTTGTTCAAACTGCCAGCAAAAATCAGATTTTTGGCATATCCAGATATTATCCAGATGGATTTTTGAAAGTCTGAACAGCAAAAAACAAACAAAAAAACTATTTCATTACATATGGAGGTGATTTAAAAATGCAATTTCAATTTGATTTTTACAGATGTGTCTCAATCCGGATGCTCTGACTGTTCAAATCGGATATTAAATTGTCTTTTGCATCACTCTTAACGTGACACTAGGGTAAATTTCCATGAGAAGTTAATCAGGGGGGAATTTTGGATTGCAATAATTCTGGAATCGTAAAAGCATCTTAAAATGTAACTGAAATGGTGTTAGTTATCATACATTTAGCTTGATTTAATGGCTAGCTAGTTGCTGTTTAAACGCATTTTGATTAGATTTTTTAACACCATAGATCAAAAATATTAATTTATCCTAATAATATCATCAAAACTTCGTTGACTGCACAAATGCCGTAGTGTGACATTAAAAGACCTGCAGATTCTAGAAATAATCCATGCATGTGATTAAGGACAGACATTCAACTGAATTTGCATTAAATTACTATGCTGCAAGTTTTTTTTAACTAGATTTAAATGTAAATGTCCTGTTATAGGCTAAGTTTATTCCCTTACATTCCCATGGAAAGTTTTCAAATTGAAGTGAAAATTCTTGGAATTTGCAAACCTACACACAACGATAACGTCAAAACTGATGACGGAAATTCCAGAAGCATTCATAACAGTATTCAAACAAAGCTGTGACTACATCCGATTTGCCTGCAGCCTGATAAGTGAAGCATAAGTGAAATAATTTCTGGTTTGCGCAATCAAACCCTTCTCAGTATGCACTAACCTCCGCCGGGATGTTGGTTGGAATCTGGATGTGTCACATTCTCCTCTAGTGAGTCAATCTGTGTGACAAAGGTTGTTGAATGGAGATGGAGATGTTGTGGAGATGGTAAACCTGCTCCTTGGTCTTCTCCTTGATCACCTGCTCTTAGGATGGTGGGAGCTGAAGCACGAGAAAAGGGAATTACTCGAAACTAAGCATCAAACCAAGCAAACACATCACAAGTGTGCAGGACATATACAGTCCTAGAGAACAGAACATGGGAAGAACAAATTACAGGCAACATATCAGTATCTATTTGTGACCGTGCAGCACAAAAAGAGTCATTAGAGTAAATTTTTCGAAATTGAGACTTATATGTCATCTGAAAGCTGAATAAATACGTTTTCCATTGATGTGTAGTTTGTTGTGATAGGACAATATTTGGGCGAGATACATTTATTTGAAAATCTGGAATCTGAGGATGCAAAAACAAAAACAAAAAAAATTCTAAATACTGAGAACATCATCTTTAAATTTGTCCAAATGAAGTTCTTAGCAATGCATATTACTAATTGAAAATTAATTGTATTTATGGTAAGAAATTTACAAAATATCTTCATGAAACATGATCTTAACTTAATATCCTAATGATTTTTGGCATAAAATAAAAATGTATAATTTTGACCCATGCAATGTATTGTTGTCTATTGCTACAAATATACCCCAGAGACTGAAGACTGCTTTTTGTGCTACAGGGTCACATATGGTTTTATTGATTAATATTGGATTTTACTGATCAGTATTGGATATTATCATACTGTACAGTGGACAGTGGTTTATTTATATTAGTACTCCACGTGTTGTTCTTAATATAGCACAGCTATAAAAACAGGTTTGTGGTTTTGTATTAAAATAAAACACATGAGGATGTTCAGTCTGTTATCAATGTTGGTATCATTCAGCGACTTTATAGTATGTCAAAGGAAATTAAGAATAAGTAGTATTTTTCAGGCACAAAAGAAAAGTCAATTGATACATTTCTGCCTCATATTTGAATGGATTATATTGCATTATATTGTCTACGCTGACAGCTGTATCCAACACAAACATGTATGATACTAATTAATATCTTAGACTGATCTAGTTTGTTCAATCAATGTTGTTATCCACGAAGTCTGGCTTTTGGCAAATCCTGATCGGTCCCATCACTTCCTATTAACGATTCACAGACTCTATTTGTTAAAATGTTTCAGTAAAATAATTATATTCCAAATAAATGCTGTGCTATTCATTAAGGAATACTGGAAAATATGTATAATAGTTTCCACAAAAATATCAAGCAACACTGAAAATAATCAGAATTGAGTCTTGAGCAGCAAGAAGACAGAATGATTTCTGAAGATCATGTGACACTGAAAACTGGAGATATGATGCTTTGATCACAGCAATACATTACATTTTAACAGATATTCACATAGAAAACAACTATTTTTTTAATTGTAATAACATTTCATGATATTACTGTATTTTGACCAAACAATGCAGTTTTGGCAAGCATAAGATACTTCTTTCAAAAAAACATATTTAGCCCAAACTTTTGAACACATTTAATATCCATGTACTATTAAACCTAACATTTTTTATCACCACAATATCTTCAGCAGATAACAGTGACAGTTATTTCTCACACACAAAATGTTAACTTTTATTGCATTATTACTTTATAAAACTTTGCTTTAAATACTCTACATCTCAATTTAATGTAATTTTCTATATTTACAACTAGTTGCTTATTTCAACTAGTACAATATCCTGCTTTGACCAGGTTAAGTGTGTTCAACAGCACAATGCAATGCATCTGACAATAATACTGAGACTACAGTGTCAAAAAGACAGCAAACACAGGACAACTGAGTAATGCACAAAACCAAAGGCATCTATTTCATACCTCAGAGCATCTCTTCCAAAAACGACAGTGTTCATTGGTCATAGCTTTTCAATCTTTCAAGCTGAAGACTTGCATTCACTTCCTCACTATGTGGAGGTTTTCTGCATAGCTGAAGTGATGTGTCATAAGCTCAGAAAGTGATTTAAAACATTGATTTGTTTAATGAGGCACTGTTATAAAATTTCATGAATTTGTCGCCGCTAATTAAAGCAACACTTTTATGCATTGCCTGCATGTTAAAGTACTCTTAATTTGTCCATGTGTGAGTGTTTCCTCATACGGTTTTTGCCCGAAAAAAAAAAGGAAATGATGTCATGATTTGCTCACTTCAAACTTTGTAACATAAATGAAGATTTTCAGAATTTTCTTTTTTCTGCTTTCTGTAAATGTGACATTAAAACTGCCTTGGAAATATAATTCTCAAATGCCTTATAACCTATCGATTGTATCGAATTATTCTTATCCCACTTTCAAACTTACGGTAAATCTTTTTTCATGTTCACTTATTGTTTTACAATTGGGCTGCCAAATCAATTAATTGTGATTAATCGCATCCAAAATAAAAATTGTGTATTTATATATATACATATTTGGATGCGGTTAACCCTTTAACTGCCCCACCAAGAAAAAAGCATTTGAAAATTTTTTTGTTTGCATTTCTTATCTCCTTATGTCATTAGTTACAACACTCAATGTATTTTTTTTCAACACGTCCCATAATTTTTAAAATATCGGCCTCTACCAAATGGTTGATATGTCACTTTATGGCAAAAGTACCGGAATTCATACACATACTATGGAAATCAGAAAATATGAACTATAATGAATGATCAGAAAGTTATATTTCTCAGCAAATAGTACATTCTGACAGCAGAAAGGATTATCTGAAAACATTAGCTTAGCTTTTCTACGTTTACCATAAAGTGACAAATCAACCATTTGGTTGAGCAGGCAGTTAAAGGGTTAATCACGATTAATTTGATTTGAAAGTCCTGATTTACATCTAATATGAAGTACTGTGTGAGGATATTGTGTTTCCATCTTACCTTATATGTAAGTGTTCTGGTTTTTTTCTTTCTGAGCGGTCTGCGAAACACAAAGCATAATAAGCACAATTTTATTTAACTTTCTGTGAATGTTTCATTCAGCATCTAAATCCTCAATCCCAGCTGGCAGCAGTGACGCTGTCTCTTAAACAGTGTGGTGTATTCCTGATCAACCTGTTTTAAAGAGCAGAGCTTAAGGACAGAACCACAAGCTTCAATGACAACATGTAGTTTTTCATGAAATGTGGATCGAACAGCTCTTACAGCAGGTTCCTGGTTTCACAGGATTCAGTTGTGTCTCCCTTTCACTTTTGAACACATTTTCAGCATATTTTAACCTTTAACTAAACTCCAAAGCTTGCAGAACAAGACCAGCATGTTTCAATACACAAAAATAGCATTCTTGATTCTCCCGACAGCAGCATGCATTTACAGAAAATGTTTAACTTTCTCTCTATGACTGTTTTACCAAAGACAGCTTTGTTGTAGTTGTCTACTGACCGATAACTGTCCTCAAACTCACCCGCTGGGTTCAGTTTCTGCTCTCACTGTGTGTGTGTGTGTATGTGTGTGTGTGTGTGTGTGTGTGTGAGAGAGAGAGAGAGAGAGAGAGAGAGAGAGAGAGAGAAAGTGTAATAACCTACCCCACTTATAACAGCATTTGTGATTTGAGTTTATTATGATTTAATCCCTGTATTATTTACATGTATAAAAGGTAAATAATACACTTAGCTGCAATTACACATTAAGAATATTATTGTAAATATATAGTCTTACCTGCATTTCAGAGAGCACAGTAAATGTGTGAGAGGAAGCACCACTCCTGGTAAAAGTGACGTCTCTTTTTTTCATTAGGTGTGTTGACAAAGTCAGGGTGCCATGCAGGAATGTGGTCAATCAGGAAGTATTTCTCTTCTGACATTTGTGAACCAAAACAATAGTTAACCAATAGTCAAATTGGCCCTATCCCTATCGGTACAGATGCAAACCTTACTAATGTGAGCGGGTCATTGTTTTAAAGAACTACATCCTGATATGATCACACTACACCGTCAGCTTCATCACGGTCACTGCTTCAGGAAGACGGTGTGGTTTTGTGCTGATAGCTCACTTAAAAGAGTCCTGAAACTATTACATCATACCCTACGATCCCTGTGGAAATTCTGTTCATTAGAAAAATCAGGCCTGACACACTGACAACTGACCGGTCCTGCTAATTTACACTGCAATAAGCAAAAATAAATAAATAGTCAAAATAAATGACAAACTTATTAAAACTTTTTTTGACTGGTTTTAAAAGTAGCCTTAACCGGTTCTTAAAAAATCCTACTAAACAAGTACAGCGACTGAAATCCTTTATGCATAAATGACAGCTTATGTCTATCTATCTATCTATCTATCTATCTATCTTAGAAATTTTTTCAAAAATCAAGTTGCTCTGAGATGCTGCAAATCATGAACTGCTCGTGTATTAAAGAACACAGTGTCATGCTTCACTCTAAAACTTAGCTTGTCAGACTATGGCGTTTTATAATCTAAACCATGCATTGCTAGAATACAGTAAAAAGTTATTGACTACCTGTCTAGTAACACCGTTTCATATCCTCATCAATGGTGATTTGCACTCGTGTTTAGCGCCCAGCTAGTGTTTATTTTGGACCCACACACACACAACCACTAGATGGCGCCACTATTACACAGTATCCCCACATTTATTATTATTATTTTAAATGTATTTGAAAATTCACCTGTTTTCCATCAGATTTACACAATTTGTGGTCATACTGTTCTGAAATCCACTTAAATATGGAAAAATCATTAATATGGTAATGTATAAATATGAATCCATGGTTTATATTAATCTTTGTACAGAAAAACATTGTGTTTTACATCAGCGGAGAATATTGTGCATCAAATATGGGAGCCAACCTTCGATGTTTTATATACATAGAGACTGACATGGTGGCAGAATAAAACTTAATGCAATTTGATCACAGGGGGCACGAGGAGATGCATGTTAATACTGTAAACAGGGCTTTTAAGAAAAAATAAAAAGTGAAAGAAAAACAGAGTTTTAGGAGGAAAAAAAAGGGTTCATTCTGAAATTTCTAAAACACTTTGAGACATCAAAGTGATTCCCATTCTTAACTGGAAACATGTGAGACATGGATTTTGAGGATAAAGATCTGGTTTGGCATATATGACATACAGCACCTTTAATTAATCAAACAAGTTAATTTAAAGATTAGTTTGTCAGAAATATTGTACATAAAAAAAAGTATATATATATATATATATATATATATATATATATATATATAAATAAAACAAGGCTTTCCTGGCAGGTCAGCAGATTATTATTTTATACTGGAACTGGTCTGTTTTTTTCATGATTTTAGGAGACTTTTTTTAAGCATAGTGAAGAGATTCAGAGAAAGGCTTCATACACTATGTATGTATAGAGTTTTTGCTTATACTTGTTGTTAAACTGCTTCTTTATTAATAGCAAATTTTGATGTTTTTCAGAGGTCTGCTGCCCTCTGGTGTTTGTTTCCAAACATTCAGCCTGAATATTAAAAAATATATATTTCAGAAAAACATAAAATAATCAGAAATGTTGAAATTACAATTACAAAAACATATTTCTGAATTTCTGTTCCTTGCTGTGAACGATTCTTCCATTTAAATGCTGCTGTTTGAGTCACATTAAGTGTCACACATCAGTCTCATTTAACAGCAATAAACGAACACGGTAAGTTCAGTAAGGCAAATGTTTTTCCACAACCTGAATGTTACATATAAATACATGAGAAACGTGTATTAATGTGTGTTAAAGTGTTCCTCTGCATGTCTGTGTTTGAGCCTAAATGGAAAGAAGACTCAATCAAATGAAAGGAAAGAAAACACAAAAAATGCACAACTAAATAAAAATGAATAGCTATTTAACATGAAAATAATAGACGGAAGGACTCTGTTTTTGTAACATAATACGATTTTCAAAAGAAAAAAAGATACTTAAGAACACTTAATAAGAAGAAATGTAGCAATTTTTTTTTATAGATGTAGATAATAATTGATAGATAAAATAATAAATATAGATAATAATTACTGTAATGTTATTAGTAGGCTAAATGATTCTAAAAATAATCTATATTGAAATCTGAGTGAGCAAGCGCACAAGCGGCAGCCAATCACGGCTCGGGTGTAGAAAGTTAGGGGCGTGGCTTGGGAGCTCACCTTTCTAACCCCTCGCTCAGGTGACCGAGAGAGCAAAGTGGCGTCGGAGATCCCCGGATCTACAAAGTATGATCTGTACTGAGCTGTCTTTATGAAATCAATAACGAGAAGGGATTATGATCGGGTTAACACCAGCGGAATATGACACAGGAGAAGTTTGTCAGGTGTGGAAGATCAAAACCTCTGGACACTGAAGGCGAAGTATGTGTCATTTCACACTACTGTCCATGTTGTTGCTGTTTTATTTCTATATGTTTTATGATTTCTTTTCCTTACAGTATATAGCTAACGGATGATTATGTTTTGCTGATAGTTCCATTGTTTCTCTGCCAGCTCCGACAGAAACAGGTTGTTCTAGATTGTGTGAACTCGAGATGGAGCCATGACTACTTCAACAAAATCTAGTTATTTGTTTAACTAACTACAGAGTTAATAAACTACCTAGTTACACTCCTAAATCTATTCTGATAATCTCGTGTAGTGCTGAAATGACTTCTTTGGCTTCTTTGTTGACATGACTTGGAAAATGCAGCAGAGATTTTTGTTGTTGTTGTTGTTGTTTGAATTCGTTTATTATTCACCAACAGTAATAGGAATCCTCTGACTGTTTAGTAGAATTAGGGTTGTTAGTGCACATGAGAAACTCCAAGTGTGTGTGTGTGTGTGTGTGTGTGTGTGTGTGGCAATGTTTTTCTTCGCAACAGGTGAAACAAGTCGCACACCTTTGTTTCTGGATACACCTGTGATGTTTTGTGACTTTATAGTGGTCTGTTTTTACCAAGCACAAACAAGCCGATTAAGATTGTGTTTTTATGTTAAAAAAATATGGCTTTATTCCTTTTTCACAGTTGCCTTTCGTGCATATCATTCCAATATGCATTCCAGCAGCTGAATAATATTAGTATTATTTATATACTGTTATAGTTTTAATTAATATTTTAAATTAAAAAAAAAAAAATTAAAATATATATTATATTAAAAATTAAAATATTTTAAATTAGCATTTGTATCTTTTCATTTTAGTTTAAAAAGTTTTTTTTTTTTATATCCAGTTTTCCTGGATGAACATAATGGATTGCCTTGTTTTTAAAAGGGTCAACACTTCAGGTTCATATTGTACTAATTTTATGTGGATCTGAAATAGAAAACAGATTAAGAGCATTAACTTCTATCTAAACTTCAGTAGACTGCTCCAGCTGTAGCTCCTCCCCTTGGCTTGCCCTTGCCTGATTCAGCCTTGTCTTGTGCTGAGGATTAACACACACACACACACACTAACCTTCACGACTGCGTAGCTGTGACATTAGACTCACTTGGGAATGCTGTAGGAATAGTGACTGATTATAGCATCACTTGAACTATGAATGTCACAGTATTAGAAAAACAATGTTTTTAAATCCCTGCCTTCAGTAATGCCACTCATTTCTGATTTATTATATTCTATTCATAAATCTTGTTTACTCGGTCTGAATCATCGGAGACTCCTGGTGAAAGGGTGGTGTTGAATGCCTATAGCTTACAGGGAAAAGAAAAGTCTCAATGGGACTGAAAAGAGCGTTCAGACTTCAAAAAGCATTCAGAAAGTGTCTCTCTCATCTCTGCGTTTGATCGGACTTGTGTAATTGCAGCAAGCATGCGTCTCTCTTGCTTTCTCATAGGGGCTTTCTGTTTGCTAACTATCTCTCTCTTTATCATTTTTTGGGATCTCTCATTCTGTTTGTCCTCCTCCTCTGAAACCTACGCAAACAGCGTTTTCTCAGTTGTTCCATGTGAACATCCCACATGTTCATGATAAACCCTAGCAAGCAATCTGTGATGCAGCATGCCTGTTATATCAGGATCTCAGCAGTGTTTATTTTTCCTCCGGCATTTTCAGAAGATGAAGTAATGTGTTCATTTGGATTTTTTTTTAAACTTGTTTAGTTTTGTTGCAGCAGATAATTGGCTGATAATCATTTTAAAGGTGCAAGTCTTTGTTTACTTTGTGCCCTCTTGTCTCTGTCCTATTGTTTTGGGATTTATTTATAAGCCTGTAATTAATCAAATGGATTCATATTTAACTTCTTTTTTTTTAAATATAGTTTTAACCTTTTTTGGCTCGTCTCTCTAACTGCTGATTTGCACCCTCCCTTTCTGTTTTTATTTCTCACAAGTTAAAATGTTTTTATTTTTGGTCTGATAAATGACATTTTGTGTTTGATTTGGTTTTGTCCTCCTCTTCCTTTCATCTGCAGCTCTGAAAAAAATCATCTCTCTTTGTAAAGCTTATTTTTTTAGGAAGGATTGCCGCCTTTTGTGTCAGAGTTTCAGTTTCTCTGGATATTTTCTTACTGCTTGTAAGTGTGGACAAACTCTGCAAACATAATATAAACACGCACCATCTTTTGGTATGGAAAATGCAAGCATAGCACATTTGCATTGATTTATCACATTATGTAAAGTCATCGTCTTCCCGACTTCCTGAAAGTAACAAGAGGATCACAAATGTCTCTCTATAGTTACTGGTCTCATGTTACCTCCAGGCCTGTGCAGTTCCACCAATCAGGATGGAGACAGGTGTTGTGTTAATATTTATGCAGATCATGTGCTTTGAACTCTGGGTAGGTCCCTGACTGAAAAGTATAAACATAGAGCAGGTTTGCATGCCATAACATTATGGTAAGTTCTGGCTATCTTATATAAAGATCTGAATGCATTGGTGCTCTTTATGATTCCAGGGACAGATGTAGCTTGTGAAAATGATTTCATGTGTGCGTTCACCCTCGGGTCAGAAATCAAGCTCTAAACTAAGTCCAGTACTCGAGGCTGTAGTTGTCTCCTCTTTGCATCCATTGTAAATTTTTCAGTAGACTCTGTCACTGTAATAGTCTCATTGCTGCTAAATCCCCCTTGAGACAGTGCTATATCATGACAGACAAGCCTGCTTTGATTTGCTTGGGTGTCCTTCGTGTGTACGTGCCTGTGTGTGTGTGTGTGTGTGTGTGTGAGAGAGAGAGAGAGAAAGAGAGAGAGAGCAAGGGCCAGGTGTTTTTTCATCATGAAAGTCATATCCTAGGAGATCAAAAACCATACATTATTATCTGGTTTTTGGTAATGCGATCATTTCTTAATAACACTTAAAATATTTATAAAGCTTTATATATATAAAAAAAAGAAGTTTATGGATTGTCTGCATTTAGACAGCTAAGTTTACCATTTTATAAATAGGTTTGTCATTCTGTTATATGTGCATCGCATTTGTATTTTTATTGGGATATATATACATTTTTAGAACCAATTGTCATTATTAACTAGCATGCATATGACTACAGTATCATATTGGCTGTTTATTAGTACTTATAAAGCACATATTAATACCTTATTCTACATGAGCATATTTTAGATCCCATAATCCACCCCACACTGTACCTATAACTATTAATAAACAGCAAATAAGAAGTTTATTGAAGCAAAAGTCAGAGTTAATAGTTGAGTTGGACCTTAAACAATTTTGTGACACTAGCATGTAGCATTTTAAAATTAGAAATTTATTTTTTTAGTGTTTTTATACGCTTTTATACACCATTTCTTAAGTATAATTCTATCATATACATTTTTACCTTGTATGCTATCTTACTTCACTTCATATAAAGTGAAAATGTAATTAATTTTAAGAGTCCCTAATGAATGATTCTGTATTTTTGGTGTAAAACCAGACTTATGGCAGTCGGACGTGTGCTGGGGAAATGCTAGTTCATGACTGCACAGAACACAATCTCCAACACAAGTAACGACGACAGCCCTGTGTTAGGGTGGGACTGACTTGCTAGCCGTGTTTCTGTCTCACCTCAGCACGAAGAGCTCCATGGACACTCCCTAAGGCTTGCAGGGCGTGAAACACAACCCGTTCTCAAAGGAGAGTCAATTACAAAGGGACTCCGAGCAAACAGTCCGGCCCTGACCAGAATCACATTACTCTTATAACGTGACGGCCTTGTAAGGAAAAAAGATCTTTTCTCAGTTGTTAAACGTTTTTTCGTATGTGAACAGGTGCTTTAATGAAGCCCTGTGAGATTTGCTGTGACTACAAACACATGGAACCTGTTTTTCAATGGTGTGACATGACATTATAAGAGTGACGTCATTCCATGCCTTCTGTATATAAAGTGTGCTCTGATAAAAATCAGTTTCTCAAGTCCTATTGAGCCAAATGCGTGCCTTAAATATTCTTGCTGAGGTTTGTAGTTTCTCAGGAAGTGGTTAAGTATCGAGTTAACAGAATTAACCTTAACTAGAGAAGTGTGGTTATTAATCTGAGGCAAACATATGTCCAGTGTGCTCATACAGGAGCATTACTGTGATAAGACATCTCTGCTGCTCATTTCCCTAATGTCCGCCCCAGATTTGTCCCAGTATCTCTTCTCATCTCTTTGCAGAAGTAGAACAAGATCAAGAATCCAGTGTAGTTTCCTCTCCAGAGGTTTTCTCCGTCCTCTGTTCTAGCATTAAGGCATCATGTAAAGAAACTTTCAAGGCATCATAACCTCCTGAAAATGATCTCCAGCTAATTTAAAGGGATAGTTCACCTGAAAATGAAAATTACCCCATGATTGTCTCCCCCTCAAGCCATCATAGGTGTATATTTCTTTCTTCTTTCAGATGAGTAGAATCTGAGTTCTATTAAAAGGCACCTATTATGCCCTTTCTTACAACATCTAATATAAGTCTCAGGTTTCCCCAAAATGTGTCTGAGACATTTCAGCTCCTAATACCCCACAGATCATTTACTATATAATTTTGTAAATGCATATTTTAAGTGGAAGCAGAAAGGTGCTGTATTTTTGCATGCCTTTAAATGCAAATTAGCTGCTGCTGCTCCCCACCCACATCTTTTATTAACCCCTCGGAGCTGTGTAGAGAACTTTTTATGATGGATGGACAAATTTTTTATCGAAATCTGTACCCTCATTCACTGCCATTATAAAGATTTGAAGAACCAGTGCATTTTTTAATATAGCGCCGATATAATTTGTCTGAAGTTGTACATGCATAGGATGGCTTGAGGGTGAGTAAATCAGAATTTTTGTTTTTGGGTGAACTATCCCTTTAAATGAGTTTTAGACATAACCAGGCAAATTTTAGTGACTACACTGATTAAATAAAAACAGTATAAGTGAAATGTTATTACAATTTAAAATAACTTTTGAAATATATTTTACCTTCGTAATTTATTCCTGTGATGTGTAGCTTTTTTTTGGGGGGGGGGGGGGGTTGTTTAATTAAATGTTTAGAATACGGTAACTATTTTTACTTCAAATAAATATATTCTGACATTACATGCAAATATTTATATTTTTTAAATATACATTTAAATTGCAGGGCTGGTCTTGACAGAAGTTTAACTACTTCATCTCCTCATGCGATCAGTGTTTTCATTTTTTCAAGATTTCTACATGCTGAAGCTGAGATGGAGGACACCTCGTTAAATCTTTTGACCACTGATAATAATGAGAGTAAAATATGCATTTTTTTGTGGTGTCATTACATTTTTACATTTTTTTTAAATTTACTTTTATGTAATATTTTTTGGGGAAAAAAGAAAAATCATTCTTGCATAATAATCTTTATTTGTTTTGATTGATATAAAATGATATTGATCAAACTCAAATCAAATCTTTGTCTGTAGGCTTAAATCAAGATCAAATGCTTGAAAAGTGCTTGGAATTAGTTTTGTAGAAAAATAAAATGTGTGCCTATGTATTAAAAAAAAAAAAATGAAACTAACATAATAATAATAATAAAAAAAAAAAAAAAATCAATGCATGAGTTTGACTTTGATTGAATGGAAAAAGAATAAACTGTTTTAATGGCATCCCAGCATGCATCTCATCATGACATTTTGAGTGTGCAAAAATAAATGATTTAAAAAAAAAATTAATTTAATTTTGTCATTACATAATTTGTATGATTTGTACTGTGATTATTTTTTTATGCTGTCTTCAGACCACATGGATTGTTGAGAGTGCCATTTTTTTATGCCTTTGCTCATCCTTTAGATAACACACATACACACACACACACACACACACCAAAGAAGCTATAGATAATACTTCCTACACACATTGTTGACTAGAGACAGAGAGTGTCTTATATCCATCTATAGCCACTGGTGCTTGCACACACATTTGGTTGAAGCCAATAGCTGTGATCTCAATGCTTAAAGCTGTGGTTCTGTTTATTGATTTGATAAAAATAGCTCGGCATATACAGTATGACTGAGATAACCAGTGAGTTACAGTACTGTAACATTTCTTTACTTTAGGATGCATTACATAAGATGTAGAATATATGATATTGCATAGCACACAAAGCTCATATCCACATGCTGTTAATTAGCATCTTTAAGTGATTGAAGCGGAGTTAATTCATTCATTCGCATTAAGGCAGCCACATAATTGCAACACACCTCGCTTGGAAGGCTTAGATTTTCTAAAGATTACACATTACTGTTGTCAAGACAGTCACTGAAATAATGATGCACATTAAAACAGACCGCAACCTAACCGTTCTCTGATGTATTGGTAGTGATTTTTTTTTATCAGGCTGTTCTGTGCTTATCTCCAGGTTGTCAGTGTCTAAAGCTACTGTGCAGTTATCCACGTAAGGTTGAAACTGGCATCAACTCCACCCTTCATGATGGTTTAGTCCAGCTGGGAGGGCAAAACAATGACATCCATGGTTGTCAGTGGGAAAAGAAGAGACAAGTCACTGGTCCCGAACGGAGTGGACCCTGAAACATGCATGATCGTGTTCAAAAACCACTGGGCACAGGTACTGAATATATTCTACCTTTTACCTTCTTTCTTCATTTGCTGTTTTTCTGCAGTTTTCTGGATGCATGATGCTACTGTTGGTGAAATAGAAAAACATAGATGATGACTTTCATGTGAGGATTAACTTACAAAACAAAAACTGTTGCTGTGCACAAACCAAATATTATATGAGTAGTGTTACTTTGTTTATTTTATATGAGGCTTAATGATGAAATGCAATAATAAAACAATTACAAAGTATATTTACATACATATATAAATGATACAATATTAAAATATAATTAAAAAATGTTTTGTAAGCTGCTTAAATCTCGTTGGTGTTACACTGTGAATGAGGCTCCTAACCTCTTCTGTCGATTCAGCAGAATTAGGGTGATTTTTGGAAATGGAAACAGCATATGAGATCATTTGAATATTTTAGTACTCATTTGGATTAGTTTCACTCTTTTACCACTTCCTGCTTTTGCATTGATGAACAATGCACTTTGTTAAAGAGCAACATGCCATTGGCCTCGCATGCACTTCCAATATGTTAGATTGTGTTAAAAACATGTTAAAACATGCTAGCAATGTGCTAAATCATGTTAGCATTTTAAAACATGCTAGCAACAGGTAAAAAATGCAAGCAGTGTATCATTTTAGGAACATGTTAAATTGTGCTAGCCATATGCTTAAACATGCTAACAATATGTTAAATGGTGTTAACATGTCAAAACGTGCTACTAACATGGTAAAACATGCTAGCAATGTGCTAAATCATGTTAGCATTTTAAAACATGTTAGCAACAGGTAAAAAATGCCATCAGTGTATCATTTTAGGAACATGTTAAATTGTGCTTGCCACACGATAAAACATGCTAGCAATGTGCTAAATCATGTTAACATGTTAAACACATGCCACCAACATGCTAGCAATATGCTAAATCATGTTAATATGTTAAAACATGCTAGCAACATGTTTTCAGTGTATCATTTAAGAACATGTTAAATTGTGCTAGCCACATGCTAAACATGTTAACATGTTAAAACCTGTTACTAACATAAAACATGCTAGCAATGTGTTAAATCAAGTTAACATGTTAAAACATTCTAGCAACATGTTAAAACATGTTAGCAGTGTACATTTAGGAACACATTAAATTGTGTTAGCCACATGTTAAAACATGCTAACAGTGTGCTAAATCATGTTAACGATGTTAAATGGTGTTAAAACATGCTAGCAACATGTTAAAACATACGGGCAATTTGTTAAAACTTGCTAGCAAAGTATTAAAACATGGTAGCAACATGCTAATTCATGTTAGCAATCTGCTTAAACATTTTAGCAGTTAGAATGTTAATAGCATTCTATACACTTAAAATCAGCAAACTTAAAAGTAGGTATTTCAAGCCAACATTAAGTTTCCAAATTTAACTCCTCTAGTTAAGAAAAATCATTTAGCGACGTCATGCCTTAAAGGGAAATTTGATATACTATGACTGTTCTCTCCAGTGTGAATGACTTCTGGTCTCTTGACGTTTTCTCAGGTGGTGAAGATTTTAGAGAAGCATGACCCGCTGCGCAGTAATGTTGGTGGCCTGGGTGGAGGTCATGGTCTTGCTGGGGGTGGAGGATTCGGCAGCTTCCGTTTCGGTCCAATCCCTGGCGATGAGGCCAGCGCTGTGCAGAACTATGTAGAGCACATGCTCTTCCTCCTCATGGAGGAGGAGTGTGGTCAGAATGGAGCCATGGGGCCCATCCTGGAGTTTGTGGTGATGGAGAACGTGTTGGAGCGACTGTTCATCTGGAGCCTGAGGCGAGAATTCACCGATGATATGAAATTGGAGCAACTGAAGATGTACGAGATGCTGATCGGACAAGCCAAGCAGCCATTACTTCATCATAAACCTGTGCTCAAGCCTTTGATGATGATCTTGTCGTCCTGCTCCGGCTCCCCATCGAGTCCAAGCTCCTCCGCTGTGGAGACAGAACTCGTGCTGCTCTTGAATCAGCTGTGCTGTGTCCTGGCTAAAGACCCGTCAGTCTTGGAGTTGTTTTTCCATACGAGCGAGGACCAAGGAGCTGCTAATTTCCTCATCTTCTCCCTACTCATCCCTTTCATACACAGGGAAGGCTCAGTGGGACAGCAGGCCAGAGATGCACTTCTGCTCATCATGGCTCTTTCTGCTGAGAACACAGTTGTGGCCAAACACATCGCAGAGAACACCTATTTCTGCCCGGTATGAAGGCCTATTGTTATATATCCTCCTCTTATGTTTATACCGTTTCGCTATATATGTTTCTCTTTTTTAAAGTACTTGGATTCTGCTTAGAAGTGCTTATGATAACTAGAGTGACTGCTGTGCTGCCTTGCTTTATTTAATGCTGTGCATTGGATACATTACCATTTAATTAAATCGTCTTTAGGGACCATGGTGCTTTCTGAAGTGTTGAGTGCATAAAAAGGCATTCCCATTTCACCGTGTAAAATACTGTATTGAATCCCAGTGTAATTAAGATGGTACTGATATATTGTTTATCTATAGGTGCATAATGCATATTTAACCGTGCATGCTTATATTTAGATTACTTTGCCATCATCTTGTGCTCAAAGAAATGCAAAAACATTTAATAAGACTTAAATGCAATCTTTAGTCAGTCTCAAAATGAATATTAAACCTGATTGTTTTAGTTTTTAGTGTTTATTTTAAAACAAACTATTATAGAATATTGAATGTTGTAGGCTGTACATCTGTAAAGATGGCTCATTAAATAAGGCCAACGAACAAAAACAGGGTTTGAATGAACATCTACTGAATATCATCATCTTCATCATAATTATATGAAGTAGCAAACCCTGACGAAATATGACATTTATAGCCTCCGCTTATAATGAGCATGAACTCTATTGAGAAAAATAACACTTTTGAGTAATCTCATATCTGGCTATTTATGAAATCGCAATGAAATCCACTGTCAATGAAGCCAAAAGGTCATTTTTATTGATTGCATGGATTGTTTCTGAATATTATCACATTTTTATTTTAAATATCTCCCGCCGTGGGTCCTGTAAGGGCATCCAGCTGCACAGTATGTGCTTATGTAAATTCATTAGAGATAATTGCATAATCTGTTACACCATGGATGAGAGACTCATTTAACTAAGATGACATCAGCCTTACATGACCTCACATTCATCTGCCAGTGAATGAAGCCAGGAGGCATGTAAATTATTTCCTTGTATCGAAGAGTTCACAAGTGTATTTTGAATTAATTGGCTATTAAATGTACTCACTGTCCATATATTATAATCCAGACAACCATCGATGTTTATCATTGATTTCGTAGATTTTTATGGTTGCAGAATCCGATAGGGCTGCAACAAATGATTATTTTGATAACCGATTAATCTAATGATCATTAGAATGATTTATTGACTAATCATTGATTATTTCAGTGACTATTCAGGCTTTGACGGATTATTGATCTTTGCAAATTGTTAACATATGGAGTTATACATATTCATATACATATAGAGCTGCTTTCAAATGCATTCTTTGCTGCTTTTCCCCCTGCTGTCATGTTTCTTGTGTGTTTATTTTGTTATTGAGAGGAAAGCACAAAGCACAAAGCACATATGGTTTTTAACAGTAAAACACTGCTTGCTTATAGCAAACAACTTTTTAACCCTAAGCAAAGAATGAAAAAGAAATTCACTGGTAATATATCGCCCCCCTCATGCCACATGACATCAGAATTTTTTTTTTATTTTTTTTTACTACTACTGGTTAGAGTTTATTTTTAAAGGGACACTAAGTAGGAATTACTCCCATCTAGTGGTGAAATTGTATTTTGCATTCAAACTAATTTTGCTCTCCAGCGCCTCGCTTTTTCAAATGCGCGTTGCATCTACGGTAGGCGATATGTACCAAAAAGCTTTGACAGGATGTATTCTAATAGCACTTCGTCGAGTTTTCCTTCAGGTGAACAGGTGTGTTATTTCAAACAAACAGCAACATGACAACTAACAAACGAATGTTAAAGTATGAATTACTGACTGTGGAAAACATGAAATATTGTAATTAGTAGTTATGTCTTCTTTATTCGTTATATTTTCTGAATAATGTGCATTGTTAGATATAAAAAAAATATTATAATATAGACTGTAACACTGACTTACCTGTCGAGAAGAAAACTGGCCACTTCAGCGTCTCTTTTGAAATCTTTATCAAGCATTAGCTCTTTCCACCTAGAAAAAGCTTCCCCGACATTAACTCTTGTTTTCTGTAATCTACGCTCACGTTTCCTTTTACGTTCTATTTTTGACTGTTTTGGCGAACGATGTTTTCTTCTCCTGTGGCGCGGCATATGTATGGTCCATAATAAGAATGCAATCCAGACTTTTAAACTTGCCGGTGCAGTTTCAAGCGCCTCTCACTGCTCTCCACCTGCGTTTCTGGCTCTGACCGAAAACGCGTTGTGGAAGCCTCCGTCGACCTACCCGTCCCATGTATATAAAGATAATAAATTCTTCATTTACGAGGATTAGTTTAAACATTGGCATAGGTATTTGTACACCATTGAGGGCATATTTATGAATAAAAATATTGATTTTAGATAATAAAATACCTAAAAAGTTACTTATTGTCCCTTTAAGTATGACGTCTTCCATTGGATTGCACAGCACCTCTCTGGTCAAGCCACGTTATTGCATGTGTCATATGAGAGAAAATGACTATTCAACAACAAAAATATTTATCAACAATTTTTTTATGGTGGACGTTGTTGATAATGTCAGTGAACCCTTTTAGCCCTAGTTACAGATGAATGAAATGGAGTAACAGTTGTATTTTTATTGTTTGTTATCTTTGGTGAAGGTTTTGGCTACAGGTCTGAGTGGGCTTTACTCATCTTTGCCCACCAAATTGGATGTACCCAGTGAAGAGTGGCACTGTCTGCACCTTGAGGATTGGCAGCAGTTGCCCGCTCTTGTGCAGTTTCTTAACTCCTTGGAGTTCTGCAATGCTGTCATACAGGTGTGTGCATGTGATACTGTACTTCATTTCATGTCTGTAGCAGAGGTGTCCAGTCCTGCTCCTGGAGGGACAGTTTCTAAGATCCTGAAGACCTTAATTGGCCAGTTCAGGAGTTTCACATTTTTTTTCTTAAAGTCTTATGTCAGGTGACAAAGGTTGAGCTATAAATAAGCATTACTGCAGTACCCTTATCTGTATGTGCCCAGTAGATAAAAGGAATAAAAATGTATTTAGACCGTGTCAATTTGTGTGTAGGTGGCCCATCCTTCCATTAGAGACCAGCTAGTTGGCTACATTCATAATGGTTTTCTGGTACCTGTTTTAGCACCAGCATTACACAAGGTTAGTGAGGAGTAAGCCATTTTCTTTCTAGATCTAATACCTGATATCAGTCAAATTGGATTTTAAGAAATCTTATCTTCTGTAGCTGACACTTGAAGAGGTGATGACCACAACAGCGTACCTGGACCTCTTCATACGCAGCGTAACTGATCCTGCATTGCTGCACACCTTACTAAGCTTCATCCTGCTCCATCGACATGACAATGTGCACATTTTGGACACGCTGGTCAGCCGCATCAATACTCCTTTTCAGGTAACCACAATTTCTCAAAAAGCAGTACTTACTTGAGAACAGGCCACTGAACTAGTGCTGGGCGATTTGGTTAGTGCGACCTTCTGCACGCTTGCAAATCCTTTTATCATAACCAACAAAGTGTAAACACGATGGAAATAAGATTCATTGTGTAGTGTAGTCAGCATCATTGATTATAACGGGAGATTTTGTAAGAGTGTAGAGCTTGGGTGAAGGTGAAAGGGTGAAGACAGGCTCCAAAAGTATTAAGAATTGGTTGATGGATTAGATAAAGGAATGAAGGTAGATTTTTAACTCAAATATTAGTTTGCACGTGTATTCAAACAGAAGAACCTACAGCACTGAGCCTTAAGAATCCTGTTAGGCATGACAGTCAACTTTGTTTTATGCAATATTAATATGAAACGGTTTAAATCTGTTAATCCCAGTTTTGTTGTTTTACTCATGCCGTGTCTTCATTAAGCTGGTGTTTTTTTAGTAGTGTGTTTTATAAGCTGTGCTTTTGTTCCAGCTTGGCACAGTATCACTGGCGCTGTTCCGCACTCTCATTGGCTTGCATTGTGAAGATGTCATGCTCCAGTTGGTTTTCAAGTGAGTATATTTATGCGGGTGTTATTTATGTGCATCATGTGTATTTTTAATAATGTCTCAGTGTTGATGTTCATCTGTCTTTCTTGCGGCACTGTACGTGTGGTCCTTCCTTCCCTGACAGGTACCTGATCCCATGTAACCACATGATGTTGAGTCAGCGGAGAGTCCTGAGCGAGAGAGACTGTTACTCTGTATCGGCCGCCAAGTTTCTAGCCCTTACACCCTCCTGCTGTTCTCCAGAGGTCATCCCCCCTCCACTCAGACAACTGGACTCCATTCTGTGGTCAAAAGGCACTGATGGCTCCCCTATAGGAACTACGGGTATAATGTAGCTCCATTGCTTCCTGTTGAAGATTGCATTGTGCATGAAGTGTCATTGTAATAACAAAACATATATACTTTGATCAGGGGTGTCCAGTTTGGTTTCTGTAGGGCCACTGTCCTGCAAAGCTTAGCAGTAACCCAATTAAACAGATAAATCAGCTAATCAAGGATGACTAGAAACATCCAGGCAAGGGTTTTTGGCCAAGTTGGCACTAAACTCTCCATTTGCCCTCCAGGAGCACAATTCAAACACTTAACATGGATTAATGCAAAAGAGTTTTTAAAAGTAATCGTTGAAGGTGTTTTTTTAAAGGATTTCAAGGTTTTAATGTTGGTCTCCGCAAAACCGTGCCCTGTAAATTTGTTGACTAAGATCAAACTAAATAAAAATTTATTCAGATTAGGGGACTCAGGTCTGTAGACTGAAATGGTATTCAAGTCTCAATGACTTCCGTCTTCTGAAATAAATCTGCAACTTCAAAAGTGCTGGCTTCAACTTGATTACTACATTCCAGCCTATGCAATCCGCTTATGCCTTGTTATTAAATTGTTTACGAGCTGATATAAATTCCAAGCAATACTTTTGTTAGGATCAGTTTTTGTGAAAAAGAGGTCATGAAATGTAACAATATTAATATTGCTTGTACATTTTCCTCTAGAATCAAAAGAGGTCGTCTCAGAGGAGGACGACTGTGGTAACTCATGTGTCATTGGCTCAGAGATCTACCTGGATGTCAGTTACCTGCACTACTTGTACGATGCACAAAACAGCATTGGTCATTGTATGCGAGCATGCCGTGTGTGGTCAGCCCCTTACGATGGGGAGAACCCTTCTCCAGAAGAATACCAGCGCAGTACCTTGGAAGAAGCAGGTAGGACTCGGCCACCAATTACCAGCAAGAAAACCCCAAATAAGATGCATGACTCTGGTAAACCCCTCAAAGATCTCACTGCTACTCCAGGATTGCTGGAACTGGAGTGGGATGATAGTTATGATGCTTGTCCTACACAACCGCATCCAGAGGAAGATCAGGAGATGCGTCCCATCCCGGACGAGCCCCCAAAACACATTCAAGACCTACGGAAAACTGCTGTTATGATTGTGAAGGGCTCTTACATTGAAGAGTCCGAGTTCCAGAATGATGTTATGGTTTATGAACTGGTAGCCCAGAAGGATGCTCATGACTCTGGAAATAGCTATCATGCACCATCCAAACCTCCCGAACCAGCAAAGCAGGAGGTGTTAGATGGACCAGTAACTGATCAGAAGACTACAAATTCAGAATCCTTGATGAGCAATGGCTTGAGCTCTCCATTAAATGAAAGGGACAGTAAAAAGAGAGAATCCCAGTCAGACCACAGGTCGTCATTGGAAGGGGAGGACCTCATGGCCCAGTATGAGGAGCTCATAAGGACTCTGGGTGCTCAGCACAGTAGTCCAGCAAAAGCAGACGGTGACCTCAAGAGTCCTACAGTCCTCATAGGTGATGAGGAAGATGAGATTGACTTTAACTCTTTCTCGCCAGAAACACCAGAGACTGAAAAGTTGCCATCGCCTTTTGGGACCAAACCCCGTAGCGGGAGCAGGGCACATGCTGTGCCTTTCACAGGTCAGAAAGCATATTTTGTGATTTTGCTAAATCTTCATACACTTATTTATATAGTGCACTATTTCAAGGGACATTATCGAGTGCACTCATTCTAAACCATAATGGATGTTCAACTGTGTACATTAGTGTATACTGCCTGCTCATTTAAAATGCTGTGTAAAACATTACGCAGTATACTATTGTAACGGAGGCCAGCAAGTAGTGCTTTGCAGGTAAACCTCACTCCCCGATCTCAAGATACGTACTAGCGACAGATGCTGGTGATGTAGCCATTTAGCCTCCTTGTTAGTGCGTCCGCCTCCCATGCCGGAGACCCAGGTTCGGGCCCCAACTCGGGGCGAGTGTGAGGAGCGGTGGAGAGGACCCGGGAGAGAGGAGTTACATTGGTGCCGTGACCCGGATGGGAGTGAGGTTAGGGGGTTGAGTGTAACAGAGGCCAGCGAGTAGTGCTTTGCAGGTAAACCTCACTCCCCGATCTCAAGAGACGCACTAGCGACAGACGCTAGTGGGTGTAGCCATTTAGCCTCCTTGTTAGTGCGTCCGCTTACCATGCCGAAGACCTGGGTTCGAGCCCCACTCGTCGCGAGTGCGAGGAGCGTCAGAGAGGACCCGGGAGAGAGGGGTTACACTATATCTATATAATTCCAGCAGTAATTACCAGTAATTACCTTAAAAAGTGGCATCTAGACACCATAAACATAATTTTACATTTCATGCATGAAATTTTGCACTGAACTGAATTATGTAGCACCATTGTTGCCAGGTCTGTGTA
Source organism: Carassius auratus (assembly GCF_003368295.1). Classification (NCBI taxonomy): domain Eukaryota; kingdom Metazoa; phylum Chordata; class Actinopteri; order Cypriniformes; family Cyprinidae; genus Carassius; species Carassius auratus. Next base: position 32,175,178 of record NC_039243.1, read on the forward strand.
ACAACACAAACCTAGCTGATGCTCAAAAATAGTCCAATCTTTATTAAATTGCATTTCGTGGGGGTTAACATCTCTTTCCGGGCTTCCACCTCAGTCAAAATAACATTCTGGGAGAGAGAGGGGTTAACCACGGTTTAAAAAGCAATCTGTGGCAGCAGTATAAAAGTACAATAGCCCAAATCTCATGAAGTTTGACCTTAGTTCAATTCCTTAGTTTTGGAATCGATTTAAAGATATTTATGTTCTGATTTATTTATTTTGTATAGTTGAGTTTATTTCCCTTTTAACTAATATTTGTTTCACTCTCGTCTTTCTCAGGGCCATTTCTGAGCGTACTGCTGTCTCGGCTAGAAAACATGCCGAGTAACTCACTCCACGTGAACTTGCTTCTGACTGGTATTCTGGCTCAGTTAGCTGCTTACCCCCAGCCCCTGCTGCGTTCCTTCCTTCTCAACACAAACATGGTGTTCCAGCCTAGCGTCCGCTCACTGTACCAGGTACTGAAGCGCATGCAATATCTGATCGACTGAATGAATGTGGTTTTTAAGGCATGCTTACTGAAAATTCATTGTAATTGCATGCTTAATTTGAGTTAGCACAGAAGAAAAAGAGACCACAAAATGCAAAAAATGCTGTCCTCCAATTAACATCAGCTTTAACTCCGATTAACATGCTAGATATTTTGAGCGTATTATGTATTATGTCTATGTGTTTCAGTAGAGCATAATTTATTAACAGGTAAATTAACTGAATTATACCTATTTCATATCATTAAAAGAGATTAAAGCAATAGTGAAAACTGTCTGGCAGGTTGCATTCATCAGAATGTCTTTGAGAGGATGCATTAGATCCGTTGCATCATATATATGTATTAATACACACAAAGGTGTGCTTTCACTTTTAGCCCTGTTCACACCAACATGAATGTTCATCTCAAATGTGATTTCAAAGGGACCCACTGATTGCTTTCAAGCTGAAAAATCAGTTATCAGTTAGAGAAGTACCTTTATTACAATCACTGCATGTTGATTTCAGGTATGATGAAAATATTTCATAAAGTTTTTTCACAAATCACCTGAAATTGGTGTAAATGTGCATCTTTCATGCATGCATCGCATCGAGGAGATTATGGAATCTGTTCAATAATTCCCTTCTTCTTGATTTTATAGGTCCTGGCCTCAGTGAAGAACCAGATAGAGAAGTGGTCAGCGAATAATAAAAATTTCCCTGAGCTTCTCACAGCTGCTCAGCACTGCTTACTGGCCAGAGAGAGCTCACTGAGAGGTAAGAGCATGTTGCCTTGCTGTTTCATGATTTAATAAACACAAAACACTTTTAATAGCTTAATCATTTGATTAATACGTCTATATTTCATTTACATGACCCAATAATATATTATAATGGATAAATGGTTTCATATTTGTTTGTTCAGTTACTCTTCCTTTTCTGTGACCATGTTTATGTATCGTACAATGACTTTTTGAACCCCATTTCAATCTAGACTCTCCACAGAATGGACTCCATGGTTCTGAAGCAGACAGAATCCAGAAGAACCCGACTATCCAACCCAAAACTGCGGTTCCCTTAAATGAAACGGAGGTCTATGCCACGGTTCTTTTCACAGAGTTCCTTAAAGAGCTCGCAGCCTTTGCACAAGAACACTCCATCCTTTCTCATCTTCCCACGGAGCAATAGACTTTGATTCTGTTTTTATGTTTTTGCTGTTAATGTTTCCAGGAAACGTTTGAACTTCTGAGATTTTGAATGATTTTAAGTTCTCGCCGAAAGCACTATGAGCTCTCAATGAATGTGGGAATGTTTTTCTGACTTTTGATATTTTTGATGGGGGTTCTTTCAGCATGTTTTATTCGGTTCTGAGAACAATCCTTGAAACTTCCCTTGTTTGCATTACCAAAACTCATTTCCCAGCCACAAAACAGTCGGTTGATTTGCCTTCATTTCATAAAAGTGACTTAAGGATGCAACATGCTGGAGATAGAAATTTCAGGCCTAAACTAAATAGTGACGGCCATACAGCATTAAGAGGCATTAGATATTAATAACACTTGATGACCTTATTCTTATGAAGACTGTTCAGTGCTGCTGAAATATTTCACATGATGGCCTTGGATACTTAAAGTGCCTATTCCTTTAGTCCTCCATTTTCAACATTTTTGTACAGTTTTTAATACGCTAAACATACTTTTGGACATTTTATACAACGGACTAAATGACCTGTCGTCTGTAGGATTGCTGGATTTCCTCTCACTTTGAGAAACACATTGGTTCTGGTTCTTTGTAGAGCATCTTAGGTGTTAATTACGGTTGTTAATGAATGTTTAAAACTTGCAACACGCCTGCTTGTTAATTAGGATGAGGCATTTTTATCTTATTGGGGTAAGATATACACTACTGTTTAAAAGTTTTAAGGTCAGTAAGATTTATTTATTTATGAACAAAAGAAATATGTTTATCCAGGAAATGAGGACAGATAACATTGATCAAAAGTGACAGAAACAATCATGAAAAATGCATCACGGTTTCCACAAAAATATTGAGCTGCGTAGTTGTTTTTAACCTTGATAATAACGGGAAATGTTTTTTAAGCACCTGAAAATTCAGCTTTGTAAATTACATTTTAAAACATTTAAAAACTAAATCACAATTATTATTTTTTTACCAAATAAATGCAGCCTTGGTTAACAGAAGAGACTTCCTTCAAAAACATTAAAAAATCTTACCAACCCAACACTTTTGAAAGGTAGTGTATCAAAACTATTTTAGAAGGATATAAAATATTGTTTTTTTACAAACATGATTTTAAGACATTGCCTTTTATATTTTTACTTGTGTTTCTTAGTTGCTTGCATTGCCTCTAAGAATGGCCTAAGAAATGCACTGCTTTTACTGGATCACATTTAAAGAGATCGGGTTCATACATTACTTTTTTCATTTTTTCTTTTACATGTGTACAAGAAAGCAATTGAAATGCAATTCCAGTCTATCTCAACACCCATATGCAAAAAAAAAAAAAAAGAGGAAAAAAAAGTCTTTAGTATCAAAGTTGCTGCCTTGATTTGAAAGTGTTTTTACAGTTATATATCAAAACATGCATGAACATGATCAGTAATAAATGCATATTGAAACTCAAATTTGTTTTTAGTGAAAACTCAAATTTGTTACATGTAATGTGTAAGCACACCACAAGCAATGGTGATCTAACAGTGATTATGCTTTAAATAGAATTTCACAAACAGCCAATATTTGAAAATGTATATTTTTGTCACCATGTGCTTCATGAATTGCCTTAAATGTCTTCATTGGCTTCGATTATTCTGAGGACTTTTTTTTTTAAAGGTAGACGATTTGCATGAAGCCTGTCCCAAATGACGTCAGTCAAAACTTAATTACCAAAAACCCTGAGGCCACGGTGTATCATGTGAATGCAAAGATATTTATATTCTTTTTTCTTTATGTACCGTTGGTGACCTCCTTATTAGAGGGACTCAAGAGCTAGATTAAAAACTCTATATTAAATCTTCTTTACTGGTGGTAAGCAATACTTAAATTTAATCTCTCTATAGATGTGTATTTCTTGGTAGTAAAAAGAAATGCTGAATCTGTAGTAATGTCACCAGCACATCTGTTCACCTGCTCAGACAGGAAACTTAAAACATGTTCTGTATGTCAAATGGAAATCTATACAAAGGCATGTCATCTTGAATAAATATATCTTCTTTAAACTGACACATGAGTGAGTGTGGTGTAACATTGTCAGTCTTCTGAAGTTCTATAGAGTTATTAATAGACTGTATGTTAAATGTATGTTTTTTGGGGGGTTGAAAACAAATATAATAATTTACTGTGTTAATATTGGACATTTGGCCATACTGTTGACCTCATTTAAGCTTAAGCTAATCGTTTCCGATTCATTTAATGGTCTCCAACATTTCAATAAAGTTCTAAAATGTTTCTACTCATTTGAATTTCATCTCTTTATACACAAATTTATCTCACTATATGTGTGTGTGTTTGTATATATATATATATATATATATAAACCTGTTTATTTTAGAAACATTAGGAATTTAAGGATGACTCTCTTTACATAATAGTACAGTATTGTTCAAAATAATAGCAGTACAATGTGACTAACCAGAATAATCAAGGTTTTTCGTATATTTTTTTATTTCTACGTGGCAAACAAGTTACCAGTAGGTTCAGTAGATTGTCAGAAAACAAATGAGACCCAGCATTCATGATATGCACGCTCTTAAGGCTGTGCAATTGGGCAATTAGTTGAATTAGTTGAAAGGGGTGTGTTCAAAAAAATAGCAGTGTGGCATTCAATCACTGAGGTCATCAATTTTGTGAAGAAACAGGTGTGAATCAGGTGGCCCCTATTTAAGGATGAAGCCAACACTTGTTGAACATGCATTTGAAAGCTGAGGAAAATGGGTCGTTCAAGACATTGTTCAGAAGAACAGCGTACTTTGATTAAAAAGTTGATTAGAGAGGGGAAAACCTATAAAGAGGTGCAAAAAATGATAGGCTGTTCAGCTAAAATGATCTCCAATGCCTTAAAATGGAGAGCAAAACCAGAGAGACGTGGAAGAAAACGGAAGACAACCATCAAAATGGATAGAAGAATAACCAGAATGGCAAAGGCTCAGCCAATGATCACCTCCAGGATGATCAAAGACAGTCTGGAGTTACCTGTAAGTACTGTGACAGTTAGAAGACGTCTGTGTGAAGCTAATCTATTTTCAAGAATCCCCCGCAAAGTCCCTCTGTTAAAAAAAAGGCATGTGCAGAAGAGGTTACAATTTGCCAAAGAACACATCAACTGGCCTAAAGAGAAATGGAGGAACATTTTGTGGACTGATAAATGATGAAAATTGTTCTTTTTGGGTCCAAGGGCCACAGGCAGTTTGTGAGACGACACCCAAACTCTGAATTCAAGCCACAGTACACAGTGAAGACAGTGAAGCATGGAGGTGCAAGCATCATGATATGGGCATGTTTCTCCTACTATGGTGTTGGGCCTATTTATCGCATACCAGGGATCATGGATCAGTTTGCATATGTTAAAATACTTGAAGAGGTCATGTTGCCCTATGCTGAAGAGGACATGCCCTTGAAATGGTTGTTTCAACAAGACAATGACCCAAAACACACTAGTAAACGGGCAAAGTCTTGGTTCCAAACCAACAAAATTAATGTTATGGAGTGGCCAGCCCAATCTCCAGACCTTAATCCAATTGAGAACTTGTGGGGTGATATCAAAAATGCTGTTTCTGAAGCAAAACCAAGAAATGTGAATGAATTGTGGAATGTTGTTAAAGAATCATGGAGTGGAATAACAGCTGAGAGGTGCCACAAGTTGGTTGACTCCATGCCACACAGATGTCAAGCAGTTTTAAAAAACTGTGGTCATACAACTAAATATTAGTTTAGTGATTCACAGGATTGCTAAATCCCAGAAAAAAAAAATGTTTGTACAAAATAGTTTTGAGTTTGTACAGTCAAAGGTAGACACTGCTATTTTTTTGAACACACCCCTTTCAACTAATTGCCCAATTGCACAGCCTTAAGAGCGTGCATATCATGAATGCTGGGTCTTGTTTGTTTTCTGACAATCTACTGAACCTACTGGTAACTTGTTTGCCACGTAGCAATAAAAAATATACTAAAAACCTTGATTATTCTGGTTAGTCACATTGTACTGCTATTATTTTGAACAATACTGTATATATATATATATATATATATATATATATATATATATATATAAACCTGTTTATTTTAGAAACATTAGGAATTTGAAGATGACTCTTTTTACATAATAGTATGTGAAATGCATAATCCACCAGAGGGCGCTACTTACTAATATAATACAACCAACTCAAAACTCTTTACCCAGCAACATTAAGTTATCATATATATTTAATTTTTGATTCAATATGTTGGGTCTGACTGAAAAGCACAGTCTTAGTAGTGCATAAAAATTTTATTTAGACCTGGACTGCGCTGGAAAATGCTAATGGTGATTAAACGCCATACGTTTCAAGCAACCTTGTTCTGACCTGCTAAAAGTCTAAAAGTGATGAATAATCCCACAAAATCCAATTCTGGTGGAAAATCCATACGGACTGGAGCTGCAAACAACTTAACGCAGCTCAAAGAGACACAAGAGTTTCTCACAAAACCTAACTATTAAGGAATCAATGATCATTGAGTGATAAATGTCTAAGAGGCCAGAATTAACTGAGCCGTGAAGAACAAAATCCTGAACTCTTTAGAAATAAAACAAACACAAACACATTTGTTTTTTCAGAATAAGAAATATTAAGAGGCTGTTTGGCTCTAAATTTTACAGTGTGTGTGTGTTTCTGGTAGGTACCGTATGAAAAGTCTATTTCTCAAATAAACTGCTTGTCCAGAAAACAGCATTGAAACCACAAAGAGGCATGCTGGGTAATTCATGAGTCCATTTACTCTAGAATGGATCTGTCTTGGACCGGTTCAGTTCTGCCTTTTGTTTTTCTCTGAACTTCACCCTGCTGTTTGTTCAGTACTTTCCTCCTCTGATAAACTGAACCGGCAACAACAAGAGTTAATTTGCAAAACCATAGTGCATGAATAATCAAAGTTGGGAGACAGTTAATCTTTTAATAAATAAACAAATAAACAAACAGTTTTATGTTTAGTAATAATATTACATATATTTGTACAGCCTCAAAATAATTGAAGAAAAACGTATTTTTTCTGATAATTTGAATTTGCAACAAAATTTATTTACAAAAATTATTGCAAAGTTGGCAAAGTTGGCAAGCAGCTGCATAATAAATAATTTAATATAATATAATATAATAATAAAAATTATATTTAATAGTTTTATTACATATTTATACTGGCTCAAAAGAGACAACAACAAATTAATTTGCAAAAAAAAATCCGAATGTGGCAAGCAGTTCATCTTATGAATGAACAAATAAACAAATAAAATAATATTAAATTTGTGTGCAGGCTAAAAAATGTTAATGAGTTTTTAAAGAGGATAATTAACTGCGTTTTAAGGTGGATTTTTAACTGAGTTTTTGAAGTGGATTTTTAACTGAGTTTTTAAAGTGGATTATTAACTGAGATTTTAAAGTGGATTATTAACTGAGTTTTTAAAGTGGATTATTAACTGAGATTTTAAAGTGGATTATTAACTGAGTTTTTAAGGTGGATTTTTAACTGAGTTTTTAAAGTGGATTATTAACTGAGATTTTACGATGGATTATTAACTGAGTTTTTAAGGTGGATAATTAACTGCGTATATAAGGTGGATTATTAACTGAGTTTTTAAGGTGGATTTTTAACTGAGTTTTTAAGGTGGGTTATAAACTGCGTTTTTAAGGTGGATAATTAACAGAGTTTTTAAGGTGGGTCATTAACTTAGTTTTTAAGGTGGGTTATTAACTGAGTTTTAGAAGGATTATTAACTGAGTTTTTAAGATGGATTTTTAACTGCGTTTTTAAAGTGGATTATTAACTGAGTTTTTAAGATGGATTTTTAACTGAGTTTTTAAAGTGGATTATTAACTGAGATTTTAAAGTGGATTATTAACTGAGTTTTTAAAGTGGATTATTAACTGAGATTTTAAAGTGGATTATTAACTGAGTTTTTAAAGTGGATTATTAACTGAGATTTTAAAGTGGATTATTAACTGAGTTTTTAAGGTGGATTTTTAACTGAGATTTTACGATGGATTATTAACTGAGTTTTTAAGGTGGATAATTAACTGCGTATATAAGGTGGATTATAAACTGAGTTTTTAAGGTGGATTTTTAACTGAGTTTTTAAGGTGGGTTATAAACTGCGTTTTTAAGGTGGATAATTAACAGAGTTTTTAAAGTGGGTCATTAACTTAGTTTTTAAGGTGGGTTATTAACTGAGTTTTAGAAGGATTATTAAGTGAGTTTTTAAGGTGGATAATTAAGAGAGTTTTTAAGGTGGATCATTAACTGAGTTTTTAAAGTGGATTATTAACTGAGCTTTTAAAGTGGATTATTAACAGAGTTTTTAAGGTGGATTATTAACTGAGTTTTTGGAAAACCTGTGCTCACCACAAACAAATGGAAGAGCCTTCAGAGAACAAGAATTAGTATAACATTGAGACCCAGGAGAATTCATTACTGGGAGCTATGGCTTCTTTCTGTGTATTCACTCAATCTGGCCTCAATCACACGTTAGTGAACTAGAGAAGACAACGAGAGGTGATGATTGAGGCAGTTTCTGATCACTGAGCTGGAGGAGTCCCAGAAAATCACTCCTGTACACACATCCCCAGGCGTGGAGTCAACACAACCTCCATTATTTATTATTTACTGACTGGAAACAATGTTGGTGAGAAGGAATAAAACAAACAGACTGGAAATAAGCTTCCAGCACACACACACACACACACACACACACACACGTCTCCCTTTTCTCTTGGTATTATTTATTATAATTTATTGGATGCATCACAGCTATTGAACCTCTCAGAGACTTTCAGACTATGACTACTCAGATCTCCCTTTTCACCCAGCCAATCAGCTTCCTCGGTTCAAACTTGGTCATCTGAACTCTCTCAAAGCCCGTCCTCATTCTGAAATGGAGACGTTATCACATTATTAAAGTCTTTTCAATTAATATGAAATATCTATGATGGAAAAAGTATAAAACATGTAACAAATCATGAGATTTATCAAAAACTAAGGAAGCCTGTTTCCACCTCAGAATAAAAATAAGATAAAGTGGGATAAAGTTTAGGAAATAAAGTGACACTGTGAGATATAAAGTTATAGTTTTGAAATAAACTTGCAGTTACGAAAAATAAAGTCACAATTTTGAGATATAAAGTCAGTTATGAGAAGCTGGGATTGTGAGATAGTTGCAATTGAATGAAGTCAAGAAATAATTGCAATCAAGTTTCAGTTAAAAGAAATAAAGTTGCAAGTGTGATATAAGAATTATAAGAAGTGATTGAGAGACTGTAACGTTCGTTGAGAGATAAAGAGAGAGGATGCATGTGCATGCAACTGGGCAGAAGGTGTGACTCGAGGTCAAGAGCGTGTTCTTATCAGGTGCACAGACAAGGAAGCATTTGTTTTGTACACACAGCGTGTGTGTGTGTCATCTCATGACCCCTCTGTCTCTCTCACACCCACGCTATACCCTATATTTGTTTCTGCCAAAAAATGCAGCCAAAATGGCAAAACAGACCTATTTCCACATAGAAAACTGATCTATGAAGTAAGATTTGTTAAAACATTTTTTTTTAAAGAATACTGCATCCATGTTCTCAGCAGTAATATTGTGAAATATTATTACAGTTCAAAAGAAATGTTTTAAATGTGAACATATTTTAAGTTTTATTAATTCCTGTGAATTTTCAACATTAGTCCTCCAGGGTTGATCGTCATACGATCCTTTAGAAATTATACAAAAATGCTGCGCAAAAGAAACATCTTTTGTTATCAATGTTGATTTTTTTTTCAGGATTCTTTTAGAAATAGAAATAACAGCATTTAAATGAAACTAAATTTTTTGTGGTCCCGTTTTAAAAAAAAAATCAATTTAGTGTGTCCTTGCTGAAAAACACATTATAAAAAAAAATATTCAGATGTTCAAATAAGTGTGTTAATGGAAAGAGGCTTTTCAGTCCTTTAGAAATGTTTGTACTGGTTATATTCTGTAGCTGGCACTGCATGACTTGCTATGTTTCTTTACTGCTATCCCTTTCTTCCCTCCTTCCTGTGTATTATCACAGCAACATCACTCTTCCTGTCCTCTTCCTCCTCTGTTTTGTTCTCTCTCTTCCTCCATATCACATATTCACTTTCATCCATCTCCCACACTGCCTTATCTGTCTAGAAACTCACTTTCCTTCCACCTGTTTTCCTTTTATCCTGCTCTGTCCATCTTCCTCTTCTGTCCTTCTTCTCCAGACTCCACAGGATGGAGCAGGTTTGTGAAAGGTTCACCGAGGGTTATGCTCACCTGTAGTCTTCCTCATCCCTCATCAGAATTGTGTTCCTGGTGAGAGAGAGATGGTCATAAATAAGTTATAGTAAAAAAAAAAAAAATGCAAGCATAGAATGTTATGATAGATGATCCGATGATAGATGAGGGAAACATATATTAATAGTTTATTTTATTTATATTACTTTATAATATTTTATTTTATTATAGACTACTTTTTTGGTGAAAATTTAAATTTGTGAATTTTAAGAATAGCATTTTTCCATTTTTGTAATTACTCACCATTCTACGTCGATGTTCTACAACACTATTAACATCAAAATCAATACATGCAATTATAATAATAAACAGACAATCCTACAATAGAAATATACAACTTTTTCAATACCTTCTTAATATACTTCAATTAACTTTATTTAGTAAAACATTTTTTTTGGCTTATTAAAGGGACAGTTCACCCAAAAATGAAAATTCTGAATAAACAATGACAGAATTTTCATTGTTGGATGAACCGTCCCTTTAATAAGCCAAAAAAAGTTAATTGAATTTAGCTTAAGAAAGGACACAGGTATCAGCGATGCAACTGTTCAAGCTACATTTAAGAGTATTAGATATATTTTGTTTATTTTTAGATTAACCTCACGATTATTTGGGGATTAATAGGATGAATGTTTAGCTCACTGTATACTCAGTTTGCATGGCTACTAAGCAAATAAGAAAAGTTTTGACTAATAGATGGGTGGTTTGTGCGAGCAGATCATATCCAAGTGCTGGAGGACACAGCTGTGAGAAGAGACTTTTATTTCATGGACAGATGCTCACAATAATCATCTGCAGAGAGCATGAGTTAGTGTGTATTTCTGGTGCTGTCATCATGTGTACAAGTCGACAAATGACACAGCTACTGAGGTCAAATGACCGCATTCATCTTCTGTCACAGATGGACAGGAACAATACAGAGAGAACAGTATGTGGCCCATGACTAAAAGTCACTATTCACCAGCGCAGCTGAATCTAGAGTGCCACAACACAATAGATGATATTTTGGGAGTTGTGAGGTTGCATTTTGAATGGAACATGAGGTTAAAAAAAGAACAGCATTTATTTGAATTAATTTTTATTTTTTTTTTGCTATGTAAAAGTCTTTACCATCCTGAAGATGAGCGAAGGTCTTATGGGTTTGGACAACATAAGGGTACAATTTTCATTTTTTGGAGAACTATCCTTTTGAACAAGCTTTTTTTTTTTTTTTTGTTCTATTGTTGAAAACCTCTGATAGTGCTTCAGCTTTACGACAACGCACAGTATACTGTATAATAGCAACCCCTACAAGACAAAATGTATTAAGGATTCATTCAATTGTATAACTTTCTTTGATCAGTGTAAAATGGAGTTAAAAGAATCATGCCATTCTCAGAATCATACATTTTTTATTTTTATTTAATCCAACCGGGAGATCTTGATATCCATAAAATTCTTTCTCAGTATTCTTACCTATAGCTTTGGCCAGGTACATCACGCTATTGATGTTTTTGACCTCTGTCCTGACTCCCAAACGCTCTCCAGATCGATGCACGGATGCATTGGCATCAACTCTAAGCTGAGAAGAGAGAAATGAGGGATCTGATAAGAGAATCACTCCAAACAGTCATTACAGTTCACCCATCCACGGCTTTCAAAACCCCTGCTTAACAAACAGTGCATGCATTTGAATCTGAATGATGTATTTGCATGAATACAGTACTCTGGAGTGCCCTGTGCACTGTTGAATACTCTGCACCAGATCAGATGTATTTAGCTTCAGAGGGTTTGATTAAACAAGAGCCTGGAGCACAAAACCTTATTGTCTTCATTTAAAACCAATTTTGCATTTACAAATCTTTAATAGAGATCTTGGTGACGTATCAGTATGTGCTGGGCTGGCCGATATATTAATTATTAATGCTTTTGCTGACAATATAAAGATAAGCAATACAATTATTCTGGTAACTGTAACTACTTTTATTTTTTATAAAAGTCATGATGTTTTATAAACACTGTGCTATTTGTTTACTTTTGCAATTCATATCTGCATAAGTTTTCATCACAAATCTTTAATTCAGACTGTAGGTTAAAGGAATCTCTGTGATTCAGTTCAAACTGGTCTTTTCATTTAATCAACAAATCTTGACTCAACAATTTGTCTGCTTCCTTACCCCAAAATTGTTTCTGAAAAAAATTGCATAGAAATTTTAATGCATTAAATTGTTAAATACTAGTAAGATTCAGTTAATTAATATGGAAATATTGCAGTTTATTGCAATGAAAATTATTAAATGTCAATCTTACTTCCTTATGTAGTGAAAAAAAAAAAAAAAAAAAAACAGAACATTCATGCATCTAAACAATGTATTTCACAACAGGACCTTTTTGGACAAAACAAAGTAAAAAAAAAAAACATTTTAGAGCAAACACAAACTCTATTAGCAGATCTGTGTCTGACCAAGAGTTTCCAAACAGCAACAGAGTGCTAGAAAAAAAAAAAGTAAAAACATTACAGAAATTTTGGGACCTTTCCAGGACTTTTTGGAAATTTTCAGAACTTTTTGGAAAGCTTCAGGAAGTTAACCAGAAATGTTCTGTCTCTTTGATATTATATGTAAAAATAAAACATAAAAAAAAATTGACAGATTAAAAAAATATATTACAGATTTTAACATTATCAATATTTCATTCTCATTTTAAATACTGGCTGGAACTTATATGATTAAAATCACAATTATTTTATTCTATTGACAGCCATGATTTTATTTTATTTTCCGGTTTATGCACCAAATAATACAGACATTACAGAAAATACTGTCTTTATAGAGCTTGACAGAAATGAAATATTTTGTTTCTATTACATATTTTGTTCTTTTATTCAGCAGGAATGCATTACATTTATCAAAAGTGCCAACAAACAAAACAAAAAATTTATATTTCAAATAAATGCTGTTGTTTTGAACTTTATGTTCATCCTCTGGGGAAAAAAATTTCACAGAAATATTATTATTTGTCTAATAACTTACATGTTTAAATGCATTAAAACAGAAAAGTTATTTTACAAAATTACTGTTTTACTTGTATTTTTGATTAAATAAATATGGAAGCTTGGTTCCACCACTGAATACAAATAACAAAGTGAACTGCAACCACAATTCAGATTTATTTATTTTTTTTAATTGTGAGAAATTAAGTCTAAATCGTGAGTTTATATATCTTGCAACTCTAACTTTAATTCACGCAACTCTGAGATAAAAGTCACAATTACTTTTTTTTTTTCTGTAGCGGAAATGGGCTTCCATAATAAAAAGCATAAGAGACTTCTTCCAAAACATTTTAAAAAAATATATTTGCTTTTAAAACTTTGTATTTATATACTATTTGTGCACAGTATAAATAGGTTTTTTTTTTATATACTGTAAAATATATAGTTGCATTTTGTATTTTAGGGGATCATAATTTTTGGATGTCTGTAGCATCAAAGGCAACGCTGTGCTTTGGCCTTGACCTCATCCAGACTTGAAACCTAAACGAATGGCCTTAAAATATCATTATATTTTAGAATCAATCACAGAAGTCTTCTCTGCCATCAGAATCAGGATTAAGGTTATGAGGGAAATGTTGAAAAAAAAAAAAATAAATAAAAAACAATAAATAGAGCGAAACAGGTGGGTTTACAGAAGGGGAAACCAACTTATAAATCACTTCTTTTTTTTTTTTTTTAAGAAAATTTGCTTTTTAATGATGAAATCATAAATCGTTCGGTGAAAAGTACATTGAGCTCTGGTGTTGTAAAGAGAAAGCATATGCCTCTGTACAAACTACACAAAAACTACACTAAACTTTATTTTTTAGAAGAGAATTCCTGGTGAAGGACTACATTACCCACGCTGCTCTAAAGAGATCGACCAATAGGAAAAGCCTTTGTTACCATGGAAGCAGGAAGTGTAGCCCCTCACCAAACGCTGAAAATCACCCACTTCTCTTACACGTACTGAATATTTCAGACTGCTTAAGTCCTTCTGAAGTCAATGGATTTTTGGTTAACACATTTAAATGAAAGTTCAAGATATTTTCACCTTTTATTCTACAATATACAATCCTTCAGTGATACTCCCAAATGGCTAAATGGGACTTTAAACGTCATGACACCGAACTCATTTACTCACTAATGCGCTTGTGTTTATAATCACACTTGCAAACTATTCTAATTCAGACTTTCAGGGAACTTTTTCTTAATAAAGACAGAAAGCGCAGTCTTAATGGTCATGCAAATGTCCGTTTATGTTTAATTTGTTTAGCTTTTCACTTATGCGGACTGTTCTCAGGATTTAAATAAATGATGTTTTCATTTGTGAAGATCATCTTTGTTGGTCACAGTTCTTATTCTCTGCAATAACCCAAATGTTTATTTTTCATTTTGGTTTGATACTAAATTCTGGGTTGGCCTACAAAAATACGTCATGGCTGCAATGCTCTTTTGATATCACTGATTATTTAAATTATTCACAATTTCCTCATAAATATTTGCAGAATTTGCAGTGTTGTGATTCATCTCAGGACTGGCTGAATTGGCTTACAAAGGTTTATATTAATAAATAAAAAAATGTCTGCAACCAAGGCCACTGAGAAAGTGGTCAGGCATTGCTGAGAAACTATTGAACTAGAGATTGAGTAATGCTTTACAAACTATGATGAATTCTTATTAATTTATTTTCTAAATGCTGTCAGGATAATATTTACAGGAAGTGAGTTTGGACTGTATGAAAAGCACAGAAACATATTCATACCAGTTGATTATCAGAGCTGAAACATCGCTCGGAAAAGTCCTTGAATGTTTTATGCTTTAAAGAGCTGACACTTTTATTCATCCACATTAGTGGCAGCTATTCTGTCTCTTGTCTTTCCAGCATGGATTGCCATCACTTCTTCATTAAAGCTCAGGAAAATAGAGAGTGGTGCTCTGGATATTTATTATTAATGTTGGAAACGGTTTTAATGCTTAATATTTTTTTGGAACTTTTGATACTTTTTTCAGGATTCCTTGATGAACAAAAATATAAAAAGAAAAAAAAACAGCATTCATTCAAAATAAAAAAGTTTTTTAACAATGTACACTAACGTTTAAAAGTTTGGGGTCAGTATTTTATTTATTTATTATTATTATTATTAATATTATTATTATTATTATTTTTAACAAATTAATTATTCTTTTATTCAGCAAGGATATGCGTGTAGGAAAAAAAAATTATATATATATATGATATTTAAAATAACTGCATATTCTATATCAAATTATGTCTGAAAGGACATGACCAAAGCTGTTTTTGTTTCTTACCTTTTACATGCAAAACCCCAATTTTAATAAAATAACTTCTAAAATCAAATGTATCTCTCGTCATAAAGAAATATGAATAGCTTTGGAGCTGCAGAACAATGTTGCAAAACGGATAATAGAGCAAAAATATGCTCACCCTCAGGGCTATTCTAGATCAGGATGAGTTTGTTTCTTCATCAGGTTTGTAGAAATGTAGCATTGCATCAGTGTCTCATCAACGGATGCTCTGCAGTGAATGGGTGCCATCAGAACGAGAGTCTAAACAGCTGATAAAAACATCATAATAATCCACAAGTTATCCACAGCACTCCAAGTCAAAAAAAAAGAATCCATCATGAAGAGCCCATAATCCATAAAAACGTATCCTCCAGTGAAAAAATGTTCTGGTCTGAATCAGGAGAGAAATCTGCACAGATCAAGCAGCGTTTAAACAGATCTAAACTAATACGTGTCTGGACAGGAGATGGACTTTTTTCCACTAGAGGAAGCCTTATTATGGACTATGAATTCATATTTTATCCAGAAGCAATGTCTTAATGATGGATTTGTTTCTTACAAATTTGTCCAGATCTACAATAATTTTTCCTAAAATGCGACTATTTTGAGTCCTATCATCTAGTCTTATGTTGTATTGTGTCCACAGGGGAATGAAAGCACTAACTCCTCTGACTTCTCATGTTCTCTAATTTCTCCCATTTTTTCCTGAAACACACGAATTCAAACAGATGATCGAGGAGCCTCAGAATAGACAGTGATTTCTCTGATCAGACTTTAATTCAGTTTTCCACTGGAGATGAGCATTACAGAAAATTGTGCTGAAAATGCAGTGTTACAGACCTCGAAGTAGATGGGCTTCAGTAGCAGAAGAATGTTGTCTGGTTTCGACTGAAGGGTGATTAAAAATACAGTCATACAAGTTCAGATTTCTGTCTTCCATTCAAGCTCATAAAATGTTTTTTCAGCATCATGCTGGATAAAATGCAGCATCTTTATATGCATGTAAAAAAAAAAATAAAAAGTTAAACGTTAAATATTTAAATATTACTTTCCAGCAACTGTATACAGGTTAGGAATCCTTGTCCTACAGAATCGTTCACGAGAAATTAAATAAACGAATGTCTGTCATTATTTATTTACTGTTTTCATTCAAAAGGTTTAGGTCAGTAGTAAAAAAAGAAGAAAAAAAAGATATCTTGCACTCACCAAGGCTGAATTTATTTGATCACAAACACAGTAAAATCAGCAATATTGTGTTTTATTTATTTTTTTGTTTTCTATGTGAATATCTATTAAAGTGTAATGTATTTCTGTGATGCTCCGCTGTATTTTCAGCATCATTCCTCCAGTCTTCAGTGTCACATGATCTTCAGAAATAATTCTAATATATTTATTTGCTGCTTAAGAAACATTTCTGATTATTATTAATTTTGAAAACAGTGGTGCTGCTTAATATTTCTGTAGAAACCATGATATATTCCAGGATTCTTTGATTTATAAAAAGTTCAAAAGAACACATGAATCTTTCGTAACAATGTAACAGTCTTTACTGTCACATTTCATTCTAATAAATTTATGCAAACTTGTACTTTTTATTAACATTTTACTTTTATGTAGGCTATTAAACCATTTGTATGCACTTAATGGGTTGTGTTTTACAGTCGAAACACTGAAAAGCTACACTTGACCGTAGTTTGAACCTCAAACTTTAATTCTGTTGATATTCTAGTCAACTCTCAGTCTGTTATATTCAGCTCCATGCCTCCCTTCAGATCTGCCTAATACATGAGCAGATCTGAATCTGTCGTTCGTATAGATCCAATAGAAGAACCGTTTCCCACAGGGTGGAAATGAAAGACTCGAGTGCACTCTGTAGCATGCAGTGAGTCAGATCGGAGTGCATACTGTGGAGATGGAACGGAGCTGCATTAGAGAACTTCTCACAATCACACTAAAGTGCCACATATTCCCACAGCAATAACATCAGCACATTATGAGGAAGGGCTCTGATGACTCCAGACTCTGTATGAGTGGACCGGAGCGTGGATGCGTACACACACAATTCAGATTCATCCATCACTTATTTCATGCAAAACCTTCAAAAACAGGAGTGAAACAAGACTGCTCACATACTAGAGCTTCTGTTTCTCAGTAGAGGTGTTCTTTGTAGATCCCTGACCACACCTGACCACATGTTTGACAACCCACCAGCTCCTTAAATTACTCAACTGGACAAAACTGTGTAACCTTTAAACTTTATACATCACTAAAACTTTGCACTTTGTGGACTAAAAGTCAGGATGACACAACTGTCCATAATGAAGAAAAGGGCTTAATTACAAGGTCAAAAATTCATGGAAAGAATCCTTATTAAATTATTCCTCTTTTATTAATATACTATATATATATATATATATATATATATATATATATATATATATATATATATATATATATATATATATTCATCAAAACTGATGCACTGCCTATTAATATTAGACAATCTTACATAAAAACAAACTGATATAGTCAAACACAAGCAAGCAAAAATTATTTAAAAAAATATATATATATATAAATATCATGTGGTGCAACTCCTATATAATATAATATAATATAATATAATATAATATAATATAATATAATATAATATATGTAATTTATACATTACAATTATACATATATTAAAATTGTATTACATTAAAGGGTTCATATTTAATATTAGATTTTATGTTACAATGTGTTACATTATATTTTTGATATTTAATGCTTTTTATAATTATATTTTATAATTATAATTATATTTTTTAATCTGATGCTACATAAAAAAAAAAAAAAAAAATTACAATTTTTTTTTTCTCAAACCATATGAAACCAATTTTTATACTAAAACAGGACATTTCTAAAAACTTGACATTTGTGTATTATTTTTCCTCTTTTTTCCCATGGACATATTACTGTATATCACTAGTTTATTTATTCATTATTTCATTCATACATTTACATGGGTTACATGTTGATTCGAATTTCTGATGCTGATTTATTATGGTTGTGTTCTGTATTTGTTCTAAACGAAATGAAAAAGTCATACACAGAGCAGCTCTTTATCTGGCTGTTGCTGCTGTAGCTATGTAGTGTCCCTCTCAGGATGACGTCTCTCTTGAGAGGGCGGCAGACCATAATGGAAATCTTGTATTCAAGATAGTTGTTGCCATGTAGGACTGTTGCTATGGAAGAGTTTCCAATTGACTTCAGTCAGAACCAACAGCTGCATGAAAATACCACCAGAGGGCATTTTGCTTGTGATATATGAGTGAAAATAAAAGAGTTTTTTTTTTTTTTTTTTTTTCTCGCTTGTAGATATTAACTTGATTCATGTCATTTCTACATTAAGGTTGTTTGAATACACAAACAGAGACATAAATACAATCACTTTGTCAGCACATGTGCACATGCCTCATTTGCAGAGATGTATCACACACATTAGATCAGCTGAGAGCTAAAACCTGTTATTGCAGCTGTCTGTGGCACAGTAATACTGTGCATCAGTAACAAAGCAGCTCACAGATGGTGTGGTTTTCCCGTTTAAATAAGACTCTCATTGAGTCATAAAGATCCCATGGTTTGGCCTCAATTGTAAAGCTTAAATAGTCTGTCGCTCCAGAGGGGCAACGTCCACAATGTCATCATCACCATAAAACTTCACCTGCCTTCTACTTTACACAATCCATCCAAATATTGACTGATCATGCATCTGTGTGTGTGTGAGAGAGAAATCACAATGTAGTGTGTGCATTGCACGATTTCTTGGAACACTCTTAAAGGCAGTATTTATGTCCCCCGAGACTAAAGCTGAATACAGATGAAAAATGTAGACCCTCGTATTAAATACACTCCAGCTCTGCAGTTCATGTGCTTAAAATTATCAATAACAAAGTATAGAGGCATCACAGTTATAAAGTAGGATGTTCGCATAGAGCAGAACGCAGTGAAATGCAATGCAACCATAGTTTATTAAATCCTATTTTGCATTGCAACTGCAAACTTTATAATAATCTCTTGCATTGCAACTAATAATGTAATTTGGGGAAACGTGACCTTTTTGAGAGAAAGAGATCATCATATTCTAAAGAGGATTATTTGGCTGTACTTTAACAATGTAGTCATCTGTGTAAAATATCAATAGCATACATCCACAACAGTACCAACATAAACATGGGATTTATGAATTTATTTTTTAGTTGTCGAACAGTCAAAAATCAGTATTTGTTTTTCACAATTGATCGTTAAATTCAAGGAGTGCCAGGTACATTATATTGTAAAAGTGTCTTTTGGAGTGTTTTACAAGAAAATACAGCATCTTTCAGCATTAAAATGTCATGTTTAATTAAATGTGTAGCCATTTTGTTAATTATTTGTGAAATGGAAATTGTTTAAAAGTAAATCTAAAACCTTTTCTGTGAACAGTTGCAATCCTCATTTTATTGTACTAAAGATATTACACATATTTAAGTGTAACATACTGATACATTTTATACTGATTGTTTGTGTATGGTGTGATTGTTTTTCCAATATTTAAATGTATCAGTTTCAATGTAACACATGCAAACAACAGACACACTGAACAGTTATAATAATATGATACATAACGTCTATTGTTGATTCTTGTTTGATCATGAAATTACAATTTATTTATTACAAAGTTTCATTTTTAAGCTTTCAATTGGCATCCAACAGGGCTGTTTCCTTGGCAACTAAACCGTGTCATAGTTGTAAAGAGAGGCTGATGAGTTTTAGAAAGCTTTCAGACTGTGGCCCTGCATAGAACAGAGCTATATTTTCTTAAAAACCTCCATCACGATATCAAATCTGATGCAATTCGTGGAGGAGTCTCCTCCGCTCTTTTGTCTGTCTGTCGTTTCACACCCCCGTGTTTTATTTTTCACTCTGGCCACATTATTTCTGCATCTTTCTCCTGATCTGACAGGACATTGCTCACATGCTGTAGGACACACATCTTCCTGCACACACCAACAGTGCAATGAACAAGCAACATGCTTTTGATTACCAATATCGCTGCTTTAAGATATATAGTGCATGCAATTTAATCTACTGCCTCATTATATTAGTTAGCTTGGTGCAATTATGCTTTTTCACCAAGGCATATGCAATTCCTTGAAGTGAAGAGCTCTGCGTGGGAGGGATTCACTGAGCTTGCTGATGAAATAGGAAACCGAGTAGAGCGTGACAGCAACTTTACTGTGGAACTTGCACATGCAACTCTAAAGGTTAGAAACGGTGTACTTAAACTTTGCTAAAGTAAGGCAACAGAATGTTGCTAATTGCAATTTACCACCCCGGTATCCTTTTCTAGCATGCATTTAAATCATTAAAAGGGACAGAAAGCTTTATTACATCTCGCTGCCAGTCTCTCTGTCAAGTGTAGCCTCTTCAGAGCTGTGGTTTGTTTAACAGACTGATCAGATGTAAGAGCTTTGTATCTGTGCATGCCGTGTCTGAATGAAAGTCTTTCAAGTTTTCATGAACACTAAATTCATATAGCTGTAATGTGTTTGTCAAGACAAACTTTAAATGTTGGCTTGTCAAAGTCTTCATCGACTTTCTGTTTTATGTATTTATTTATTTATTTTGAAAGTTAATATGCCTTACAGATAAACATGTTTGATATGCCACCTATAGAAAGTTGTATTTAGTTTATATTCCATCATGTTTAATAAATAAATGTACTTTTTGGACCAGTAGAACGAGCATTATTTCAATGTGTGTGTGTGTGTGTAAAAAAAAAAAAAAAAAATTATTTATATTCTAAAATAATAATACAAATCATTCAAAATATTAATAAATAATGTAATATTAAGTATACATACAATATTATTTTCAGTTTTCACTTTATTATGTATTCAGTTAATTAAAGTTTTTGTATTGTTTTATTTGAGATATATTATTTTTTATTGTTTAAAAAATTGATTCATTTTTTGATAATTGTCATTTTTTATATTTCTATTTCTATTTAATTTATATTTTTAGTTTTAGTTAGTCTGAGTAGTTCAGCTTTAACTTATTCTATTTCTGTAAAATGCCATGGCAGCATTTCAATTTTCATTTTAGTGTTTCAGTATTTATATTTTCTTTTATTTCAGCTTTATCTCAAATAACTAAAACATTTTTTTTATTAGTTTTAGTTAACATCAACACCACAGAATGCATTAGCTGTGTCAAATTTATTTTTCTGTCATTCCAATTAAAATTAAAATGCAACTTTCCGTGTGGTGATCGATTCAGTTCAAATTAAGGCATTTCTTTAATTTAGATTTTTTTAACCAACCCAGCAGTGATGGAGTCATGACTGGACACTGGTTATGTGTGTGAGGTCATATGTTATTGGCATTGGCTATGTCTGCATGCATATTTCACTGGCATGCTGGAGAGCTTTAGTTCCCTTCATCAGGTTTATTTGGTCTTCAGTATCTGTTAGTAACAAAGAGTTTTTCATTTCACTCTCTCCCCTAGGTGTTTAACTGCTGATGTTTACACATGGAAATGACAGGAGATGGATTAACATTGAAATTAAATCCTGAAAGGAGTCTCTCCGAGCATATCTGACCCACTTTCTATGCATGCAGCTGGATGATGCTTGCCTGCCTTCATTTCATGCTTGCTTTACATTCCTATTCTGCTTAATGCAGTTGTATTTATTCATTTACCATCATTTACCAGCCTTCTGGCCCATTAGTCATTTCATCTGTTGAAAATGAATTTCTTATGCATGTTTCTCTGTTGTGTATAGGGAGCGGAGAACTCCCTCTCACTTTTTTTTTAGTTTGTTAGTTCCTGATTAAAGTTTTTGGACACCGGCGCTTGTTTTGAGCTGATTTTAAGTTTGTCTCTGACATGCAATTAGGAAAAGTTGGAAATTAGAGAATCTGTTAAGTCTTTCAACTAACATTTAGCCATTTTAAACCAAAAATCTTTTCTGAACTAATTCATAATTGTTAAAAGCTACAATACTTAGATACATTACTTGGTAAAAGTTGTTAAATTACTTGCACTTCCTCCCAGTTCCTGGTTTTGCATCTCACCTGCTTGCAACTTTCCGGTTATGATCATAAATCTATATAGATGCTGTTTAATTTTATTGTTTGTTGATGGAATCACACACAACATGGCATGTAATATAGTGGGGCATCCACTTGGGGGTGCATCACACCCAGGATCCCAATGACTGTTAGTGCTCAAATAGAAATTAAATCCTGCCTCATTAAGACACAAATCAGCCCAGCGAGGGTCTTTGCTGGTTCCTCCGAGGGGCCCCAGTGGTACAAATGAAAATCAACCCTGAACTGCTCTCAATAGAGAGTGCAGCCTGAGCAAGAGGGTGGCCAGGTAAAAAGATAACTAATTACAGTAGGGCCTCATAGTTGGGCCCTCTCTTGTTTGCAGGATCTGTTTTTGTTCTTCCATTCATAGTCACAGAGAAAGCTCAAAGCTCGTTTTGGCTCGGCTCCCTGTGGAAGAGAGCCGCTCGGAGCACCAGAGACTGAAGGTCACCTATTCAGAGCCTTGCTGTTCCCACAACTCTTCACAAATCCAAGGCCTCCATGTTCAAAGGGTTGAGAGAAAAAGAAGGGGCTGGTAAATAGAGCGCGGGATAGGCAGAAAAAAAGCAAAGTGTACTAAAGTGCTGTCCTCATACATGAAGCTTGTTTATCAGCCTCCACCCCTCGCTCTACACAACCCCACTTCACTGGAAACCATGGAGGCCGTAATGCCTTTTCTGATTAAACAGAACAAAACATGACCTCCATCCATAATTCAAACACTGAGAGCTGAAACAATGGGATGCTAATGAAACCCAACCAACCAACCAGTGGAAGGCAATAGAGATATAAGAGCCCGATCTGGTCACATGATCATGATTATTCGGATGAAGTAAAAAAAAATTAAAATAAAAAATTATTGATTTCATTTTTACCTCTAGTTTCAAAAAAGAAAAAGGAAAATGTAATCCCAAATTCAGTATCTCAGAAAATTTGAATATTACTTAACAACAACACAAAGAAAGGATTTTAGGATCTGCATCTCCATAAAGTTGGTCAGCAGCAGGAAGCATGAAGTGCTTTAAAACTTCCTGGTATACAGCTGTGTTGACCTTTGACCTCAGAAATCACAGTGGAACAACACCAGCAGATGACATGGCACCCCAAACCATCACTGACTGTGGAAACTTTACACTGGAGCTCAAGCAACGTGGATTGTGTGCCTCTCTTCTCTTCCTTCAGATTCTGGGACCCTGATTTCCAAAGGAAATGCTAAATTTTCTTTCATCAGAGAACATAACTTTGCACCACTCAGCAGCAGTGCAGTCCTTTTTGAAGCGAGACACTTCTGACGCTGTCTTGACACAAGGAATGCGAAGCTGAAACCCATGTCTTGCATACGTTTGTGTGTAGTGGTTCTTGAAGCACTGGCTCCAGCTGCAGTCCACTCTTTGTGAATCTCCCCCACATTTTTGAATGGGTTTTGTTTCACAATCCTCTCCAGGGTGCAGTTATCCCTATTGCTTGAACACTTTTTTCTACCACATCTTTTCCTTCCCTTCGCCTCTCTATTAATGTGCTTAGACACAGAGCTCTGTGAACAGCCAGCCTCTTTTGCAATGACCTTTTGTGTCTTGCCCTCCTTGTGCAAGGTGTCAATGGTCGTCTTTTGGACAACTGTCAAGTATGCAGTCTTCCCCATGATTGTGTGTCCTACAGAACTAGACTGAGAGATCATCTAAAGGCTTTGCAGGTGTTTTGAGTTAATTAACTGATTAGAGTGTGGCACCAGGAGTCTTCAATATTGAACCTTTTCACAATATTCAAATTTTCTGAGATACTGAATTTGGAATTTTCCATAGTTGTCAGTTTAAAGGTGTATAGTCTTGGATAAAACATGATGTAGCAGCAATTAATAGGGTAAGGAAAAAGAGGAAAAGCTGTAAAAACTAATATTTTGCATGGTTGAGATGTGAATTTATTTGAAAATAGGACAAACTAAACAAGAATAGAAACAGGAAAACACAAAATTTGGGAACACTCTTGACATGTTCTCTTGTTTTTCCAGGCTCTCTGATTTGGATTGGAGAAAGTAATCTCCAGAGAACAAACAAAAACCCACACAAGGACCTTCGGAGTTGTGTTGTTAATTCATTTTAGGCTTCGCTTATTCTGCACTTCTATGTTATTTTTTATTTTTTATTTTTTTGCAAACTTTATATAAGTAACAAAGTTATATAATTTATTATTATCATTTTAACAATACATACATTTATTAATAATTAGCTATACAACCTGCACACTGAAATTAAAACCTTAATTAGTGGCCAAAGTCCCTCAGAGAAATAAAGTAAACACTTTAAAGTCTAATTCTTCAAATAAACCCCATCAATGAAACTCTATGTGTCAGAAAATAATCCTTTGTGCACCTAGCTCAATTGATAAATCCCTCTATGACGAGACAATTCCTCTTACTGTCGACTTACTAACCAAAACATTAAAATAGTTTTTGTCACAAAAGCACTTAAAGTGTTTGGCTCCAGCTTCAGGCTGCCAGCGAAAATTAATACTTGGTAGTTTTTGCCTGTTCATGATATGGTTAACTAGTTTCAGAGCGCTTGTTTTAACTATAGTTGGTATATGACTCAGGTATGTGTCTATATGTTAGTAACTCAACATGGGTGGAGCATTTCAAAATCCATTGACAAGATCTCAGAAAATGATTTGAATATACTTGGGAAATGCCAAATTTGCACTGCCCAAAAGACAATGCAACAAAGACAATAATAACACGCATGCATGCAGTTTTATCATTTAGTGTAGTTTTATGTTCAAAAGAATCAGGACTCAGTCTTGCTGCTAATTTCTTGGCACACACAGGCTTTTGTTTGCTTGAAACTCACTATGCTACTCCTCATTCATTTCTTTTATTTTATCCATCCACATTTATTCCCCTAAAAATAGCAATTACGAACCAGTAGCTTCCTGGCAGAGCAGATAGTAGAGCACTGATGCATTGGGTCTAAAATGTGCCTTAGATAATAAGTGGAATGATTATTCTGATTGCTTCAAGGGCTCTTGCGTTCATGCATCCATCTGCGTGGAAGAAAAGATTCATGGAGTGTGAATAGTTGCCGCAGCTCCATGCTTTCTCCCGTCCATAAAGAAGTCAAAGCTGTTGAGTTGAGAATCACTTCAGCACTGAGATAGCAGATGAGTGTCTTGAGTGGAGGTTCAATTGGTAAACACACATTTCTTATTCTTCCCACAGAAACTAGATGGAAGCATAGAGACAAAACCACTGCGTTTCTTTGCTGAACTGTGGCAAGGATAGTGTCACGATCAGTAGCTGGAGTGCTCATGAACTTCAGTAGAGGGCACTCCATTCAGGACCCTTCCACCCATCAACCACCAGATATCACCATATCATCACTTGGACACTAGCACCTCTCATACTGTTGCACCATACCCGAACTACATTCCCCATGAGTCACTGCATCACAATCACCTTGCCACACCTGCACCTCATTCATCAGCAAATTTCCTTGCCACACCTGCACCTCATTCAAACACACACGAGCGTTTTTCCTTGTGTTTGTTCTTCCTGTGTCTGATCTTGGATTGTTTAACTGACTCTGATTCTCTGCTGCCTGCCTGCCCTGATCTCTGCTTTTTACCGTTTTCAATTCTGGTTGTCCCTGACATACCTGACACCATTCCTGAATTCTGCCAGTTTGACCATTCTTAAATAAAGCACTGCATTTGGATCCGAACGTCTCTGACTCTCTCTTCGTAACAGATAGGTGCTGAGACCCGTGGGTTAATTTCAAGTACCAGAGATAGTTATTTTGTTCAGTGCTGTATTCAGAAAGGTTATAAATTCAACTCGTATCCTATCTTTGCATCATTAATTTACTTTTTTCTGTGAAAGACATAGATAAGGTGCATTTTGGGACTCGCTCCACATAAATGAACACTTCAACCTTTTAACGAAAGGGCAAAGTATGTGTGTTGCATCATTTGATACTCTGTGTATCTTATTCAGTATTGGAGTATTCCATTGAGTTTTAACATCCAGCAAGAAAAGCTTCCAGACATTTATTAGAGTTGCACTATTCAGATAGGATTTGTTTTTCTCTGAGGTTTTACAAACCTGTCCAAACATGACCGAATACTGTAGCTGATGCTATTGATGCACTGCCTGGCGAAACTTCATTATTAATTTAGATGTTTTTGAACCACTTTCTGGGTAGAATATCAGTAAATGGTACAAGCGCTGCATCTGATGTCATATAACATGAGATTTATATCATAATAGAGTTGTGTACAATGCTTGACCAATAGGTGACACAATCACTTAATTGATATGCAGTGCTTTATTCCCGAAATTACCTGTTAAGATATCTAGAAACACTCACATAATGCAAACATATTTAAGTCTACATCCGTATCACTGGGGAAAACCTCTTTTTAATTTTTTTATCACCTATAAATTTGCAGTCCACACTTCTGAACACCAGCACCACTACATCTAATAGACAACAATTATGAAAGTTACAAAGCACTGTTAATGCGTAGCTGTGAAATGCTATTTCTTAATCATATCCATTTATCTTCATTAGTTAATTCCGGAAGTCTGGAAAAAAAAAAATTCAAACCTGCAGTGTCATGTTTTCGTGTTTATTAATTATCGTTCATGTAATGCAATGGACAAATAATGGGCATTTTAATACTTTCATTAATTGCTAGATTTTCATCAACCCCCTTTTTTTGTAAGTACTACTATTTTTATTGTGCTGTTATCTAAAAAAAAAAAAATTCTTACAATTTGTAGAATGAGTGGCTAAATTGCTGATCTGACGGCTGCTGATGATAATGGGATAAATACAATCTGAAATTAAACAAATATATATTTTTGGCCAAATAATATAATGATAATGTTTTGTGCATTAATAATGTAAAAAAATACATTGGGAGTCACACAAAAAAAAAAAAATTAGATCCCAAGATCTATCCCAATCCAGCTCATAACCTCCATTTCACTCCCCAAGCATTGCAGGAGTTCTCTTCTCAGCTGTTTGTCAACAAAATGACTTGATTGAAATGCATTTGAACGCAAATGTTCCTTCACAGCAGCATTTTAAAGACTCTCATCAGGGACCAGGAGCTGTAACAAACACACTGTATCTGTGCATCAGCAGTGGCACAGAGGCCCAGACTGAATAATCAGCCGCTCTGTTAATATCCTGCCAGACAACCAAACTCCTCTACACATCTCACAGGGAGGGAGCAGTTCCAGCTGTTTGCATTCAGGCCATGCCTGATCTGTGTTTTTGGATGATCTATTGTGCACTTAGAAGATTTATTGTTGGGGATTTTTTTATTTATTTATTTATTATTATTTTTTTACATCATGAAAGTTTTAATATCCTGGAGAAGGGTCTTTTAAAATTTAACAGCAAGATTTTAACATCGCATTGATTCACAATTAATCATTGTATTACCTCCGCTAAAGAATACTCATCAGTAAAGCAGTCCTGTAAAATTCATAACCTGACATAGCTGACAAAATGTTTAAGATGTCCTTATTGTAATTTCCTAAATGTGACAATTGTGAAAAATGTTGTGATTTTAACCAGTTGAGATAATTTACATTATCTCACAATTCACATTAATTAGCACAATTATCACTTAGTGATGAAATTTTTGACCCGCTTATCAATCCCGCTTATTACATGACTGCTCACCAACTATTTATACAGGCGTGGATTAAAAATATTCATTTGAGTTGAAATATGAAACTGAAACTCAGTATCTGAAGAATTGGTAGGTTTTCCAATCACCCAATCAATGGCAGGTCAGTTCATTATCCACATTTTTTAATTTTTGTTTTGACTGTAGGCACTGACCAGAATAACCACTGAAAGGTCTCTGAGGCAGTGAAATTGCTTTGGGTTCCAAATAGGACTTTGATCAGTCCAACATACAGCTTTGCAATAGATAATGGTGAATATAAGGAAATATTAGGATGGAGCAACTCACCAGTCAGAATGAAGAATTGCAGAGATGCTTTGACATTTTGTGTGTTTGCATGTGTATTTATGCATCATATGGGTCTCATTAAATGACTTTCATATCATAAACTTATTGAGGAGATGCTCTAATACAAATGTACAATCAAACTTGTTAATAAAACAAAAATTACTAATATAATGTGCTACTTCTTTGTAATAATTTGTTTTAAAATTTGCTGTACAATTTCATATCAGGTTATATAGGTCCCAAATGCCACTCAATAAACATTCAAAAAGTTAGATAAATAAATAATTAAATCCATTAAAAAACAACAACTCTATCAATAAATTAAAAAAAGCTAATTTGTTTAAGCAATCGACTATTTTGATAAATAGATTTAAAAATCCATAATTGATCAAATAAAAAAAAATCTATAGAAATCTAAATTAAAAATGTAAACATTTTTGAAAATATATTACATTTTGTGATTATTAATATAGTGAACGAACTCCATCGCACACCTGTAAGTGATAGGTGCGTAGAAAATAAAGACCAGGTGGGTCGTATCAACATATGAGGAACTCCAGCACACTATCTTAACTTGCAAATGTAAATTTTAATCACACCAACGTTTCGGTCACACGACCTTCCTCACTCCTGATGAAGGTCATGTGACCGAAACGTTGGTGTGATTAAAATTTTAATTTGCAAGTTAAGATAGTGTGCAGGAGTTCCTTATATGGTGATTATTAATATAAAAATAATTGCTGATTGCTTTTGAAATATCGACCTTTCTTGGCTTCTTGGACAAGCAGCCCATCGACTTAAAAGTAAAAAATGTTAAATGACAGAACTGAATAATTCTCTTGGATAATATGTAACATTCACTGTTTATGCACTAAACAAGATTGAAATATAATGGCTGATTAGATGGGAATGTTTATAACATTACTATCCAACTATATTAAAATATATCAGGGTCTGATACAATCAATGTTCAGAGACTAACTTTATAAACTACTGAAGATTCTGACAAAAGTTGGTTCATTGTGTCCTAGTTTTTGTTTGAAGCTGCATTTTTACCCAGAAGGCTTGGTTTTATGTGACAACATACACAGCAGAGCACTGTTAGTGACACACTTGCACATGTCAGAATCATCTGTGAATAGTAGCTTTATACACATCCTTCTACCAGAGGGTAATGTTTCTTTCTTTTTTGTTGTCGATGACATCTGCTTATCCTCTGTCCATTTAGGCAAAGAACACACTGACACACACAGCACTCTTCCTCCCAACACTGCAGGGTCTCTAAGTGCTTTAACTTGCTGTTTTTTGGCTCCCTTAAAGAATTGGTGATAAAGCTGTCAGCACACAAACGAATGATGGATCAAAAATCTGTCTCTTCTGGGTATGTGCGAGGACGTCCTTCTCTATGGCTGTCTGAGGACCGTACAAGCATATAAAACTGTGACTTACACAGGAAAACAGAATTTCAAGGCTGAATGCTTTTTATTGATGGAATTTAGATTTGACTTTTTTTTTTTGGTCAAGCTCTTGAAAGCATTTTTAGACCGTAGCTGTGTTCATCCAAGAATTGAAATTCTGTCTCTGTTTCCTTACCTTCATGTCAAAAACTCACATGACTTTGCATAAATTGCATAAAAAAAAAAAAAAAGATTTCTCACTCCCAAAACATCAAGTACTAAGCATGGTCAGGTGTCAGTCCCCTTGTATTCTCTCAAGATGCACACCATTAATGTTTTTTTCTAAGGCATGTTTATAAAAACTACTACTACCAAGTCCTGGCTTAATCTAAACCCCATCTGTGTAACCAGGCCTATAAGTCATAATAAAATCATACCCCAATATATAATTTAATGACATGAAATTCCCATGATCTTCACGTCTGTGTATTGACGCCAAAGGTTTCTCGTCAGAAGCAATGGTATTCAGAGTTTACAGCAATTCCTAGTGGTACCTTTAAAATCTTAATAGTGATGCAAAGGTGCTCTTTGTTGTGTTAAAATACCATTCTGCATTAATAGTATTCTTTATTATGAAGCACAAAGTGTTTGGAGCCCGTTGACTATTGAATAACATGATGACAGAATTATTATTTTTGTTTGAACTACAGTATGCATTTAACTAAACTTTGAGATATTTTCAGATTCAGTTTGCCAAATTCACATCAAATCATATTTGTGGAGGAATTCAGGCTATGTCTTTCTCAGTCTTAAAATGTGTCTTTAGCGTGGCAGGTGTTCTGACAGGCTTTAATCCTCTTGAAGGCCTGAAGGAGCCTGTGGACATCATGTTTTACCCCCCGCAGACGCTGTTTCTGAGCGCTTCAGGTGATTTTCTCTGCTAAAGCGCACGGAGAGGCCGTGTCCCCTGCTAACAGAATATTTTAAAACTCACCTCAATCATCCAGCGCCACCTTATCAAAAGCAATTTGGTGGTTTGCTGGCAGTTTCCGCAGACGGAGGAGAGAGGGAAAGCTGCAGGGGAGCGTGTCAGCCAATGGCCTCCACTGCTGGAGAAAAGACTTTTTAGAAAGGATTTGTTCTTTTAATTTTTATGTAAAATCATGTTCAAAGGGTGCAATTTCATATGCATAAAAAAAAAGCTTTCAAGTTTTCAAAAGCTGTCAGAACTACTTCTTTTTCTTTAACTTTAAAACCACAAATACTTTTTTCTTACAAACATGCAGCTTTTGTCTTCACCATATGTTAACCGATGGACTGGAGCTCCGTGGATTATTGTGATGTATGTATCAGCTCTAATTCTGACGGCACCCATTCACTGCAGAGCATCCGTTGATGAGACACTGATGCAGTTCTACATTTCTACAAACCTGATGAAGAAACAAACTCATCCTAATCTCAGATGACCTGAGGGTGAGCACATCTTCAGCAGATTTTATATTTCGGTGAACTATATTCCTTTACAATAGATCCTATTTTCCTTGCATTGAGGACAACTTTCCCCCTCTTTTCTAAACTATTTGTTCCCTGTTCTAGAATATACAGAAGAAAGGAGGCTTGAAAATTGAGTTCTATCTCTGTGGATGTAAAGCAATCGTGAAATGTTCTCTGTTGTGGTGTGTAAGAGGTTAATGGCTTCCTGAGCAGCGGTAATGAAGCACTGTGCTACTAACTTTTAATCATTCTCTTCACAATTCTGAAGAGCGACACCATTGTTCTTGCAGCTGTACTATAAAAGCTTACCAGGTTTATACATGCAGGAGATTTATAAAAATCTTGTAGTTGGCTCAGAAATTGTCCTTGAATGTACATTTCCCCCCTTTCTCTCTTTCAGAGAAAACTCTAACCTCAAAAGACTACTCTGTGAAAAAAACGTGTTTATTCCAGCCATGCCACATTGATCATGTTCATCCATTGCTTTCGCAGGAATGACCTGCAATGCCCTTCCATTCAAAGCACACAGAGAGATAACTCGTGATGAATCACACCATTTCCAGGATTAGAGGACGATCCTTCTGTAGAAATGGGATTCAAAATTTAGATAACGTGAAATGTAGTTGATTGTGTAACACACACTGAAACAATCTCCTGAACCAAAAGATGAAACAGAAGGGACTTCGCTACACTTCACTCATTCTTCCTTGAAGTGTCCAGGTACTATACATAATGCATCCTATCCCGCGCTCTCCACAGGCAATATTGGGTTTTCTCTCCTGACGCTTATTGAGAAGACTCTTCCCAGGTTCAATAAGGAATTGCTCTGAGGAATGATGTCAGAGCTCCACAATTATTACCTTAGCCCTTTTCTGTTGTAAAGCCTCAACTTGTCGGATCAAAGCTTCTTTTTGAAGCTAGTAAGTTTCCAACGTGGTGTAAGATTGATACTATAAAAAGGCTTCATGAAGATTTTAAGGGCAAAAGTCAACTGTATATTGTAAGGCATCTCCAGGGGTATAGATCTTTAACTTAATTTCACTTACTCTTGAGCATATCACTAAATCTCATCTCAGTATTTGTTGAAAGGCTGTGCTCTTCTTCTATTAAAAAAAAAAAAAAAAAAAAAGTTACAATGACCATTTGTGTGATTTTTTTATTTACATTTATATCACTTTTTTATATTTGTTTAAAATACACTGTATATTGTATTGTATTATTATTGTATATATTTTGCATATGTATTGTAATGTCTTTCAGAAGCCTTTTGGTGTATTAGTACTAAATAAAAAAATACCATACTGTTGTGTTTTGGTGATTAAATCAACTGTTCTTGTTACGTGGTTTTAAAAGTAACATTATTTGAAAAGTATATCTGTAATGAAAGCAAGTGAGTTTTGCACAAATGGTTAACTGTAAAAATGCCACCAAAACAAATAAAAAAAGCTGTAAGAACCTTAAGTTTTGACTAAATGTACCAGTTTCATAATGGCTCAATCCAACAAATCCATTAGACGTCTGATGGGGCTTTAATAAAGCCTTTCATTCACACAGTTCATCAAAACATGGCAATTAACAGAACTGTGTTGCTTCCTGTCTGGATAAAAACTGTTCTTCATGCCTAATTCGCTCGTCTTTCATAGTCTTCTCCATTAGTGGGGTCATTATGATCTTTCAGGCTGCACTATTAGTGGCAAAGTCCCCGCAACCTGAGGTTCAGAATTAAGATCATTATTCATTTAATTATTTTCTTACACACAATGCAAAGAGTACCAACAAATAATAAAAAAATAATAATTCTTGCTCCAAAAGGAAAGGTTTTTTTTTTCTGACTAAAGAAAATATATTAGGCAAGGCAAGGCAAGTTTATTTATATAGCACATTTTGTACACAATGGTAATTCAAAATGCTTTACATAAAAGAAAGTAAAATAATCATGAAGAAAAATAATAAAAATAAAACAAGCAATTTTAAAACTTTTAAAATGATTAAAACATTTGATTTGAAACTGTTTGATTTTACATAAAAAAAAAATAAAACAGTGAAAATACAGTGCAATCAGTTTGGACATTGCACAGTGCTCATTCAACAATTGCACAGCTAAAAAGATGCGTTTTAAGTCTAGATTTAAATGTGACTAGTGTTTTAGCACATCTGATCTCTTCTGGAAGCTAATTCCAACTGCGGGCAGCATATTAACTAAAGGAGGACTCCCCTTGTTTTGTGTGAACCTTTGGTATTTCTAACTGACTCGATCCTAATGATCTGAGTGCCCTGTTAGGTTTATATTCAGTGAACATATCTGCAATATATTTCAGTCCTAGGTCATTTAGTGACTTATATACGAGTAAAAGTACTTTAAAATCAATCCTAAATGTAACTGGAAGCCAGTGTAAGGACCTGAGGACTGGTGTGATATGCTCAGATCTTCTGGTTCTGGATGAGCTGCAGCTGTCTAATGGTCTTTTTGGGAAGGCCAGTGAGGAGCCCATTACAATAGTCCACCCTGCTGGTGATAAAGGCATGAACTAGTTTCTCCAAGTCTTGACTGGAAACAAAACATCTAATTCTTGCGATGTTTTTTAAATGATAGTATGCTGATTTAGCTACTGCTTTGACATGACTACTGAAACTAAGGTCTGTCTCAAGAATCACACCAAGTTTCCTGACTTGATTTTTAGTTGTTTGATAGAGTCAAGGTATGCATTCACCTTGAGAACTTCATCTTTGTTTCCAAATGCAATGACTTCAGTTTTTTCCTTGTTTAACTGAAGAAAGTTCTGTGTAGAATATCAGAAATAACATATATATATATATAGGTCTGGACAAACTATCTCTGTTTAACTAATATAATCATTTCAATTTGATTTAGGATATAACATGCCTCCCTTTATTCTCTTTTATGCACTTACTGTATATAGTGTGATTAATATTCAGTCTGTTCAGTATACTGTACATGATGTGCATAGCCAAATATGATTCCCGCTGTATTAAGATAATGCTGACACCACCTGACCTCTACGTCAACGTGCATTAACCCAGAACTGATATGTATATGAATAATAATTCAGTTGTTATATCTGGATGCTTTAATTTCATTAAGATAAAAGGAAAATCCAATGACTTCAGTTTTTTCCTTGTTTAACTGAAGAAAGTTCTGGCACATCCAACTATTAATTTCATCAATGCATTGGCAGAGGGAGTCAATGGGGCTGTAGTCATTTGGAGATAAGGCTAGGTAAATCCATAGACAGTAAAAGAAATGGACACAGCGACCCCATTGGAACTCAATTGAGACAAGTGAAGCCCAGTTTTAGCGTTTTTTAGCACTTCCGTTTCTGACACGCAGACTCAAACGAAGCTTGACGACGTCAGCAACCTGTCTGACAGATGTAAATCTTCTAGTAGCTGTGCGTGCAAACTGCCATCGTTAATCTTGCAGAGACGGCGAGCTTGAGCGGGGAGTTCTTTGTCGTGAGTGAGCAGGAGTAAGTATTCTGATTAATTATTTTGTATAGTATTTTAAAATGTAACGCCAGTACGCAATATTAAGTTAATTTCCTGCGAGCTTCTCCTCCTGTCTGTATGGTAATGCGACAGAGAGTCGCGTGGTTATGACGCAATCGTTAGCCTATTTTTTATAAAAACTGTTTCTACGGGGCCATAATGTAACATAGAAGGTAATGGAGCCCTTTATACATTGTCGTGTATCTTTAGAAATAAATAATGGACAAACAGAGTCTTTAAACGCCTCAGATGTAAAGTTATTCGCTGTCAAAGTGACGCCAAAATGAATGGGAGTCAATGGGAATGCTAACGCAAGTGAAGTTCTGCTACAAGATGGCAGTTCGCAGCCGACTTCAACTTCCGGTCGACTTCCTTGTCGCCTGGGTAAATCTGGGTATCATCAGCATAGCTGTGATAGGCAATTTGGTTCTTTCTCATTATTTGACTTAGTGGAAGCATATACAGGCTAAACAAGAGCGGTGCAAGAATTGACCCTTGTGGGACTCCGCATGTCATGGACGTCCACTTAGACTTATAACATAATACTCACATAATAGCCTCTCCCTTCTAAGTATGACCTGAACATGTTACATACATTTGACCCAAAAATGGGTTTAAATAACTCAGCTTTTTTTTTTTTTTTGAGTGTACTTAAGGAAAAAAAGGATTGTGACGTTTCTCTTCTAAACTTGTTACACAATTCAGTGATGTCCTTAAGTTAGTCACTAAAAAATAACTTCATTTGATGATGAATATGTTACTGTACAATCCCGGATGTATTCAGTAGTCTTCCTGATTTAGTTTATGATGCATTGATCTTAATGAACATCGAACTTTCTCTGTGATCACATGCACAATGAAAACAGGACAGTAAGGAGAGCACGTAATCACTGCACTTCATCGTCTTCATGACTGGCCTTTAGATCTCTCTTTATTCACTTCAAACGCTCTAACGGGCATCGATTGGCATCCCTTACACAACCAGGCCCTACATAATGGCCATCTCTGGCTCTCAGAGATATTGTGCTTGTGCTTTGATCTGTGAAGGGTCCTGGCTGATAATGGAGGAGCAGATGATCTGTTCTTCTGCGGTATAAGGAACGTAATGAAGCACTGAGAAAGAGCTTAAATATCAACCCTGACAACTCTCATTCATAATGTGCTGCCGAATTGCAATGTATTGCTCAGTTTAAACTGTTAAAGGTCTATGGAGAACATTTTTATTCATATTTTTATTCTTATTCGGACAAATAAGCTATAAAGTGATGTATGATTGCCATAACAAATCAAACCGAGTGGCCTGTATTTTTAAAGAAAGTGTTCATAAAAAGTGCAAACTGAATTACCTCCTTTTTTTAGACGAGCGTCAAGGCTGTCCACATGAGAGACACTTATTGAATTGGGCTCTTGACACCAGTTGATTAACAGTACTTAAAAAAATGTCATTTAATTACATTCAATTACATTTTTAACTGTAACTTGCATGTCCAAAAGTGTCCAAATGTCTTCACTGAACGCTGGGAGAAAATTAAAGTGATAGAAGCCAGTGAAAAATAGCAGGAGGAATGATGTTCAATAATCGAGATTTCAACAGATAAGGCTGAAAGCTTTTAAAAGGTCATCAGCTGGAGACTAACAATCAATTATTATTGGCTTAAACCAGGCATTTTTATAGCTGAGTGATATTTAATTTAAAACCATTATTTTAGAAACCACTTTTCACAGCAAATTTATCTTTGGATAATATAAGATGACTTAAAAATCACACATTATGATTTCTCTATATACTTAAAAGTGTTTCAAATGCATTTATTTAATGCTAAGTATACTACAAACACATTTACATACTTATGTACTTAATAAAAATACCATACAATTGTACTTTTAGTATACTAATCTGGTAAACTTAAAGTCTGCTATTAATTTTGTACTTAATGTGTTTAATTGCGCCGAAATGTGCTAAATCTGATTGTGCTAAAGTTAGACTATTGCAAGTAAAATCTTGCAATTAAAGACAGATACTATTCAAAGATCATTCAATCCTCATCAATAGTGACATTAAAACACATTTTTGGCTTAATATTAAGAAATGTGCATTGTGCTAAAGTAGGAATTATGTAGAATATCAGAAATAACATATTGCTTGGTCCAGCTTAGGTCTGGACAAAATATCAAAATATAAAAGTTTAACTAATATAATCATTTCAATTTGATTTAGGATATAACATGCATCCCTTATTCTCTTTTATGCACTTACTGTATATAGTTTGATTAATATTCAGTCTGTTGGCCGTTCAGTATACTGTACATGATGTGCATAGCCAAATATGATTCCCGCTGTATTGAGATAATGCACCAAAAAATGCCACCTGACCTCTACGTCAACGTGCATTAACCCAGAACTGATATGTATATGAATAATAATTCAGTTGTTATATCTGGATGCTTTAATTTCATTAAGATAAAAGGAAAATCCATTCTGCAAATAGGATGACTTTGCCAGACTAATGGAATGCTTTCATTGTTTAAAACAACCTTTAGGAGAAATGAATGTGCCATTTAATGTGTGTGTCTCTGTATTAACGTCCCCTGGTGAATTTCAAATAGTGTTTTTTATTTAAAGATAGAAGTATTAAAATAATTTGTTGCAAGCTTTTCTAAGCTTTGCTATTTATATCATAAATATGGTTATGCAGAATAAAGCATTACTATGCTTTATGAATCTTGATAATCTGCCAATATGCTACTCATTTGCATGCTAATGAGAAACTAGTTAACAGTGAGAATTGCTCTTTAAAGTGCGACTGTAAAAACCATAAAACGGTAGCAATGTTGGTCTCCTCAAAGATTTGAGATGAACAAGATCTATTTATCATCCACCTAAATTAAAATTCAATTACAGACAGAGAACGTTTAATCATTTTTGTGAATTCCCAAGATTTATCTGTATTTAGGACACTAAAGACAAGGTGATATTTGACTGTAATTGCATTAAGGCCCTACAGTCAATAACTGAATGCTTCAGAGAGATGTCTGTATTGAACAGCGATAGAAAGGGCAGAACTATCCTCAGGCCTTTTGATATGTTTAAAGTGACAAACTGAGGCATAGCAGGAACTCTAACTGGTAACTTGACCAAGAAATCCATGAGGTTCGCCATGAATAGCCAAGGACTGAGGAGAAACATATTTTAAGTTGTATCAAATCTCAGTTAAAAGATTCATTGAGAGCTGTGGTTGATTAAGCATCCTGCTGCTCCTCAAACAAAGTATTATCATGGCTAAAAATAGACAGCTTTCACAGATAGGATGCACAGGGCCTGTCTCAGTTTATTTATGAACAGCCATATAAAAATACAGTAGGACTTAACGTGCATCTGTTTCTCTGAAGACAAGCGGGCCTTCAAATGATCAGTTCATATAGAGCTAAATATGAAAGGAAATGATCATCTTCTTCAAGTTTCCAATTTCCCAGTGCTTTATATTTTATAATGCATTATTAGCAAGTCAAATAAGAGCAATCTTACCTTAGACAGCGATAATAATACTTACTGTTATACATTAATAATACTATTAAGTCTTATTATTATCTCCCAATATTAACCTTTTTAATGTGATCTATGTACAAGCATGCAATATGTTGAGCTATATTTCATCTTCATTGATGTTAATCATGGTGCTCCATATAAAACAAGCTTTTGTTTGATATGGAGTTTGAGAGTTTGGCTATTTATTTATTTATTTTTTCCTAAAATGTTCATGTGATGTCAGTATTACTGTTCTCTTCGTGACATGCACATTTTTAATAATAATAATTTTTATAGGACACATAATGGAAAAAAAAATTACTTCATCTAAATAGATGTTACAATAATGACAAGTCATGAAAATGTAACAGTTCAGTCTACATGGGTAGCTAGTAATGGATTACTTTGAAGTAGTTTAAAGGGATATACATACATTTTCTAGGGACCTCTCATGTTTCATACACAATTATTAATTATTAATGTCATATCATCTCTCTTTCTCTCAACCGCACTATTATTGACAGTATATTAGTACAGTATGTGTCTGAAGTTTAAACCTTATAGACATAAGGTTCATTATCCTGTAAGGAAACCTCTGAATACTGTTATTTCGAGGATCTGAGAATCTCATGATCTGAAAGCCGTGAATCGTTTGAT
This sequence comes from Carassius auratus, assembly GCF_003368295.1. NCBI lineage: Eukaryota > Metazoa > Chordata > Actinopteri > Cypriniformes > Cyprinidae > Carassius > Carassius auratus. Next base: position 32,214,233 of record NC_039243.1, read on the forward strand.
GTTAACTGTTAGTCTTTTCTGATGCAACACATCAATAGGAAGGAGGCAAACCTCGGCGGTGTCACTTTTGCTGTGTTTAAAGAGAAAATACAATGTTTGTTATCCTCTTTCTGTATGAAATTTTGTGAAAGCTCTCTTAAATGCTGAAACGAGTTTCTATTTTGCGTTTTTCTCATTTAAAACTGAAACGATAATATTTTCATAATTTCAGTGGTAATACTTCACAATAAGTTTCCATTAGTTAACCAAGACTGAAAAATAATCTAAGTGGTGACACTTTAGAATACAGTTCTGTTATTAATGAATATCTACAAATGCATTATTAACTTTCCATTAACTACAAAAAACTAAAATAAAGTGAAACTCCATCTTAATGTTAATTACAACAATATCTGATATTAAAACGTGTGTCTGTTAATGTTATTTAACGGACTTCAGCTAACATGAATTAACAAAGAAGAGTGTTTTTCTGTTGACAAACATTAACAAAGATGAGGAAATACTACAGCAAATGTATTGCTCATTTTAGTTGATATTAGTTAATGCATTAACTAATATTAACCTTTGGGACCAAGTGTAAACAAATTAAATAATAATAAATATTATGTTTTCTATACAGTGCATTTTGGACTCCATTGTCCTTGTGTTTAGTGAACGCTTGTTACCTCCTCCTCTTCGATTCGAGGTATTCTGAGTACTTCACACACGTGTGTAATTTAGTTTATTGATTAGTATCGTGTGTCTCCTAATGGATGCTGAAGCTACGTTGAACATTATCTATCAGCCCAGTCTATATTTCTGTAAAGTTAATTGAATGACCTTTCATAATGAACACAATTATCTCTATTTAGTCCTTGGAGGCCTGAATTAACACAGAGACAGAGATACTGTGTCCCTGAAGCACGGTTAGTTTATCTTTTCAAAGTCTGCTCTTATCTTAATTGGTTTGCAGGTGAAAAAATAAAAAATAAAAATAGTCCTTTTGGGGGAAAAATAAAGCTTTTGGATAATACTTCCAGACAATTCCTTCTAGTATAAAACGCATGGAACAATAGAGCAGACCATTTATTTTAAAAAGCCTTGTTTTTTATTCTGTATAAAGAATTGCATTGATCATCAGTATTATAGATTTTCCATTTAAACAGACAGAAAAGGCTTTTTATTCTCACTTCATTATTACAGCAATAACACATATTCCCTTATTGTTCGTCTCTCTTTTTAAAATGTATTTGGACTTTAAATTACCCAGACTTAACATTTTCTGTCACTGTTTCTGCATGCATTGTGTATATTTAATAAACGAATAATGATAAGTGTCACGATGAACATTAATCAGTATTAGAATTAAACTGCAGCATGTCTATATCATATTTTTTGAAGTTGAAAGAATTTAGTATGAAAGCCTTTTGTATAACTTCTGGTTTATTGGAGTATGTATGGACTGAGATTCATTCTAAACCCCGTCTGAAAGTTTAGACCCAAGCAGTTAATGCTGTATTAAATATCACCTTATGCCTTGTTCTTGTTTTTTTTTAGCTCCCTCTCAAGTTCAATTTGACAAACCTTGTAATTATGCCTTTGCATATGCTTTTGAAAATCACATAGAAGCCATTAGAAACTTTCTTCTTAGACAGTGTGCATCAAATGACTCAGGATCAATCAAACACATTTCAGTTGGAGTCATTACGGAAAATCACCATCTTTAGAATGAGTTTACTGCTGACAAACTGAAAAGTGTGTTATCTGCTGGACGCTGGGAAGCCAGGATAGTTTGCATTATACTTACAAATTGTCTTTCTTTTACTTTTGCCAGACAAACAATTATAGTTGAGAAATAGAAAAATGATGTGTTGGATTTCAGTCGGAGGATATTGCAGTTTTCTTCCTCAATTTGGTTTGTGTGCGCACGTTACGAAAGGGATACTCTTAATGAGATTTTCCAGGGAATGCACACAAACACTCACACACACACAATGGGGAAATTTCTATAGATTTCCGATGCAACTATTTTTTCTTAAAGACTATTTTTTATATACTGCTAATTAGAAATACTATAATCTATTTTTTTAATTAGTTTTTACAAATGAGGACGTGCCCAAAATGAGGTTTTGTCAGGCTTGTTTTACTTTGAGTGATAATGTGTCTGTTTTTAATTTTTGTTCATCACAAGTGCTTGCTACATAAATACAAAGGTCTAAAATACATTTCACTGCAGTTGAAAGAACTGACAAGAAAATAATTAATTGAACGTTTAAGAGGACAGAGAACAGAGTTCTGTTCTGTCACATTCAATTACAGTTGTCACTGATCAGTGATCACACATCAACATCCAAATTTTAAGATCTGACCTCCAGTCTGAGATGAGCGTGTTCTGATCTACATCTCACATACGTCAGTATGACATCGAGCCAAGCCTTGGTCAAGAGACAGTGAGATTGAGTCCTAAGCTGTCTCCTACATTCACACCAATGCAGACAGTGATAAATCAAGGAGAGGAAGAAATCAAGAGATAGAGAGAGAGAGAGAGAGAGAGAGAGAGAGAGAGAGAGAGATAGAGAGAGAGAGAGAGAGAGAGAGATAGAGAGACAGTAGCTACAGGACAAGCAGGCAAAGTCATTGGTCCATTACAACTGTCTCTCTCTCTTCACTTTGAACGATAGTTGGATCACAGATGTGACACCTACTGTGTGAGAAAAGGAGAATGAAGGATGAGTGGAACTGTGCATCATTTAGGCTTTGGCATATGTTGCATTGCCAGATATATCGGAGAGGTTCTACATTGTATTTCTGAAAATGATCAATGACAGGCAAGCTCTTTAATTTGAACAGCCGTTTGCTGTTGTAACCATTAGCCATTTTCTCCTCCGTTCCTGATGAGGTTCTAATGAGTTCAGCACTTCCATGACTAAATTAAAAGTGTTTATCTCAGAGTTTCAGATGAAACGTTTAAAGGGATCCTTCACCCAGAAATGAAAAGTCTGTCATCATTTACTCACTATCATATTCCAAACCGGTATGACTTTCTTTAATCTGTGAAACTAATTTTGAATCTTTGTCATTTAAAGGAAATGAAAAAGAACAGCATCTGTTCAAAAGACGGTGTTAAATATTCCATATATATACATATATATACATACATATATAAGTCTTCTGAAAGCCACATATGCTATCTTTATATGACAAACATGTCAAAATGCATGGTTTTAATCTAAAAATAAAACAAGATTCCCTTTTCACTGTTGCATGTGGCTTGAGGATTTAATTGCTTTATGTATGTGCATTTAATAATGTGTATAGGTGAACAATAACCTACATTGCATCTATTCATTAAATAAAAGATTATGCGTTTTCAGAAGACTTGGATTAAACTGCTTGTTTCATATGGATTACTTTCATGATGTATTTATATACTTTTTCAAGCTTGAAAACATTTGTTTCCTAGACTTTCAATGGATAGACAAAAGTGATGAGAGAATATTAAAAATATTTCCATTTGTTTCCCGAAGATTAATGTAAGTCTTATGGGTTTGAAACAATATGAGGGAGAGGTAATGATGTCAAAATATACATTTTTGAGTGATCTAACCATTTAAAATCTGTTTATCAAACATATCGTAAGCATCATAAGACCTGGAATATGATATATAAATTGTATTTTAAAGAACTATTTTATTCTGTTTATTATCTGAATTAGATAGAAAAGGAAGGCAAGGATATTCTACAAAATACTTCTTTTGTATTCCACAAAGAAACACTTTAAAATGGGGAGTAAAATGTACAGAAAGTTTTTTTTCATGTTTGAAGTTAGTCAGTTTACTGAAATAGAGCTGGCCATGGTGCTGAAGTGAAGCAAACAGTGTGGATGTTGTCCATGGTGCTGAAGTCAATGGTCACACACCACACACACAATAGTAAAACAAAACAAATGCATCCAATACAGAGAAAGTGACAGTCAACAACAACAAAAAATCCCCCCAAACATATTTTTCTTCAGATATTGATCTTGCATGATATATGTTTCTATATCAACCCAAATGTCTCTTTAGAGACCCTCTTTTCTTTTGTATTACACTCTGCTCTGCAGACAAGATAGATAAATTACTATTCGAGAATTGGATTTTATTTTTGTTCCCTACAACATTAGCTGGTTTATATATATATATATATTTATGACAGCCTGTTCTTGTCAGGACGCTTATTTGAGGACACAGTTATTGTTTTGTGTTGTTTTGAAGGGAGTATCAAGTGTGCATGCCATTTTGATAACACAAGAAAACTAATTATCCTTGACACACGTTACATGTACTTATAAGAACAATCAATTATGCATAATCGCATGCAATTAACCCTAAGCCAAACCCAAATCCTAACCCTAACCATATAGTAAGTGCATGTAATTAATTAATATTAGTCAGTAAATGTATATTACACTATAACATGGACAACTTAAAAAAATTTATACATGAAACTTCTCAACTGGTTTATATTGTCACGAGTTAGATAGAGAGAGAAATAGAGAGAGAAAGAGAGAGCGAGAGAGTTAAGTACCTGTGAATTTTTTATTAAGCTTATTAAGCCCACAGCTTTCACCTTAGTAACTCCAAGGATGATCTTTTTCCAAAAGGTTGAACATCGATGGGGTGTGAATCTAAAATCCCCATTCACTTTCATTATATGCTAAGCATTTGTTCTTTGTCTAAGAATTTGTAGGTTTGGCAACAACAACAAAAAGAAGATTAGATTAGAAGCAATAAAAGAGTTTGGTAGCATTTTATAATCGTAAATAATGTGTTCTTGTTAATGTTGAATGTACTTGGTATAGTAAAGACAATAACTTGTGTTTGCTGTACCATGGGTGATGGGTAATTACAAGAGACCGACCATATTGTTAATCAATAACCTCATTAATTGTATAATTACAATGGTAAAAGTAAAAGGCCTTTTAGGATCATTCTAAAATCATCCCACTTCAGGTTCTGGTACATGTAACGATTTGCTGTAAAATCTATACTTATTTTTATAAAGTAAATGTAAGAATAAATGTTATATTGTTAGTTATATTTCAAGGTGAACACTTGGTGGGCTGATTATCTATCCATTTTACTAGCTATGAGAAATCCAAATTGAGTATTTTTGCTCTTAGTTGTGTTTTTCCTCCTCTCCGAGTATGATCTCCATATTCTCCTTTATCATATAAGCCTGACATATAAACTATGATACTCAACAAACCAAAAAAAGAAAAAAAAAGAAATGAACAATGTTTTTATATATATATTTTGTCTGAAGGTTAGATAAACTCTTCCATTTCACACATACATGCACACACACTCACACACACACACACACACACTCACACACAGTCAGACACGCATGAACACACGCGCGAACACACACACAGTCACGCACGCATATACACACACCCACACACACGTTTGTTTCTGTGTAAAGTGTGTTCATCCCATAGGTGTAATGGTTTTTATTCTGTAGAAACTGTATATTCTATGTCCCTTCACCAACCCTACACCTAACCTTAACCCTCACAGGAAACTTTGTGCATTTTTACTTTCTCAAAAAAACTCATTCTGTATGATTTATAAGTGTTTTGAAAAATGGGGACATGGGTTATGTCCTCATAAGTCACTCTCTCCTTGTAATACCTGTGTCATACCCATGACATTATACAGAGTTGTGCCCTGATATGATACAAAAACAAGAGCACACACACACACACACTCATTTGTAGTGCTACAGCAAAAGAGAAAGGTAAAGAAGAAAGAGAGGAGATGTACTTCATCTAAACTGTTTATGAGTCCTCACGTCTCTCCAGAATCTCTCCTGCCTCTCACACAACTCATAAACCCACAGAGCAGCCCAACTGTGTGTGTGTGTGTGTGTGCACATAAGATATTTGCTGCCATCAACATGGCTATCATAGATAGACACAGAAGGAGTCTTTGATCAAGCACTCTTTGACTCTGGGTTCTTATTAAACAATGTGCGTCAGCCAGTGCTTCCCATCACTTTCAATGTTTTAAATCAAGACTGAAAAATTCATGACACAGTGACAGGATATGCTGTGAATCATCAGAGCCCATGTGTGTCAGAAGATTCGGTCTCTGTTGTATTTCACTGTAAAGAATTTCTCTAGCATCTCTCTTAAGATTTAACTCAATGCCAGATAAGAGCGGAGAGCTGCTGTATGTTTCCATAGCAACCACATCCCACTTCAGTGTCACAGTCTCTACTAAATCATGTGTTGCTGACATGCAGTCGTTTAAAAATGGTTAAATCTCTGTGAAATGTTTAATGCTAGGGTAATAAGGAAAATATACCAGCATTTTGAAAGTGTTGTTCCACTTTTGATGAACTGTTTGTTGAATACGGAGCTCAGTTAGATCACCAGTGCATGCCTTACATTAGTAACTCACAACATAAGAAAATCATCACTGAGAATGGCATTACTCTTTATATGTGCAGAGATTACGAAATGCAGATTTTCTGATACCCGGTAACTGAACTTTGTGTGAGAAATGTAGCATTGCATCAGTGTCTCATCAACGGATGCTCTGCAGTGAATGGGTGCCGTCAGAATGAGAGTCTGATAAAAACATCACAATAATCCACAGCACTCCAGTCCATCAGTGAACATCTGGAGAATACAAAACCTGAAACACATCCAGCATTAAGATGATTTTAAACCATTGCATCTGGCTAAAATACCAGTCCCCTATCCACCAGGACATAACGTTACTACAGTACACTTCTTTTTTTAGCTATTTAAATAAAATAAAATAAAATGTTTACTTTCAAATCTACTAATTATAACACAGGTTGAAAGACAACATGATAGTATGTTGCAGTATACAGATGCAGAACTTAATAACATACATTGTAGCATAAAACGCTCCAATATTAATTGAAAATATGATGCTTAAAAAAGCAGATTTGGTGGTTCACACAAGGAATTAGTCGATAGTGACGTTGCAGTAATTGAAAAAGGGAATAATAATAATACATTAAATAGGACAAAAGCTAATAATAATGGGCCATTTCCGGCAAAGACGACTGATACAGTAGGTATGAAAATCCATCGCTTCTGACAATACCCCACAGATGTGCCATTACTCAACAAGAGTGTTTTATCTATTACACAATTCATTGAAACGCAGCAAGGATGGACTAGAACTGATGACTTCATCATGCTGGGTCTGTATAATGTGTTCTGTGCCAGCGTGGACATCAATGCAAGGACATTTACAAAATGAAATTACCTCCTTCATTTCCTGCATTTCCCATAATCACACAGCCTGATTATGAAACACTGTGTGTGTACGTGCACCACAATGTGCAACATTATTTGAAATATACATTGTATAATAATGACTCCATGGCTATGTCTTCAGTAAGACTGTACTGATATGTCACTCTACTAAATCCCATTATAACGGTGCCCCACAAATCCTCAAAACATTCTATTTTGACACTTCCCCAAACATCTCCATGCGAAAACTAAAGCACTTTGTTTGTGAATGATACAAGATGATTTAGACAGCCACTTTCAGTCTGTCTGCCTGCCAAAGATATTGCAAAGTGAGTGAGCATGCTTTGCCAGAGCTTCACTGAGAGAGGAAGTCTATCTTAAGCTCTTCAACATAAGCTGTGACATCTTCAGGCACATTAGCTGATTGTGTGCCATCTCTCTGAGGCTGGCAGGTCAGGTCTTATTAGACAGGACTCGACACCTGCAAGCTACAGAATGTGTGCAGCTGTTCTCCTCAACTGATCACTGCTCCTTCCATCACATTCCCACACGTCTGAGCTCAATGCATTGAAACTGTCAGCTCATTTATCTCGCTTGCCCCTTTATATCAGTTCCAAGATACAAACTAGCTCACTATCAGCAGTTTGGACTGAAAAAAATGTGTCCTGGAGTTCTTTATTTGGATAATACATAATGGAGAATGTCATGCTCTATGGTTCACGCTATCCAGAATATTTTCCTGTCCCTCTTTATCTGTCGGAGAATGTGAGCCTTGAACTTGAGCATGTGATTACTACAGATAACATAAACAGATTCCTTAACAACCACCAAATCCAAATTTAGATTTACAGACTTTATTTATTTTATTTTATTTTATTTTATTTTATTTTATTTTATTTTATTTTTTATTTTTATTATTTTTTTTTTATTATTTGATTTTATTTATTTTATTTATTATTATTTTTATTTTATTTTATTTTATTTTATTTTATTATTTTATTTATTTATTTATTTATTTATTTATTATTCATATATTTTATTTTATTTTATTTAAATTTAAATTTTTAACGTAATGATAACCTTTTAACATGGCTCTGATAAAGAGTATGTTTTTACAAGTATTTCAGAAGTCTTATACATTTCGGTTCTGATGGTTAAAAATGAAGCTGGTCTTGGATCAGTATAAAAGGACAGATGTTTCTCAGAGCATGTGTCTGTCAATGCTCTATGATAATCGCATCTGCTTTATTATGCACTAAACTGCATATTTGTAGCATATATTAGACAACTGATTTAATTTTCAATGTCAATGAGTCTAAATGCTATTAACTAAAACCTTACCATTTTCAGCACAATATGTGTTTAATGAGCAAATGAGGTCAAATGCTGATTAACTGTTCTATTAAGAGTAAAAAAAGCAATTATTTGCATGAGCTTTCATTAAATGTAAGTAATCAGATTTTTCACATTTTGAATGTCGCATGAAAATGACATCAGCTTGTGGATGTTTCTACCACCGGAATAAAAGCATTTGAGTAAGCCAGCACAATGTTTATATAACAGAATTATAGTATAATATGTATATATATATATATCTGTCAGCCTCTCAACCTGCTGACTTCTGTCTACTCAGCTTCACTCAGAAGTGCAAACAACATGATTTCTATAACCAACAATTTTATAAGACCAAAGTGCATGTTTGTGACTCACTCCATTAGACTCATTTTCTATGTCACCAGATTTTTTATGACCTTGACGAAACGCTACAAGCCCACACGTCTGGTTTCTGCTGGTTGGCATGCCAACAAACTAAATCTATGCAAGGTCTTTAAGTAAATGTGGCATTCTGTCGAAGAGACACAGAATTTAATCTTGGCAAGTAAATGCAGTCATATCCAAGTCTAGTAGAGCAACTAGTGTTTTACAACATATTTACACCATCAGTAAATATGTGTGTGTAAGCATATACTTAGTAAAATAAAAAATGCTTAACAGATGACACGGGTGAGATTGTGTCAAATACTGTGTAAATGCTTCTTACTGGTTGCAAATTATTAATAACTCTTTCTGTTCAAATGTTTTTATACATCATCTGGAATATTTAACAGGTCAGACTCATGATTAATAAAAATAAAAAAAACATACATTTAATTAATGAATCATTAAGAAGTCTCTTCTGCTCACCAAGGCTGCATTTGTTTGATCAAAAATACAGTAAAAACTATAAAACTGTAAATTATTATTACAATTTAAATTAACTGTTCTCTATGTGAATATCTTTTGAACTGTAATTTATTTCTGTGATGCACATCTGAATTTTCTGCATCATTACTCCAGTCTTAAAACCGTTTTTCTTGCTTAATATTTGTGTGGACTTTGTGATACTTTTAGTTTCCAGATTCTTTAATGAATAGAACATTCATTTATTTGAAACAGAAAATCAACTGTATCACATTTTTGTTACATTATGAACTTCTTTACTGACACTTTTGATCAACTGAATGCATTCTTACTGAATAAAAGCATTGATCTTTTTAAAAGTAGTGTATCACAAAAATACTAAGCAGCAAAAACTGTTCTCAACATTGGTAATGAGAAGAAATGTTTCTCGAGTGGCAAATCACCATATTTTAATGATTTCTGAAGTATCACTTGACACTGAAGACTGGGGCAATGATGCTGAAAATTCATCAATTAATAAATTACATTTAATAGAAAATCTTCAAATCGAAAACAGTTCAGTTTGTAACAACATTTCACGATTTAACTGTTTTTACCGTCTTTTTTATTAAATAAATGCAGCTTCAGCAAGCATAAGAGACGTCCGAAAATCGTACTTATTTCAAACTTTTTAACCAGTATCCAGTATTGCGTAAAAGTAAGATTCAACACTGAATAATAATCATACTGTTTATCCTTGCATGAACTCTGGGTTTCCCTTATATTCTAATATATTTCTGTTTGTAACAAATAGAAACCTAGTTTGATCGACACACAGTAAATTGGGTCCGTGGGTGTGAAGTTGTTCTGCTGACTCACGCCCTTGTCTCTTGTGTTTTTACGCCTACAGCGCCAACACAAGATTGCAAGCCATTTAGCAGATGTTTTTCCATCTAAATCATCTTAGAGTGCATTAAACGTTAAGGTCAGCCTCCCTAAAGCACTAAACCTTGCTCACACAGTAGTGACGAGGACGTCTCTCCTACCTGAATTTAAGCCTGTTATTAGGTTATGATAATCAGCACCACCTCATTTAAACAGATTTTTTAAACTTTCTATGTTCCTGCAGGAGCTACTTCTTTAAAAATCAAATTTAAGCCTAAAAAGTTCAGTTTCCATTCGGAGAGATATTCATCTTTTAAAGTTCTGCATTTTCGAAAGCCTTTAAGGCGAATGACAATAAGTTAACTTTATCTTATTTACATCTGTCTGCCACAACTACTTGGACACAAATCTTTTTTTGAAGACTTTTCCACATTTTTCTTGGTCGAAATGACTAAACACTGAGTGAAGCCAAAGCATTTTGTTTGCATTGGTAAAAGCTCTCTGTTTGCAGAGAGGTAATTACATTTTAAGTCACAGTATGTGAAGCTCTGCTGAATTCCTCTGGAGCTTTAGCGTACGCCATTTTCGTAACTTAATTAAGACCTCTCTTTGCCTCCCTTGATGATTTAATCACCCCAACCATTTGCTTGCCATGATATGTATTGTATTTTTAGCATATAATAAATTACAAATGAAGACTTTTGCCCTCCAGTTATATAATCTATGAAATCTCTTTTGTTAGAAAAGTGCTCGGTTCAAATGTGTGAGGAAACTGGAACAGAAGGAAATTAAAGGAGACTGTTTTAAATCTTACATGCAAAAAAACAAAAAAAAACAAACAATGGGCATTAACCCTATGCTTAGTCCTGAGAAATAGACATTAGAAAGAAACGCTGCTGTGCTTGTTGTGTGCATGTTTCTCTCGTTTGTCTCTAATCTTTATATTAACTAGACAATCAGCTTTTTTTTGTGCATGCATTTCTGTGGAAATATCTGAATGCTAAAGATTCAGTAATGTGTTTTAGCTTTTTACTGCATGCTTTCAAGCCATTCTGGTATTTATAGAGCAATGCACTGCACTAATAAACCCTTAGAAAACCATTAAGTGAAAGGATGGATTATTGAGAATGACGTTTAATAAATACTGCTATTACTTTTATTGACTTGAACTAGCATGCATCTTTACCTAAAATCAGTGTGTGGACATTTTGTAAATCAAATTTCTCGAATTTTTTCAAAATTCAATTAGCATTTAGAATTGGAAATGAGCAGGAGAGTGAGTGAAAGACAAAACGAGTTATGCAACTTGCCAAATGTGTGCATTAACTGTGGTTTAAACCAATGAGCTTAGAATGTAAATGACAGTAAACAGCTGGTAAGTGTTGGCCTGCAAGAAAGGCAGTGAGAAGGCAGGAACTAATCAATTGCTAAGCCCTTTGTCTTTTAATAAATAAATAAATCAAATAATAGTCTAAAGCATGAATAATTTCTTTCATAAATGCAAAACTGGGCAAAATCCTTTTTGCACAGGACAAAAATGACACAATGTATCTATAAGAGTCATTGACTGCTGCTGCCATTAGCGTTGGCTAGTTTAACATTTAATGATTATTTTGCTTGAATAGATGGGTCTGTTCATCCACAGAGAGTCTGCACATTCACTGGCTTTCATCTTGGTGTTTATCGTTTAAAACAGGCTACACTAGGGGTCAAACATAATGACATTTTTCCTTGGCATCCACTGTTTTCATAATTTAGTTTTCTTTTTTGCTGCTGAGCATAAATCCCAGGAATACAATCTCTCTATGGTTAAAGTATCAGATCCATATGTCTTGTCATAGGATGCCGTTTTAAGTTGATATATGACTTTTTTAGGGTCTTAAGTCTGTAACATAGTTTGGTTAAAATTTCTCAATTGTAGTGTAAAAAAACACATTTTTTACCTCGTCACAAACACCTGTTTTCAGAGTAAGCCGTTTGTAGCATGTTCCTTTAAATGTTAATGAGCTCTGCTGACTCCGCCCCTCTTTACCGAGCCAATCTCTGGGGAACTGTTAACTTTAACCGCATCCATCATGAAACTTGCTAATTAGCACATGATTAGGAAAGGCAATTTGCAAAAAATTCATTAAAATAAACTTACAATCTGAATGATTTGCGCAAACATAGACGCATTTATTAAGATCGAGGGAGCATAGTCTTAAAAAACAAATGTAATTCACCGTGTCTTCAGCGGCTCAGATATCGAGGGTAAATTGCAGACTGCTGTGTTCATTATTACATCCAACAACAGAACACCTCGATCTCTTAAGAGTCATTTTTATCTTCATCTGCTCTGGAGGAGAAACAATGGTGGACTGATGACAGTCACTCAGGGGGCGGAGCTAAGGTAAAATGCCAGTCCAGTCTGTGTTGAAACGCTTCTGTCAATCAAACTATCGTGGGAGGGGCCTGTCTGTTTGACATCACACAGACAAACTTCTGAGATCAGCTCGATTTGAGAAAGGAATAAAGATGTGAGCAGATAAAACTTAAAAAAAATTAACTTACAAACACCTTTATTTCTCCTTTAGTTCTTTAATCTGTAATAATCTCCTGCCTTCCACAAATCAAAATCATCATCATCATAACATACACGCAAGCCACCTCAGCAGAAAGCCAAGAAGAATGGCCTCATCAAGCAAAATAATTCCAGACGCATCCAATTTCCTCAAGTATATTCTCAGTGCAGTTCCTAAAAGAGTCATTAATCTATTCTCATCAAAGTTAATCAAATGGATGTATTCTGTGAGTGCTCAAAAGGGTTTCTGGTCTCAAGTCAATGCACACTGATACTGCAATCAGAAATCATGCCATCAGTCTCGGCATCATAGTGTCATAGTGCAGTCCACTGAAGACATACCATACACTTTTCATCAAGTTGAATTCTTATCTTATATTTGGGAATGCAACATGAAATGATCTTATGTGACCTAAAGAATCTGTTTCTGAAAATCTGTTTGCGAAGAGTCTGCAATAATCATATATTTGCATGTTTATTGACCTCCATCTTTGCACTTTATCATACTTATAAATAATAAAAATAATAATAATTGCTTAAGTGCAAGCTTAATGTAATGTTTTGGAGACTTAATTGCATGTCAACTGCAATTAAATAAAAAATTATTCAAGTTTACATTACTATTAAATGCAATTATCTGAATTTTGACTGAAATATGACTAAAGAACATATTTATATATACATTTTATAACATTCTTCTCTTGTCTTTGAAATATTGTTAAAGTACACTACTATATTCATTTTAATGTAAATTCTATTAAAACTTATATATTGCACATTTGTGACAATGAAGTTGAATTAATACATTTACAATATATTCACTTTAAATGCAATATGAAATACTGTACACCAGAGTTAAATTTATTTATTTAAAACTATTTTACATGTGCTTCAGATGTAATTAATAAAACGCACTTACATTTTATAAAGTGCATCTTGTAATAATACAAATTAAGTGTCTATTTGTCTGTGCACGTCTTTGAGAACAAAAAAGCAGGTCAAGGAATACAAAATGAATATCTGTGGATCCTGAAGATGTATTGAACAAAATGAAATATATTCACCAAATCAGACTGAAGCATCCGAAACATGTCTCGAAACAAACTGTCCGAAAGAATCAGTTTTATGCCAATAATCAAGATTCTGGCTCTGTGAGATGACCCATCACAGTAAGACTGTACCTTCTCGGCATCAACAATTTGAGAGATCTGCCATCCCAACTTCTTCATACAGAGCACTGTATTAACATCTACTGAAGATCTGAAACCCTTAACCCTTAACCCTTTGAAGATTTTAAATGTGACAGATGCTCTGAAAGCATTAGACTTTGAAGAAATAAAATCTCACTTTTAAAATAACTGGAATCGCTGAAGTTACAACATAAGTCATATCAAGTTCACTATATAGAATAGATGTAGAAAGAGCAAATTAGATGACTAAATATTCCCTACTTTTTTTAATTTTGAGGTTTAATAATTTTTTTAAAGACTTTTATATTGTTAGAAAAAAATTCAAATCAAAGCGATATGTTTGAACTTTGTATTCATTATAAAATCCAAATCAGCATACTGTATTTTCATCATTTCTGAAGATCATGTGACTCTGAAGACTAAAAAAAAACAGCTGTGCATCACAGAAATAAATTATATTTTAAAATACATAAAAAAAACTGATATTTTATATTACAATGGTCGGTCATTGGTATTGCACAACTGATTTTAATGACATTAATATATCTTTTTTTGTAATCTTCATGCTTAGAACAAACCGCTAACACTATTAACTAGTTGCTTATTAGCATGTAAACATACTTATTATTTATAAAGCATTTATTCTGCATGATCATATTCTACATCGCTAATCCTACACAAAACCTATACTTAACAACTACTTTACTAACTATTAATAATAAGCAGCAAATTTTGATTTCATCAGGCAAAATGCATAGTTAATGGTTTGGTAATAGCTAGAATTGGAACTTAAAATAAAGACCAACTAATAAAAACAACTTTTAGTCGTTTGTCTGAGACATTGTGGCACTGATATATTTTTAAAAAAAAAATACAACATAAACTGTGGATCCTTATTATTATATCACCATAAAAGTGCTCTATGTTAAAGCATTCATGTATTGTGTTATTGACACAACAGTATGACTTTCTGTAAAACTGCTTCGAAATTATGTGTATTGTTACAGTCAAATAAATTTACAAATTAGAACCATACGTTTTAATGAATTTGTCATTCACAACTGTTCTTTGTTTTTTCCTCTCAGATTTTCTTTCATTTATGAAATTAAATGCAGGCCAGTACTTCAGCATCATTACAAACATGAGCTTTTGTGATGATGAAGACCTTGATTTATGGGACTCCGTGACAATCTGCAGCTTAACTGAAACAGTTCCACTTTCAGAGTAGTTACACTAAATCCTTCTGATTTGTTAGAGGCGAGTTCAATTGTATTAAATGATTTGAAGGCACTGTTGAAAGATCCTTGAAGGATTCTCTAGACTCTTTCACTGCCGGTGACTTAAAGAAATAAGAGTAAGTATTATTCTCATTATGAGAGAGGTTTGTCAGACAGGTGCGATCAAAGAGACAGCAGCTGGTTGTTCCCTCAGTGTGTGCTGGAGATAGACAGATGCTACCACATTAATTAAGCAGTGAACGTGCAGGATACACCTCACCTGGAAAACATGAATCCTTCTTCTCCATTTATCCACTCGGCTTCCTGCTAGCGGTTGGTCCTTTACTCTGGGATGGGATCAGCATCCCTAATGATGAAGCCTATAATAGGAGAAAAGGCCTAGATAATTCAAAAACAGCAGGAGTGAGCCACACACAGTTATTTTTTAACTCTCCAGAGGAAAATAAGGCCTGCTTTATTCATAAGTGGTTACAAAATATTTCACTATTCAAATATGAGCTTTCATATAATAAAGACTGATTCTATTAAAGGACTTAATGTGGATTTTGAATGCAACTTGCTTTCCTTTGATAATTAAGCAACATCATTATTGTAGAAAAAAAGCTGTGTCAATGCATAAATCGAAAAACACATTATCTTCCCAATCTCACGTTGCTTGAAACTAAAGATGCATAAATTAGTTTCCTGTAAAACTCAAAAGGAGTTTCTGATTGTAAATGCATTTCAATATTATGAATTAAGAGATAAAGTGTGAATATTTTTTAATTAAATAGAGTCCCTTTTTCTTGTTGACTTTCATATAACACTGTCTGTACACTACCTTTTTTATGTTTTTGAAAGATATTTCTTATGTGCACAAAGCAGGCATGTGATGAGCTGAAAAAAAAGCTGGAAATTCTTGTGAATGCATTCAGGATAGTAGGACATTGCGGTGGATCAGAGGTAAAAAAAAATATATACTGTACAGTACAGACCAAAAGTTTGGAAACATTACTATTTTTAATGTTTTTGAAAGAAGTTTCTTCTGCTCATCAAGCCTGCATTTATTTGATCAAAAATACAGAAAAAAACATTAATATTGTGAAATATTATTACAACTTAAAATAATATTTTTTATTTGAATATACTTTAAAAAAATAATTTATTCCTGTGATGCAAAGCTGAATTTTCAGCATCATTCCTCCAGCCTTCAGTGTCACATGTAACATCAGTCGATCACATGATCATTTAGAAATCATTCTAATATTCTGATTTATTATGAGTGTTGGAAACAGTTCTGCTGTCTAATATATTTGATCAATAAAAGGTTAAAAAGAACTGCATTTATTCAAAATAAAAATTCTAATCATATATTTTCTTTACTATCACTTTTTATCAATTTAACACATCCTTGCTGAATAAAAGTATTGATTTTATTGAAAAAAAAGAAAGAAAAAAAATTTACCCCAAATTACTGACCAGTAGTGTATAGGGTTATTACAAAATATTTATATTTTAAAAACATAGCTTCTTTTTGTTTCTTTATTTTTTTTTTTTTTATTCATCAAAGTATCCTAAAAAGTATTACATGTTCTGAAAAAATATTAAGCAGCAGAACTGTTTCCAACTTTGATAATGAATCGTCATATTATAATAATTTCTAAAGGATCATGTGATAATGATCCTAAAAATGCAGCTTTGCATCACAGAAATAAATGATAATTTAAAGTATAATACATTTAAAAACAATTATTTTAAATTGTAATAATATATCACAATATTTAAAAAACATTCTGTATTTTTGATCAAATAAATGCAGGCTTGATGATGTATCCAAACTTTTTTAGTCTGTACTATATATATATATAAATACAGTTCAGTTTCTTGCACACTGGGGGTAAGCAGATCAAATGTTCATTTTTTGTGAACTATCCCTTTACCGTATCCTTGCTGTATAAAAGTATTAATTTCTTTCAAAACCTTACTGACCTATTGAACGATAGTGTACATCTTCAGACTGCGGTTAAGAAAAGTTTTGCTTTTTAAAAAAAAAACCTTCAGAAGATTTAGTAAATATTTAAGGAAGATTTTCACAAAAAAACAATAACACATTATTAACTTTCCTAACCGATAACCAAGTCATAAAAAATAATAAATGACTCTCTTTAAAACAAATTAGCTTACTGAGCAAATGAATGTTTAGATTATCTTGATTAATTCAAACACTCAAATTTCACTTTTAATAGAGGTTATGTGGTTATATCTGAGTAAGTAGTGTTCTTCCTAACAGTTAACCGTTCAGATGTCACTAAGTCTTAAATGCAGGTATCTCTGCCTGTAGTTAATTGTGTTTACGTCTTTTAGTCAATCAGTTGCTGGCCGGATCCGGCGTGAATGCTAACAGAGAAATCCATCAAGAGCTTCACCCCCGCTGGTGTAATTACATGACTTCATTACTAAAAGTAAAGTTTCCATCAAGCTGGACTTCGAGTGGTTGTGGGCGTCCTTTCACACCTCCACACACATTATAATAAAGCTTTATGTTTTGAAAGTATTTGTTAGATCTGGTACGAGATCAGCACAGAAGGGCAGTCTCTACCTGAAGCGATGGTTTCATGAAGACATTCATTGCACCCTGAGGCAGACGCTGACATCGGCTGGACTTTAAATGTCATCACCCGCTGCACGCAGCTGTCATCCTCGCTAGCTCTGCATACAGAGGATTCTGCTCTCTTGAAGGATTTAACCACTCATCTTTTACTCATCTTCATGATGTTCCAAACTCCTATGACTTTCCGTCTTCTGTTTAACAGATGAAAAATATGTCAACCCTCTGGCATTGGAATAAAAAATGTTTTACTTCATTGGAATTGTTCAAAACTTGGTAAAGGTCAGTTTCTAAGTGAACACACACACACACCAATACACACACACAGAAAATAATTAAATGGCCCTTAAAAAAAAGTAGCACTTGTTCTGTTCACACCTGAAAAAAGAATGGGAAGTGGATTTCATCTAGTGGAGATGTTTGGTACTGCATCCAAACTCAATTTTACTGAAAGCTCTTTTTTTAAGATATCAACTTCAAATTTGGAACACAACTTGTTTAGATTTGTGTCTTTGATTTTCTTGCAGTTTTAGGGTAAAACGTGTTTTGAAAAATAAATATATTACAAATAAAATGTTAAAATCGTATTTTTATGCATTTTTCATAATTTAAATTTATATATAAAAAAATTGTTTCTCTTTTTTATTTTTTTTGCACTTCATAATCATTAATCTGAGGAATATCTCCACTAAAAAGAGACTAAAGTTTCTCTGAGCTCCATAGCTTTCTAGATTTATGAAAGTTTAAGCTGGAAATCTAATTTTCAGATCTATGCTCAAAAAGTAAAAAACAGGTATTAAATGGATCATAACTGTTCTGTAAATATAGATTAGTATTATAAAATCTCATTATCAAACTAAAATATAGTAAATTTAATTTAATTGGAAAAATAAATAAATAAATAAAAACTGAAAATTATGTCACCACACAAAGGGTTAAAGAGTTTTTCGGCTGTTTTTGTCCATATTATGATAGTCAGAGGGGTCCAGAAGCTCTAAAAAGGACAGAAAAGCTTTATATCATGAATAGACTGAAATGAAACCTTTCCTTCCGAACAAATCTCAGCTAACATTAACTTTGCATGTCGTTATGTTTGATTATGTGACGTGCAAGATCCAGTGAGGTTTGACGCTACTGTAAACGTTGTTTCAGTTTAAATAAATTACATTTTATTTGTATAGCACTTTCTACAATATACAGTATATTGTTTCAAAGAGACTTTACAAAAACCCAAGTCACACGTCCAGAGTCTTCCTCTGTGCTTTCCCGAATTAATTCTGAGCTAATTCATGCCGGTCAGAGATGGAACCAGATTTATAATGAAGTAGGAGTCTGCAGGAAACAGCAAAAAAGAGGACAGACTAAGTGCCTTTCTGCTGATACAGTTATGCGTACACACAGGCTATAAATAAAGCATTTACAAAACAAACCTTGAAACATTTTTGGGGACTTTTGAGCAAAGTAACACTCCTGCGACTTGCCTTGACTCTGAGCTCTATATCTCTGCTGAGTAACCCATGAGAGTTTGTGAAGGCAGCAACCTTTTCTCTTCCATTCATATCCCAGTCATGTTCTCCTCTGCCCATGTCTGAAGAGAAACCCTCGTCTTCGGAGACTATAAGCCTCTGCTGCACACTCCCTGGGAATCTTAAGTGGCTGTAGTACACCGTTAGACCGACTCGCTTTTGTCATCCCATCACATGACTTTTTCGCATTCATGTGAAAGGTGAAATATCATATGATGCAAACGGGAGGCATGAATCGTCATAAAGTTCATAGTGAGAAGGATATGAAAAAAGAGAGTGAAAAATGTGGTTAAGCCAGTTTACATACTGCTTTTGTAATCATCTTACTCTAAATTCATTAAGTTAAACTGAAATTATCGATTTGTTTCCGGTGGTATTTATGTTATTTAATGCATGCTTGGATCTGGCCATTACTAAAAATGCAACAACAAAAATGCATAGATGCATTGTTTGCAATAAGATGCATGATAATTAAATATATAAATATGCATGAATTTAGAAAATAGGCGCTGAATTCTTCAAAAGGTAAACTCGTTTTATGCCAGCTTAAAAATTGGACTGAAAGAAGCAGTTTTGAGATTTCGGAATTTCATCAGAGCTTTTTATAACAAGATGATTTATATGAGCAGGAGATGACTGGACAATATAACCAACAAAACATTATAATCAGGGGCTATTCTTACAGGTTTATCTGTATAGTAATCATGTGGTAAAAACTTATGAAGGCATATACAGACATGGTGAGAAATATGGCAGAAATGTAACTTTGCAAAAAAAAAAAAAAAAAAGATGGGAGATTGTCAGACTGGTTCAAACTGACCGGAGAGCAGCTGTAACTGAATTTTACACACATTACAATAGTGCTAGACCTACTGTACCTGTGAAAGCACAAAGCACCAAACCTTGAGGTGAATGTGTTGTGGATGCCAGCTCAAAATTTGACACACATAATGCATCTTTCAAAAAAGCACATGCCATTTCATATTGGTTCCATAAAAGTCACAATGTGTTCAGTGAACTTCAGCGGCATCCGGGCACCAGATTTCAGTCCAATAGAGCTGCATTGGGATGTTGTGGAACAGTAGATTCACAGCATTTATGTGCAGCCGACTAACAAAACCGGCATGATGTTTTTACTCTAACACAGACCTGAATCTCTTCACTTCAGCAAACTGGAGAATCCATGTCACAAAGAACTCATGCTGGTTTACATATGTCAGTAGGACGCCAAAAGGTTTTTTTTTTTTTTTTTTTTAAGTGTGTTGATTGATTGGGTTCTGTGATTAACTTAAAGTTATACAGTAGTTCACTCAAAAAAAAAAAAAAAAAAAAAAAAAAAAAAAAAAAAATTAAATAAATGCTGTCGTCATTTCCTTGCCCTGTAGATCATAGAAGATCATATATATGTTACATTTATTATTATTATTATTATTTATTATTTATTTATTTTTGGCCATACAGTAGAAGTCAACTGTAACCAAACATTAGTCAAATTATCTTCTTTTTTTTTTTTTTACAAAGAAAAAGAAAGTAATACATTTCTGCCACTAAGTAAAAGATACAAAAGGTAATTGATAGTTTTTTTTGTTGTTGTTGTTGTTTCATAATTGTGTGATATAAACTTCCAACTCAGACTTTTTAGTTTTTTTTCTAAATTGTGAGATAAAAAGTCAGAATTGCATGATATAAGATTGCAATTGCGTGTTATATAGTACATTTTTTTAAATATAATTTTTAACTCTTTAACTGAGTTTATATCTCACAATTCTGAGAAAAGAAGTCAGTGCTACTTGCAAACAGTCTAGTGTGTGATATAAAGTTCATATTTTATAATTTTAACTTTATAACTCAAAAATACAAGTTTATATCACGCAATTCTGGGAAAAAAAGTCTGCTAGATGTAAGCTCACAATTGGGAGGAAAAAAAACGGGCTTCTATAGTTTGGAGAATTTTGCCGAATACTTTTTTTTTTCATAACTCTACATGCTTATATTTCTGGGCTCTAGTATGCACATGCATTACTGTCATGTCTTTCAATTTATATGAATATGAATTATTATGTTAAGTAGCTTGACCACTAATCTTATTCAGAATGCTGCATATTAAATCATGTCACAGGGGTTAAATTCAATTACGCTTTACTGCTCTCCTAAATTATTCACTAATATAAATGTATGAAATGTCAAGCACATTCTCACATGATTGAGCACATGTTGAGCAATGCACACATTTACATCTATATAAACACAAAGATAAGCAATGCAAGAGTCACCATTTCTGATCCAGTGCAGCTTTTGCCTAGAAATCGAATGGGAAAGTTATTAGAGCAGAAAAATAAAATTAATAAAAAATATTTTTTTTTAGAGAGTGAGCCTCAAAATGATGAAATGCATTTCTGAGGTACCCAATATCTGCCATAATGAGTCTGGACAACTGACTTATTTAAGGTTCAGTTAATCTTTTGGCTGATTTATTTATGCTTTGAGGCAGTTTGTGAGTTATTTATTACATGCAATTCCTTTATTTCATCAGAATATACTCATACTTTATATAGTCTTTTATTATTACTTGCTTTTATTAAGACAGTTTTTAAAGCAAAGTTTATTTAAAACTTCCATTCATCAATCGGTAAAATTAATATGATAAACAATTTACAGGTTGAATGTATTTATTAAATTTAATAATATATAATATTTAATGCAACTATGACAACTTTCATTTTCGTTTTTTATAATTGGTCTGCTTTAATTAAAGTAACAAGTTAACAATTGCAACATTTGGGACTTATAATACATTATAGCTACGGGAAAAATACTCAGTTTTAATTTATTTGGATGCATTGTGTTCATCGTGTATTGTAAATTATCATAATCTTAAAAGCTATAAAAACAAATAAGTAAATATAATGCATGAAAATAAAAAAGGTTTTTTAATATGTAATACATTTATTAAAATGCCTTAAGAATACTCAATGTACAATATTATAAATACTTCATAGAAAGTGTTACCGAAATATCTTCATTCAAGTTAGAATAAGTTGGAATAACATGAGGGTGAGTAAATGATTACAGAATTTTAATTTTTGGGAGGAAAAGTGGTGACATTCGTGATTGATTTCATGCATTTATAATCAATTATAATCAAGGCCTGACACCACAAAATTAACCATTGATTGCTTCATAAAGCATTGATTGCTCACACTGATACATCATACAAATTTGAGTTAAAATGAGATAATATAGCATCTAAAACATTTGCATATTTAAAGAAAAAAATATTATGTGGCAATAATGTTAACATTAATGTGTGGCAGGAGGAAACAGTACAACATGCAAAAACTGATACAATGTACATATATATATATATATATATATATTTAGGTAATAAATTAATGCACTATGCTGCATAATATCACAGTGAGAGATAAAAATCGGAGCAATGACTTCAAAACATTTCTATGTTTTTTTTTTGCAAATTAAAGACGCTCCCTTTCTTTATGTAGATTCATGAAAAACTCAAAGGGAGACTGACCTTTCCTTGACACGATTTGTCACTCATTTAAACTCCGAAATAGCTGCCTAGAGCCCAATCAGCAGGAATAAGGCTCGCATCCTTAATTTGTTTTCCCATTACAGTCTGAAGAGAGGCGAAACTCAAAAGACAAGACTCATTACACAGGCACAGAAGAAAGACGGTTTCCTCTGGCTCTAATGATTATAGTTATTTTCTCACACATAATTTTGCTCTAGAAATAAGGAATCAGTTTTTCTAAGAGCGTAAGATTAAGAAAACATTAGAATGTTTTCTAAGGAGTAATTTCTGAGTATGTCTCAGAGGAAATGCTCATAATCTGAAATTTATAGCACAGGGGCTTTCTGCATATTCAATAGCAAAAAAAAAAAAAAAAAGAAGAAGTAATATTTAGAGAATAAAGTTGTAATTTTATGTAAATAAAAAGAATATCAAAGACAATATGTAATTGCTTCTAATAATCCAATGTAACAAAAATGTGGTTCTATGTTGCCTATTATTGTTGTGCTATTTATTTTCACATTATTTCAGAACTTCTATCATTAATATTGAAACGCTGGATTAAAAACTAAGTTTCGCACTAATTGTGCATGTTTTATAAAAATACTTTGCTTTGAAAATTATGGGAACATTCTAGAAGTTTCTGTAACATTCTGTAATTTTCTAGTGCTTTCTGTAACATTACAGTCATAAAAGACAGAAATCATCCAGCGTACACTTCTGAAGTTTTGGACGACTCACTTTTGCTAACTCTTGTATTAAATGGTTGTTGTTAGCTCAGTATTGTGCATGTAGCATGCATTTTTTTATGCATTGTGTAAGTTATCAACATTGTTTTTAGTTTTCACGAGCACTGCTAATGATACTGTGTAAATTTCCACATTCAGCATGTCAAAAAGAAAAATTAAAAGTAGCAGCCAAACAAAACTTTTCATTCATTCCATAACTTTATTCGTATAATGTTACAAATTAAACTATTATTAGATTATCCTTAAAATCTCTACCAAAAAAAAAAAAAAAAAGAAGGAAGAAGGAATGGCTTATCAAGAATTGTGTTGAAGCTAGAAAAGATCTGAAACCCAGGATTGTGGGAAAAGTGACCTGATTTCAGAAAAACTCATTCTGAATCTAACTTTATCTCTCTTCTGAGACGGTGAGGGCCAGCTGAACTGAAAACTAATATGATTTGTTCTGCACCGACTGCATCTGAACGTGTGCTTTGAAACTCAAATTGACAAGAAGAGAGTTTGACAATCAAGTCAGGGACCTGAAAATGCAAATGCAATTGTGACATCAGAGCGGCGGTTTTATTGATCTGGAGCATGTGTAGATGTACAGTTATTCTGCCAACACATCACAACCATAATCTCAACAGGGAACCAGAAAGCATTGTTATGGAAATTTCTAGTGATAAATTTAAGGACCAGTCTTCCATCTTGGTGAGCTGCCCAGACGTGAGAAAAATATGACTGCTGGGATTGCTTTGATGCAAGTAAACACAATGAAGAAATACAGAGAAAACTGCAAAGAGGGAGAAGCAAATAAGTTGTCATTTAAGCTAATTAATGCGTCAAGATAGCCCAGTTTAAATGATCTTACAGGCCAAGTGAAATATTTTTTTCTTTCTTATGCAGTAGGTTTCTTATCTTCTGAAATAACAGGCGATATTCAATAAAACAAATTGCCCTACATTAAGGGGAAAGGTGAGCCATATGAGAAAGACATCAGGAGTAGATACAGTATGCACTAAAAATACAAATGGTGCAAAAAATGATAAAGCAATTTATTTTTTGGGATTGTGTGAAAAAAGATTATTATTTGGAAAGATCAATCAAGTATTTTCTTTAGCGCATGGATTCTGCATCATTTACCTTGAAAACAAAGATTAATCTGGTTCCCCATTCGCCCTCGGGTTTCTCAGTTTAACCAAAGCAATGGTTTTTCCTGTATTTTCAAGTCCAAATTTGGTCACTTCCTTCTTTCTCTTACCAAATATGTATTTTTATACAATGTTAAAAAACTATATCTGTTGTGAAATACTATATGAAAACTAGATTAACATTTCCTGAAGGACATACCAGTGCTACAAAGGCAGAAAAATAACAGTGTTAAAGGCAAGCTTTGGTAGCTTTTAGGTAAGCATTGGTTTTATTCTTCAATTCTGCATAAATGAAATACTGCATCAGATAGAAAGAAGAAAAGGAAAAACTGGTTTTCTTTTTTAACACTATTAGATATCAAGAACGATCCTTGAGGTTACATCAACTATCAACTGTTTAAAGAACATAAATGCAACAAGCTAATAATATTACATTGAATATAGGGTTTCTGCGGATTTGTGAAGGTCAATGCAAGCCTTTTTAAGACCAAGTGAAGAAAATGTAAAAATGTAATCCATCGATCTCTCTCTCTCTATCTCTCTCTCTTTGATTTTCCCATTGGCACATCTTACCCTACTCACTTGTTCAGACAAAAAAGATGATTTACAGCAACTGGAGCTGTTACTAGAGCAGACTCAAATACTGGATGACAGACTTTGAGAATAATTTGCGCTTGACCCTTGACCTGGACTAATACAAGGCCAGTGTTTCTTGTCTAAATCCACATAAACCTATTAAAAATATGGTTTCAATTGCTTCATTGGCAGTCGAGCCCCTAAGCACAGCTGTGCTTTTCTATTTCCAGATGATCCATCCATTCATTATATACACTGCATCAGTTTCTTACATAATTCATTGGAACCATTAATACATAATTTGGCAGATTAATGAATTTCAAGTAAGCGAGTGTTTTATTGTGCTGTTGATTAGGCTTGCTGGGGAATGAGGTGGGGGTGTGGCCTGTGTCTAATCACTCTATGCCTAATTAAATGTAGTAAAAATTGATTAGATGGACACTAGAACTTGCTGGCACTACAAGGCTACAGATACAAGTGTGTGTGTGTGAGAGAGAGAGAGAGAGAGAGAGAGAGAGAGAGAGAGAGAGAGAGATTTGCATTTGCTTATATACATTTTAATGCACACAATCAAAAATAAATAAACAAAAAATATGCCCAATACCCTTGTTCTTGCATCGATAACTACACAGTATGGAGTAAAAATAATTTTCTATGTTGCACTACATTGTTGACCATTCTAAACGCTATAGTGTCAGACCAACAAATACACAACACGACTCTATTTGTTTATGTCTGAACAGGAAAGTGCTGACCTTAAGCAAAATCCTGAGAAACGCAGAGAAAGCATGCAACATAAAGGTCTTATCTGTTGTGGGATGACTGTGGCTGCGAGACATCTTTAGATCAAGACCCATCTGTCAGACCCTGTAAATGAGATCTGATACGCAGAGTACAGCAGCTGTCTGACTAACATAAAAAACAACCAGGTGATCCATGACAGTTAATGTATCCACGACAGGAGCTTTCCACTTCAGGAACAACTATCAAATCATTCAGTCAGATCATCCAATCATTTACGGTTTTGATATATTTATCATTTGAATATCTAAAAGACAGCTTTATATGATTTATTCACCACAGCTGTCATAAGTCACAGATTCAAAGAAACTCTAAGGCATGAAAGGCAATCTAAAAGCTGGCATAAAACGAAAAATCACCGTATTTTCTAAATGCACCTTATTTATCTTAATTGTCAACAACAATTCATCCATGCATGGGTTTACTTTTTCATTCATTCATTCATTCATTCATTCATAATAAATGCCATTAACCTGACACATGCTGACATATTCTCCAATACTTTGATCTTTTTAAAAAACATGTCCCTTTCTTACAATCGACTTGAAGCTTGAATCCAGATCTGTCTTCATCCAATCAACAACTACAATAACCTTTTTGTTTTAAACCTATATGACTTTTTTGTGTCCTGTGAGTTTTGTTGCTGCGATTCTTCAGTATGTGCAAAGACAGTTTTATTAGTTTTTTTTTTGAGTTTATTGCAGCATTGCTTTACTGATTATCTACTGTGCTTGAATGAATTAAAACTTTCATACCAGAGACAGAGGAACACTGAACAAATAAATAAAAGGTCATTTGTTTGTACACATGCATATTACCAGTGTACCATTACGACCTCCTTCATGAATAAACATGATTTCTGATGTTCGTATAGGTATAGCATACCATCGCATCGCATATGCAAATATAGTCTCAAATACAACAACTTCATTGGTCGACCGTGTGTGTTGTCATATTAACACAGACAAACAGTGAGTGAGTTTATTATTAGTTTGACATGTTGAGTTTAAAAACTTTTGGCTCCATCCACCTTCCATAACTGCACTGTGCAAAAATAAATTTGATTTCAGATTAGTTTTAGCATTTTGGCAGCTTAATGTAGATTGCATTTTCATTGTTTATATAGCACTACATTAAAAATAATTTTAAAATGTTTCCTCGCTATTGAACGAATTTTCCATCTTTCTGTGTTTTCACTGTTATACAGTAGGAGGCGCTATTATGCATCTTCTGAAAGAGCACTGAACATCTGGATCAAAACACAGACGAAGAAGAAACAGAAACAAGTGTCATATGTCACAGATGAAAAAAATAAATAAACATGATTTCTGATGTTCGTATAGGTATAACATACGATCACGTCGCATATGCAAATATAGTCTCAAATACAACAACTTCATTGGTCGACCGTGTGTGTTGTCATGTTAACACAGACAAACAATGAGTGCATTGCTCCGTCCACCTTCCATAATTGCACATGCATTGCTCGATTTTTGCACCCACTCTTACAATGTAAGCGAAACTCGCACACATGCTTTAAAGTATACTTTAGACGAACATATATTTCAGAATATCTTTTATGTTTCATTGAAGATCATTTCAACCAGTAAATGATACAAAAATCCTCTCAAAATCATCTAAGCAAATCTTCATAACTTAAAGAGACAATTGCATACAACCTTGGAATTAAGTACATAATAACTACAGAGGAAAGTGCATTGTTGACTCCTTCTGGTACCAAATCCGACCTCCCGAAGCCTCTGTCTGTGAGCTGGCAAGCTTTGGTGCACACAAGCGTCAGTGGGAGTGACTTTGGGCCGAATGTAGGCAGCCGTCGAGTGTCTTGCTGGAAAAACCACACGACTATATTTCTGTCTGTCTACGTCACTGTGCAGACCTAGATTATTTATGAACCATCTTAAATGAGAGACTTGAGGAGACTCTCTGGGTGGGACACAAACCCACAGGCTG
Organism: Carassius auratus; assembly: GCF_003368295.1. Lineage (NCBI taxonomy): Eukaryota > Metazoa > Chordata > Actinopteri > Cypriniformes > Cyprinidae > Carassius > Carassius auratus. Next base: position 32,242,399 of record NC_039243.1, read on the forward strand.
TTACATAAGAGCGGATAACCAAGATAAGGGAGGGACAGCGTCTCAGATTGCCTTAAAACAACTTCCTATTCGTCTGGCTGATGGGCTACAGTGAATATATGGGTGCCATAAAGCACAGCATAACAATGTGAGGCGAAGATGGAGGGGAACACTTACACCAGTAATGGAAGGAGCGCTTTCTCCAGCATTTTGGAGCAGCAGGGGGCTTCTCTGATGTGTTAATGTGTTGATGGAGACAAATTAGGCTGTGTGGTCACGAGGGGACATGGAACAAGAGACCTGTTGTACACAGAACACCCCAGAATACAGGAGCCCCTGCCTAGCCAAACACAAAGACTGTTTATTTACCCTCATGTTCACTAATCACCAGTACACAAATCAATAAAGTGTTAGACCACAAGAGACAAGCCAGGTTTAACAGAGACTGCAGGTTAAATAGAAGTCATTAGAACTAAAAAGATGTTTACAGAATTTTCTTTTGGATGTTTTTACAACTCATTTGTCTTCATCTTCTGTGGAATATAAAAGGAGAAATTCAGCAGCATGTTTAAGCTTTATATTACAGAGCAGTATGTTCTTCATCAAAAACAACACTTACTGAGTTAAAACGGAAATACATTTGATTTCAGTTTATGTCTTCATTTTATATGAGTTTTAGCATTTTATTGGCTTAATGTAGATTGCGGTTTCATTGAAAATGTTTCCCCGCTATTGACCGAACTTTCCATTTTCTGTGTTTTCACTGTTATACAGTAGGAGGCGCTATTATGCATCTTCTGAAAGAGCACTGAACATCTGGATCAAAACACAGACGAAGGAGAAACAGAAACAAGCGATCGCTTATGTTTGCAGATGCATATGTAAAATAACGTGATCATCAATCATTTAACAGCATGGAAATCAAAACTACCTAACGTTATTGAATGAAATGTCGATCCAGGAAGTGTTTTGCGACTGTGAATAATTGGAAGTGTGTTTTTATCATCATTCTGAATACCATCCAGCTTTTTGTTCAAAATGTTGCTTTTTTATGAAACTTACTAACATTCAAATGTTAATAAAAAAAATGAAGGTATAGAATAAAACTTTCTTTTGACATGCGCATGTGCATGTTCAGATATTCATACAACATAATATTCAAAGGGGTCATGACATTATTATTTTTTAGTATTATAGAAAAAAATAAAGAAAAAAAAATAAAAGCAGTTATTATTATTTTTAATTGTTTTATTGCTGGCAGGGAAAGGGTTAATTGCACTTCCATACAAAGTAAATTGCAACCATTGCTGTCAAGCCAGCATGATTTCCAGTAAATAATAATTTCTTAATAATTATAGACTTCTACTTTCATTGTACGGAAGGAAAAAAAAGCTTGGATATTCTGTTAAACTCTTTTTTTGTTTCGCAAGACAAAAGTCATAGAGGTTTAACAGTACAGCATGCTGTTTCCTTATCTGTTGTCTTCTCTGTTTACACTCCAAACGTTCAATAGCCAACAGCACCACACGCAGTCAACAGGCATGACCTTCTTCCAACAACAACATGTCTTCAGCTTCCCATCGGTCTGATAAACTCAGAAGAAGCATCACTCTTCAGCCGGAGAGGGAGGAAGAGAGAGAATCACATGCTTTGAGATGCTGTGATGAGAATCAGGAGCATGTGTCTCTTTCAGCTTCTCTGAGCGTGACGCCGAGGGCAGATCACACTCTCCACAAGTTCACAGAGCTGCCACATGACGCCTCCAGTGGATCACTGTCTTGCCTCTAAAAATGGGAGATGAGATAATGACCTGCCAGTCAAAGAGTTGGACAGGTTAAAAAAAAGGGAAGGAAGAAATAGGAAAGATACAGTCAAAGATATGGGTATAGAAAGAGAGAGATTCATAGAAACACAGATAATTGGGGCCTGAAAATGACTCACAAGTGCCGCTGACACTTGAGAATGAACTCATCAGGGAATAAAACGGCGTCACGTTTTACCATAGACATAACACACAATCCAAGGACTAAATTAACAGGGACAAGCAATTGTAAACGAATGCTAAAATGCTAAATGATATCCACGCACCCGATCGGAAACACTTTGTTTTCACTGCAATAGAAGAGCAAAGACCAACCTTGTATTATCATGACTTCGCTTTATTTCAAGGAACAATTCTTTCAATTAACTAGCATGCTTATTACTGTTGGCTCTTTATAAAGCACTTATTAATGCCTTGAGCATACTGTATTTTAGATCCCTTAATCCTAAACCCCATACCTAAACTTAACAACTAGTTTACTAGCTATTAATAAGCAGCAAACTTAATTTAAATGTATGCATTTAACAGATGCTTTTATCCAAAGTGACTTACAGTGCATTCAGGCTATCAATTTTTACCTATCATGTGTTCCCGGGGAATCAAACCCCCAACCTTGTGCTTGATAACGCAATGCTCTACCAATTGAGCTACAGGAACACTGCAATGAGGCAAAAGTCACAGTTAACAGTTACATGAATCTCTAGTTGTGATAAGTCCTGGTCTCAAGTATCAAGCTCCCAATTTAACAAAACCACGTTCCATAAAGTCAGGTCCTATTCCTGTTGGCATTTTGGTATTTAACAGCTAAATATCAGCTAGTAATGAAAAGGCAACCTGGAGCCGAACCGCACCACAGGCAAGATTGTATCATTTAATTCAGACCCCTGAACTTCAATAAAAAGATCAACATTTAGTACACGAAAATAACTTACAAACCTCCAATCCATACGTCAGTCTGTTGGTCCGTTCTGTCGTAACATTTCATCAAAATCAGAAGTGTTTTGCAACACTTTCAGAGTTAAATTTCCAGTGTGTGGTCCTAAAAGCGTTCAGTTTCATCAGAACGTAAATCTGGAGATATCTAATCACCTGTTTTTTCTTGCATATCGCAGGTGAGTGGAGATAAAAGTTGAAAAGCTTATTAATTAATTGATTTATTTATGTTGCATTTTATTATTTGCCTTTAGCACTGTTTTTTTTTCCTCTCTCTCGCTTTCCGTGGACCTAACAGAACAGACCGTTAGGAACTACTGATCCACATGAAATCACTGATTTACTCATCCAGAAATACTAACAGCGTGGCACAGTGAGTGACGTTGTAAGTTGGTGTTTGGTTTGAGTCCCAGCTGTGCTTTCTGTGGGCTTCTTCTGGCTTTTCTGGTTTCCCCCACAATCCAATGCAAAATGGATGGAAATGCAAACTTCACTGGCTCTAAACAGCAGACTTCAGGCGTCTTTGGAATTGGTTTTAATAACTCTGTTTATCATCACACACTACAGAAAGCTGTCGTTCGGTCAGACCTCCTCTATAATTGCTCTGCACAGGAGTCTGTGTGCTGTGCAGCAGGTGAATAGATCAATGCTCTCCGGAGGGACGTCTGAATCCATCAGATTTACTGCCTGCAGGACTGAACCAAGACATTTCAGCACACACACACACACACACACACTCCTTCCAGGAAAGATGTGCATCACACACACACACACACATAGAGAGAGAGAGACACAGGTACGATCTGGTCCAGTCCGGACATGTTCCCAGGTCATTATTCCTGAACAAGCTGTGTCTTGAGATCCAGACATAACCTCACCCCTACACAAACACACATGAAGAATATGTTTGGTTATGCTTTTTAGGTTTCAACAGAGGAACATTGTCAGATAATTGGACGTTGGTAAATTAGTAAAGATCTGATGGACTGACGTGATGGATCAGACACAGACTTGTGTGAGGACTCTCCAACGGTTTGTTTGTACAGAAACAAAAATGTAATATTATGATATATTATTACAATTTAAAATAATTGTTTTTAAATGTATTATACTTTAAATTATCATTTATTTCTGTGATGCAAAGGATCATTATCACATGATCCTTTAGAAATCATTCTAATATGATGATTCATTATCAAAGTTGGAAACAGTTCTGCTGCTTAATATTTTTTCAGAACATGTGATACTTTTTTATGATGCTTTGATGAATAAAAAGTAAAAAAAAAAAAAAAAGAAGCTATGTTTTTTAGAAAATAAATATTTTTGTAATAACAATATACACTACTGGTCAGTAATTTGGGGTCAGTAATTTTTCTTTTCTTTCTTTTTTTTTATTAAATAAATACTTTTATTCAGCAAGGATGTGTTAAATTGATAAAAAGTGATAGTAAAGAAAATATATTATTAGAATATATATTAGATTTTTATTTGTATTTTGAATAAATGCAGTTCTTTTTAACCTTTTATTGATCAAATAAACTGTTTCCAACACTCATAATAAATCAGAATATTAGAATGATTTCTAAATGATCATGTGATCGACTGATGTTACATGTGACACTGAAGGCTGGAGGAATGATGCTGAAAATTCAGCTTTGCATCACAGGAATAAATTATTTTTTTAAAGTATTTTCAAATAGAAAACTATTATTTTAAGTTGTAATAATATTTCACAATATTACTGTTTTTTCTGTATTTATGATCAAATAAATGCAGGCTTGATGAGCAGAAGAAACTTCTTTCAAAAACATTAAAAATATTAATGTTTCCAAATTTTGGGCTGTAATGTATGTAATGATATATGGAGGCAATAGCATTTTTCGTTTAAATATTTCCTGTTGTTGATGTAAGTGCATTACTTAGCAATGATTTAGCCCGAGAAAACATGAGTCATCTTTTGATTGACAGTCAAAGGCGGGTCGTTTCTTTCCTGTCCCTGATGTCTCTTCTGAGGATGCTTTGATCAGCTCCTATAAAACACATTATTATGCAAATCATTCCACGTGTCCAGAGGCGAAGATGTTATCACAAACTCCTCTACATCCTTCAACGTGGTCAATAACAGCAGCATGTAAAGATGTTGAAAAGCATCAAATCAGCTTCTTAAATGATGTTTTATGGGAGGGTCATGTGTTCTGTCCTTAAGTCCTGGGACCTTTTGACTCTTTGTTACTTCAACTGCAATTTAATAACCATTAATGATAACAGACAATATAAAAACTCAAGAGGAGCTGTTTCTGGCAAAGGCCATGAATCATAAAACTGTTCAAGAGAAAGTTGGGTAATGTCTTGTTTTAAACAGGAATTTGAAGACGAGCCGATTGAATATGCAAACACTGGGGTATTTCTCATTAACACTGAATTACAAGTTAATTAAATTAGTTACGATGACCCCATTAATCAAGTGATACCAGAAATGATGAGGATGGTGACAGTATCAATATGGAGAGCAGAACAGCTCAAATATGTGACTAACATGATGAAATAACTGAGAAGAAAGCCATTGCAAACATCCAAACTAATAAATACTCATGCAAAAGAAATGTTGAACTTCTTAAATCATCTAAATTCAGCTTTTTAATATAGAGTAGAGACATGTGTTGCTCAGAAATGCGCAGTGGCTCTGCTTTGACATTGTTTGGAGTATTTTTCTTGGCAAAATAAAGTGTCTAAAATGTTTAAAAATATAGTTTCTTAATATTACCTTCTGTTGTCAAAATCATAGCATTTGCAATAGTACTGATATTCAAGAAAATATCTTATACCTTATAAATAAATAAAAATGACAGGTGCAGGAAATGTTTGCTCATATACAGTGTTATTTTAGAATCATTGATATACTATCATAGTTTTTGTTAATATTTTAAATGCAATTATATTTTTATATTTTCTGTTTTCAATGTAATTTTAGTTAGAGATTTAATAATATTTTGGTTATTTATTTTTGTTTGTTTTTAAGAAAAATTTCTGTTATTTTAAAAAAATAAGTTAATTCAGTATTTAAACTAAACAAAAATAGAAGTTTTATACAGTTTAATATATATATATATATATTTATTTATTTATTTATTTATTATTTATTTTTTATTATTTATTATTTTTTTCATGTTCATTTAAAGTAATTTTTTATGGTTTTATTTTAAGTTAATGATATGCCCCATATATGTTGAATTTCAGACACATTTTTATTCATTTTGGAGGCATTTTTGCCCCAAGCATAATTAATTTCTGACCCTGAATAGAATTTAAATTAGCAACATTTCTGGTCAAGATACAATTATTAAAAGGGAGGGAAAGGTGTATTCTACCTTTGATTTACACACACAACCCAAAGCAACATTAAGCTGATTTCTCCATACCAGTGGTCACATACTGTTAAAATTAAACAGGCTATTTTTTTGCTGCTGTACCAGTATGTAAACAAACCCCATTATGATTGGCTAACCTGTGCACACTAGCACAGTTCCCGCTCCGTCACCAGCCGCTGAATACTGAATAGGTGTTGAAGTGTACATGTGGGCAGCGAATACAGAAACAAGATGTGTCCCACACACTCATAACAATCAGAGGTCAAGTTCTCGTTCTACAAAGTACGCTATCTCCACAAAAACTCTGCATAGTTTACGGGGAAATAACCAGAGCTTGTGTGTTTTCTACGAGCACAATAGTGGCTCTGCCTGCTGCATGGCTGACTATAATCATCTGCATGCTCTGTAAAAAGATGGAGGTGGAAAGAGAGCATGAGCTTCCTTCTCTCCTGGGCGAACGCTGGCCATGCCAGGGTAATAACAGAGCTGTCATGGCAGGCAACATGCTGCAGATCTGCTAGATGGAGGGTGTAATTACTCGGTGAGTCTGGCCTGCTGCTATTTGTGATAATTGCTTGTATATGCAGCCTTCTCCTCCATAAACCAGATCGAGCGTGTATTATGAAGCACGGCTGGTAAAAGTGCAATGTAGTGACGACCTTTAGAGGCTCATAACATACAGTTATGACTTTGTGGTTATCAAACAGACCCCCATCTGAACAGATCTGGTAAGCAAAATGACTGAACATTCGGAAAAAAACAGGATTAGTCAGACTAGTGTAGTACAAGTACATACAAATCTGGATCTTTTTAATGAATCAAAAAAATACATGAATATGAAATGTATTAGGTAAATTAGGTATGTGGTTTAGGACTAAGGGATATAAGATATGCTCATGCACAATTTATCAATGATCTTATGCGCTGACCAAACAGAAAGAGCATTTATGTTTAGAATAGTTGCGTGAATTACGGCGTAAATGAGTTTTAAAATGCTGTGCATTGTTTTAAAACCATATCTGGTGATCCAGTTGTGAAGTGGCACAGATCAAGCTGTGCAATGAGCAGAGAAAGTCCATTCTGAAGCAAATGGGCAAGCGGTAGCACACATGGGAAAAACAGGCTTGATTTGGAGAGTTTCCCTGGGCACCAGGCTGGCAAAGCAATAACCAACGGAGCCCAGCTGGCGATGAGCGAACAGGATTATTCTAACATGGGTCACAGTGTGCACAAATGTCCCATCCCTCAGGAGCTGAAGGAAGGGGACTGAAAATGTCACTCATCTTTAAGTGCACATCACGTCCCAGTAAATGGCTAGGTGACACGGGTCAAGACTTACAATCGTCCCCTGAAGAGAAAACAACACTAGCTTTAAATGTCTGCAGTGTGACACATTAACAAATCTGTTACATAAAGGTGACCAAAGCACGTGATATTTTATGATTTCAAGGGCTTTGGATTAGCATCCTTGTTACAGGAATGGCTCATCCGAAATGATTTTTTTTTTTTTTGTTTTATGGAAACTTTTCAATGACTCTGGTTGAACCAGTTCACATAACTGTGTTTTTAAATGACTTGTTCATGAACTGGTTGATCTTTTCTGAAGCTTCGGCTTCCATGCCATCTCATATTTCTACTGTTGTGTTCCACAAGAGAAAGTCATGTGGTTTCAAATTGTAGCAAATTTGTAAGAAATGCGATAGAATGGTGGTCTTTTAGTTGGATTGCAAAATTATATTTGTCTTCTTCTTTCTAGAGTTTGGGGGCCAGTAAGATCTTCTTTTCTGAAAGAAATTACCACTAATATTACTAATGTTCTAGGATGCATTAAATTGAACAAAAGTTGCAGTAAAGACATTAATAATATTAAAAAGGAATTACATTTTAAATAAAATACTGTTCTTTTAAACTTTCTATTCAACAAATAATCAAAGAAAAAAAAAAATGTATAATGGTTTCCACAACCGTGTTTTTAATACTGATAATAATTAGATGAATAACTAATGTTTCTTAAGAAGCAAAGCAGCATTTTAGAATGATTTCTGAAGATCGTGAGACACTGAAAGCTGCACGGATTGATTTCTGGAAAACCTCAAAAACAAACACATTTCCTAACAAAACAAAAGGTTGTATTTTTAGTGAATTTTGTCGCTCAATTTCAAATAAAAAAAATGCTTACTGCACGTAAAGATGCCGGAAATTGAAGTTTTATTGCAATCGTTGAGCAAATAGAGTAAATGTGGCTTGTCGAGCATACAAAACTAATTTTATAAACATTTAAGAATCTTACCGAACCCAAACTTTTGAGAAGTAGCTGCTGACGTCTTCCAAAACCAGGAGTTACATTATGAAGCTAGAAAGAAATGAAAAGAGAGAGGAAAACAGACAGAACTCCCGGCTCGAACTGGCCTGTTTCTTAATTACTACTTCAGCCGTTCAACAATCGAGCGAGTAAATGAGGCATGGTGCAGTAACACAACATCCTCGAACGCTCTGTCTGTGGAATATCACACGGGAAAACATTAAAAACAATGCAGGATCTTCCCAGTTTCCAACAAAAGCACTCTCCAAGCATATTAACTTGCATTGATCTAAATGAAACCTTCATTGTAATAGCTACATCATCATTTATGGACAACAGCTATTAGCTTCTAATTACACAGTGACTTTGTGTCCAACAAATCAAACGGTTTCCTTCTTTTAGGGAAACATATGACTGGGTTAGCTTTGTGTTCACACACCCCTCAGATTGTCCCAGCGGTGAATATGATTGTAGATCATTTATCTATTGTGATGCCGGTATCAGACTGTACAGACGGGATTCTCCCATGGAGCGCCGCTCGTGCTCGGAGGCAGGATTACAGGAACAAAGAAACCCGGGTGAAGAAAAAGATCCTAATCCTTTATCCCTCCCTTTCCACTTTTATAAATTCCCCATCTCTTCAATATAGCCCGCTCTTTCTTCTTTCACACTAATGATACTCTCTTTTTCTCACACACACACACACACACACACTCTTGTTTTTCTCTTTCACATTGTGTTTGAGTAATAGACAGGGCTCTGGGAACTTCTGAGCGATGTGTATTCAAGCCAATCCCGCCTGAAAATGAAAAAGATCCAATGAGATTCCTCCAAACCTTTCTCAGTGAAAGCGGATACCGTTTCTATTCATATGAAATAAAACTGAAAACGACTTGCCAGCGTCGAGTGATATCAAGAACAGTAGATGTGTTAAAGGTGAACCGTGTAATAATAACTGACATCCAATCCCATGAAAGTCCACAGCGATTAGTCAAACGAGTCAATCTTAAAGCCTGGTTTCCAAATAGTCTTTAAGATGCCAAAACTGAGATGATGGTCAAGCTTTTGAATTCCTCTAAACAGTTCTTCTCTCAAGGGCTCAGCTTGATTTTTAATGTGATCGTGTTCATTTCTGAGAAATGAATAAAGAACCATAAAACCAGAGTTGACAGAGAGAGAGAGACCAGATGTCTAAAGGCCTTTATAAAATCACAATGCATAAATATTTTGCTGCATTGTATAGATTTAGATGCAAATGTAATGTAAAAGCATATTTATATGTATATTAATCATTTTCCTGACATCAAGCTTATGCACCTCCTTAAATAAATGAACCATCTTTTTGTGTCTAATGTGACAGCATTTCATTTACAGTTTATTCGTTCATCCTCTTAAAAGTCAGAAATGGTTTATGCAAGATGAAATAAATCAAGGATTCCACTGAAACTCATGCAATGGTCTTTAATCTTCCTTCTCCGTTATGTTTGAAATGTTGTTTGACTAGCAAAAATAAATAAATAAACCCATATTCAAATGTTACTTAAAAATACTTTTTTTTAATGTGTGTGTGAATTAAATATTATGTTTAAGATATATAAAAACGATCTGCTTCATAACAAAATAACCAATGCTTTAGGCATTTTTCTTTTTCCTTTCCTTTTTTTTTTTTTTTTTCAAACTTTACAACAAGCAAAGCCAACTTTAGTATAAAAAATATTGCAGGGTGTCCACAGATATAAACCAGTTAAATATACTACTTTATATGAATTTTAAGACCAAACTTATGATGGAAATGCACATTATATTACACACACATATATTGTTACACTTTAGATTAGGTACAGATTCTCACTGTTAAGTATTCACTCTGACTTTTGTCTCATTAAACTCCTAATTTACTGCTTATTAACAGTCAGTTTGTTTGACAGTTTAACAGCTGAGCTCAAGATCTGTTAATAATTCAGGAACATTACTGTAGTAGTTTAGTAACAAAGGAACGTTGAATTGATTCATTGGAACGTTATTGTATTACATGTAGAGTATTATGATGAAAGATATGGACTGAGAGAGTGATTATCTGCACCAGATACAGCATTCGTTCTTCAGATCTCATATTTACAGTAAAACATTAGTCTGTATGTCCGCTGAGGAAAGCGATATCTTTGTCGTAGTATCTTTCATCTGATTTCCGATGACAGCACTGATCCCGGGATCTGTTAACTTCGTCTTACAAGCTTTTTTTAAGAGTAAAAATAACTTCAGTTTCAGTCTCTTTCAATAAAAAAAGCATTTTACGAATTATGTTTCATGGTTCATGAGCGCTGAACGGCTGCTGACGCCCTGGAGCTCCCAAAACGTTAAAGTACATTTTTAAATAGACGTTATCTTTATTAATAAAACACATATTTGAAGTCTTAACAAGAACATTCTTGTCTAAAAATCTCTTTAAACTATTATTTATCAAATTAAAGCAGATTTGAGCATCAGTATCGCACTCTTATCAGCCAATCAGATTCAAAGACCAGAAAGGAATGCATGTAATAAAATGTGTTTTTTTTTTAAATATATATCTTATTTGTAGATTATATTTTCAGAGTTTTATTTTTAAATCATCATTATGGTGGTTAGTATCCAGAAATCTTCCCACAGTATTTTTTTTAAGTGCATAGAGCATAATAAACAAGCTACAGTATGACTTTTTTTTCTCCATTACCCATTATTGACTTGTAGTGTTGAGTTTTCAAGCAGGCGGTGAACATCCTTCAGCTTTAGGCAGGATGATTCTGCAATAGATCGAGAGAAACACATCATCCCTCGACTTTCAAACCTTTGCTTAAGTCTAAGAGCTCATACTTACATTCTCTTGAGAAGAGATGTCACCCTGTCTAGAAGACTTGAGAAGCTATTCTGCCTTCTTTTAATGAATATCACATTAAGCCCCATGGATGCACTGCCTTTTTCTTAAGCAGAAAAAACTATAGAAGCTTTATTGGACACATGAGACACTTTCACACACACTGAGAAACACAGACAACCAAAATCGTTGAAATGAACAAAGAAAAAACCCACATTTTATTGCACTTAAGTTATAAGAAAATAAAATTTCTAAATGAATCAAACAAATACACAATCCCTTTAAGGTTTCTTTTTTTTATCTGTCTGTTATGCCAGACAGTTTACACAAACTGAAAAATAAAACAAAACAGCTCCAACATCTGATTTCTCAAACCAGATTATAAATTAAACGGGGGGAAAAAAAAAACAGGTGAAAGAACAAGATTGTTTTTCCTTTAATATACAGTGTTAAACCACTTTCACAGTTCAGCTTGAGTTGTGTGACTTGGAGGATGAGACGAATCGTTTGGCTACGGATGAGTTATGTCTGGAGTTATGACCATTCAGAAAAACAAAAACGAAGCAAAACAAAACCCATGAGAGCGTCACCAACAGAAGCAGGCGAGCTCTAGCACTTAAGATGTAATCAGATGTGCATCTCTGTACACGAAGACCACCTTTTTCTTCGGTAACTTTACGTCGGTTCCAACAATCTCGGGATTCTTTTTCGTCGAAGCATACATTTCAAGGATGACAGAGGTTTTGTCTCAAGGAATGTGTGAATAATTTGCTCAACACACACCTGCACACACACACACACACACACACACACACACACACCCAGTCGTGCTCGCAAAATAGTTTTTATTCGTCCGGCGTTTCATCTCAGCAGACAAACCCGTCTCTGTCAGACATTCTCCCTCCTCTACGCCTCGTAGAGGCACATTTGGCTCAAGTTTCAGTGGCAAAAAAGCTGTTTTTTTCAATATCTTGCTTTTGTTGGTACGTTTGTTTGTGGCGTTTTTATCAGTTCAAACTCCACAAGTCACTTTTGTTTAGAATGTCGTCTGGGACTAAAACGTCACAGCCAGTTAAAGATCCACTTTAGTTTTCTTTGAGTCTAGCAGCATAAAATCCAGTTTGGCCACTGGGATGGACAGTACTGGAGGGGGGGGGGGCATTTTCCCAGGAGCTTATGGGAAAACATTCCCAGTTCCCGCAGAGCACCAGCACTGATGAGCTAATGAGAACAGAACGGTTGAAAAACATAATGAACGCAGGTCATCTCCGAATCCAGAGAGAGTACTGAATAGCAAAAAAAAAATTATAATTACAAAATAAAATCCCATAAAGGTGTGAAACAGCAGAGTGGGTTTAGCTTAATACTGAAACCTGTTGTTTGCAACAGAGGGAGGATTGTGAAACAAACAAACAAAAAGATCTGAACTTGAAAAGAAAGCACAAAACTTTAATTCACAGCTGTTGACGCGAAACCAAGATTGTGAAGGAAAAAGAAACGGATACAAAATAAAAATTCAACGCATGAGGAGGATTGGGATATTTGGCGTGTGCTGAGGTTGATGAGGACTGACAAAATTGGCTTCCTTTCTCTCTCTTGAATCACTCCCACAGTACAAAGCTCTGATCTTTCTCCATTAAAGTTACTTTTGTGTACACTGTGTATCACTCCGTGTCCGTCTCATGTATACAGTGTCGACTGTTTGGTTCAAAAAACTAAAACAAATGTTTGTACATAAGTGTGTGAACTTCAGTCAGGCTTGAGCGAACAAGTCTCTGCGAGGTCGCCTTGAGTGATCGGAAAAGGGACTTCCCAAGTCCTTCTTTGTCAGTTTCCTTCCCAGAATGCTGTGAGCGTGTGCACCTCGGAAGGTGAACGGGACTGTGGCTGCAGTCGTGGACCGTGGCACGACAGGGAGATGGAGATGCCATGAGTGATCGGTCCTGGCGCAGCAGGCTGCTCCCGGTTTTCCAAACGAGTGCCGTCGAAGCCCACCTCCATCACTTCATGTCCACGTCGAAGTCCAGCACCAGGAGCTTGGTTTCCTCCGTGCCGTTACGGCTGCCCACTGCACAAACCAGTTTAGTATTGGATGCACGGATCCGCCAGACCACGCCGCCGCTGCCGCCGCTCTCCAGTGTGACCAGATTACGGATGAACTCGCCCGTACGAAGATCCCACAACTTCACCGTACCGTCATCAGAGCTGGTGATGACAAAATTCTTGTTGAACTGCAGACAGGTTACTGCACTCTGGTGCTTGTGGGGACCTGAGAGCGAGATAAAGGAAATCAGACATGCATCACTTGTAAAGAAGTGCAACTCAACAAGATTGAATATATGCGTTTTCAAATCTTGGTAGGCAGCGATTCTCACTATTAACTAGTCGCTTATCGACTGTTTATCAGTACATTCAAAACACTTATTAATGCATGAGCATATTAATCCTAAACACCATGAATAAACTATGAATAAGCAGCACATTAGGGGTTAAGAGAGTTAATAGTGAGACTTGGTCCCCAAACTAAAGAGTGAACAAATATATATATATAGTGTATATATTTAAAAGCCAATTAAAATGATAAGATGAGTTCACTTTGATACTAATAATAACTAATAATCTTTTGCTGGGCTTTGAAGAACACTTATTTTGACATGTTGACTAACATACTAAAGCAAAACGGTAAAATACCGTTATTCTATATTAAAACGGTAAAATACCACTATTATATATTAAAACGGTAAAATACAGTTATTAAAACGGTAAAATACAGTTATTATATATTAAAACGGTAAAATACAGTTATTATATATTAAAACGGTAAAATACCGTTATTCTATATTAAAACGGTAAAATACTGTTATTCTATATTAAAATTAAAATAGATTGCTAATGTGTAATAAATGCATTTAAATACACCACACACATATTTTACTTTACCATAAATGCTTCTCTGTATATTCAAGTAACTTCAAGTAACTATGAAGTTAAATTTACGATAACTCGTTATTTTAGAGAACTCTTATCTAGAATGCATATTAACTAGAACATTTTCTGTTTATTAGTACTTATAAAGCACATATTAATGCATTATTCTGCATGTGCATATTTTAAATGACTTTATCTTAAACCCTACACCTAAACTTACGAATTATTAATAAACAGCCGATTAGCATGTTATTGACTTCAGAGTTAGTTAATAGTGAGAACCTTAAAGTGTGGCCACTACAGCACCATCACATGCAAATACACAAAATTAATCGTGATATCAAACATCTAGACCTCACGAGCGAATGCAAACTAAAAATCTCCATTTCAAAGGCACGGATTCTTTCATGAACACCCATTAGCCGAGCGCTAAAGTCAACTGTGTGAATGTAAATGAGAAGGCCGCTCGCTATTGATGTGCAAGACACTACACAGAGTGCCACAATAGTCCCTTTTCTTTAATGAGAGAGTCTGTGTGTTTGAGCATTGGCACTTCAGAGCACCGCGGCCGAGCTGAGCATCTTGTCTGGGGTCAAATGTGTGTGTTTTTGTGTATTATGGCAAACGAGAGTCATTAGGTGATAACAGGAAATGCTCAACAACCCAATTAAATGGCCTACAAACTGGTATATGGTCCAACCCCTCCTTTAGTACCCTCTGGGCACCCCAAACGAGTCCTTTCATCACATCAGCCATCCCACAGAGAGAGGCTGGTAATCATGATAAATACATCTTTGGAAACCCAAATGCATTTGAGGTGGAAATGTAAAAAAAAAAAAAAAAGATTTTTCATCTAAAATGGGTATTGTTTTGTTTTATGCTTTAAGTGCTTGAGGCACATAAGATATTCATTTAAGACTTCAAATGTGAAATTTAAAACTGGAAAGCACTTTATCAAGTTACTATAAGCTGATTACTGATTCCATGAGCTGATCTTCAAATTATTTTCTTATTATTTTCGTCTTTTTTTGTTTTCAAGTACAAATATCTAAACAAATCGATATAAATTTACTTGAGAAGCAAAATTTAATTCCCGTTTTCTGGAACATTATCAGTGTTGTTAGTTTTTGCTTAAAAAAAGATAAATAAAAAATCTTAATTCAAAGGGAAAACCAGATGACTTTTTATGCACCACTGGCAGATGTTTTTTATGTAAAGAAAGAAAAAAAACTTCATTTAAAAATTTTTCAGAAAACAAGACTGATCTGAAGTCAAGTAAATGTATAGTAATTCTTCTATATGCATGGGAAAACAAGTCAAAAATACAGTAAAATATATATATATATATATATATATATATATATATATATTTTTTTTTTTTTTTGCATTGTGAAGCTCTTAAAAGAACTGTACACACCCAAAAATGCCAAATGTAAAAAAATTATAATAATTTAGTGATGCATCAAAATTAATAATTTTTTTCATATATCTACTGTTCAAAATGGTTTTCAGGCTCCACAAAAGTAAAAAAATATATATAAAAGTCTACGAAAGGACTTTCATTAAAAAATATTAAAAAAAGAAGTGATTTCATGGTGATTTTTCAATCTCTGATCCACTTTATAAGTCTTCGCTCTGCTCACCTTGCAGTGTCTGTAGGCACTGGCCGGTCTTGATGTCCCAGATCTTGACGGTGGAGTCTGCGTTTCCGGAGACCAGGATGTTATCTTTGAGCTCCATGCCGCTGGTGAGAGACTGATGACCTGTGAGCGTGTGAATACAGTTTCCAGTCTCTACATCCCACACCCGGATCGACGTGTCCAACGAACCGCTCACCACATGGATGCCGTCAAACTGTAGGAGGAGATAATTAATAAATGGCATGTTATATAAGACAATGACTGTGGCTAAACACTCAGTTATTCTCTGTCTAGAATAAAAGCCAAGAACAATTCAATAAAAGCTGTACTGTGTACCACAGGGATCTGATTCGCTTCACAATGAGATGCAGCACAAGCTGAATTACACATATCTCCGTTCTATTGTTATTGTATTAAACGCCACTATGTTTGATTGAATTCTTCTAATGTAATTACAGCAAAGCTCTTACAATTATGGATATATGAACAAATCAGGACTAATGCGGATTAGTACTGGGCCAATGACAAGTCGATTGTCCAACAAATAACAAAAAATCTTGTTTAAAAGCTTTGACCAAATAAATCTTGTAATCATGATGGTTTTCTACATGGTTTTGAATCACTTTCTACAAAAGTTAAACTTGATGACTTACAATGATTGGAAAGAACTGACAAAGCACTTTTCTTAGACCTTTAATGCATGTGTGCACATATATATATTATTTTTTTTCATGGAATGTAATTTTTCACCTATTGTTTATTTTTTATTCCTAAAGTTTGTGGTGGGCTGTAGCATGTGACATTTTACAATCTGAACTAATCTTACAGTGTCAAATTATCTAATATTTTATTTCCAATGTTTCTGCACATTACTTTGGAGGCCAAATGTTTTTCAAACATTTATAATATTTTTTTAACAAAAAACCCTGAAATTAAAGATACAAAAAAGTATTGTATTGTATTGCATTCATTGAATTTATGAACAGCATTTTAAATGCACTTTTGAACGAGTGTAATGTTACGGTTTATGATGGCAATTATACATTAAAAATGCTAATTTGTGCAGATCCTATTAGCACCTAATAGCACTCAGAGTCACTGAAGAAGGTGGCTCATATAAACTTAGTAGAATGGGTCATGAAATCTTTTTAAAAGAATAGACAGAATGATTCACGCTCCTTTAAAACAGTGCTTTAGAAATCCCTTTCCTTACTGATCAAGAATTAACAGAGCAGTGACCCACAGAGAGAAAGAAGGCTAAAGTGGCTTGATTCTTTCTGTTGCTTTAAAAGACTAATTAATCTGTGTGTCAGGGGGAAGGACGTAAACGTCTCTGTTTACCTGTAGGGAGTAGACTCTGTTGGTGTGACCCTGGAGTGTGTGTAGACAGGTCTCTGTTTCAGGATCCCACACTTTCACCATGAAGTCGTAGGCTCCGCTGACCACCCTACGGCCGTCATACTGTACGCAGCGAACGGCCGCCACGTGACCCATGAGCACGTGCAAACACTGACCCGTCTCAATGTCCCAAACCCGTAGCGTGGCGTCCCGGGAACCACTCACCACCCTGAGAGAGAAAAACAACTTGCTTTACTTCTCAACAGCTTAAAGTAGCATGCTTGCATTAAAAGTTTCATACAACAGTTTAAATTATTTCTTTCTCAACTTATAATGTAAGAATGCAATCAAGCATTAATATAGCAGTCTGTGACAGTTGCACCTTCAAGGCTTGTGTTTGCTTATAATATTACATAAATCAAAGGGAAAACATTGCATGCTTACAAAACCAGAACCTTGGGACATGGGTTTGATAAATATATTTTTTAAATGAGCAAAATGAACATTAAAATGGATGCTGGTGATGCAAAGAGCAACAAACAGAAACTACTATTGTTGTTGCTCAATGAAGCCGGAGGTCACTGCACAAAATAAGCAATCATGCACGGCACAAAGGGAATATATGCACACCAATAGACCCAGAGGCACTCAATCGTGTGCTTCACAACAGAGTATAAAGAAGCAATGCATCTCAACTGTATGTGAATAATCAAAGAAGATCCACTCTGCACAGTTAATGTGTGCAGCTGAAACCAGATGGGAACTGTGTGCTGTGCCCATAATCCTGCATTGTGTGCTGCTATTAAATATGATCTAATATACAGTACTTTATATAATAACTGAAAGTAAGTGAACTCATTCATGGTAGTTATTTATCCAAATTTGATTCTACATCAGCGATCCACTTTCAGTTTATTTCAACCAAACATATTTAAATTCATACCACTATCAACAATATTGAACTTAATATTAATATCAAATAATAGTCCATTTCTAGCAGTGGTGTAATCTACATGCATCTGGCTGTAAAGTGGCTTGGGTTGGAAGGTGGTAGATGTTACCTTTTCTCATGCAAGTGCATACAGCGCACTGTTGAGGTATGACCGTACAGCGTGTGGATACATTCTCCCGTCTCTGCATTCCAGACCTTCAGCGTTCGGTCTGTGGAGCCACTGATAATGATGTTGTCTCGCATTTGAGAGGACCAGACCCCGCCGGTGTGGCCAACTAACGTCCGTAAACACTGGTGAAAAAGAGAGAACAAATACAAGGGTAAATCATCTGAAATACATTGACACATATCTAAACTACTTTGCGACTCCTACTGTTTCTCCTCTTCTCAAGAAACCTTCACTTGATGTTCATCATTTTAATAATTTTCGACCTATTTCGACTCTTCCTTTTATTACCAAAGTCTTGGAAAAAACTGTGCTTATTCAACTACAGTCTTTTCTTAGCTCAGAACAGTTTTTTTGAAAACTTTCAGTCTGGTTTTAAGTCTCTGCACAGCACTGAGTCTGCTTTATTACAGATCTTTAAATGATACACTTTTAGCGACTGACTCTGGCGACTCTGTGATCCTAGTACTTTAAGACCTAAACTTAGATTTTGATACAGCTGATCATAATATTCTCTTATCCTGTCTACAATGTTATGTGGGCATCTAGGGAACTCTCCCTAATTGGTTTAAATAAAATGTAACTAATATACGTTTTTCTGTCAGACTGGGTAACTTTTCTTTGTTGCCAGCTCAACTTTCTTGTGGAGTGCCACAGGGTTCAATCCTCGGACCTGTTCTCTTTTCCCTGTATTTACTTTCTTTGAGCTCTATTTTCAGAAAGCATGGCATATCATTTCACAGCATATCCAAATTAATCTAGCCCTGAATCACAATAAACCTACTGCTATGAAATATCTTTCCGCGTGCATAGTTGAAGTAAAAATGTGGTTCTCTCACAACTTTCAACAACTGAATGAATCTAAAACCAAGGTCATAGACTTTGGTCCCCATGAAAACTCTGGGAGTAGAAGTATTGACCTAGACTACCTTGCTCCCCTTTCTTCATGCTATGTTAAGAATTTAGGCAAGTTTTGGGATTGTAGCCCAAATTTGACAAACAAATAAATGCGGTGATTAGCTCTTGTTTTTTTCAGTTAAGTCTTCTCTCCAAGATTAAACCTTAAAATTAAACCTAGACTGCTAGATAGGTCATAACTGCTTTAAAATAAAAATAAAATGTTTATGTTCTGCATTCTATTTGTTGTGAGCTTGTGTTATTAATATGTGATCTGCCCAATGCTTTTGTTTTATGTATTGTTCAACACTTTGGTCAGCCATGCATGCTGTTTTTAAATGTGCTTTATAAATAAAACAACTTGAAACTACAAGAAAAAGATTGCATATTAATTCCCCAATGCCAGCACTAATTATAAGCACTCGGATCCATCACTTTGACCTTTACCCAAGACAACTTCTGCTTATCAACATACATCAAATAACTCTACAGTCTGTTCAAAGAAGCATTAATGAAAAAAAAAACACTCTTGATTTCATATGATATATTACATATTGATCAGCACGATGAGAGAATTCCATTAGAATAATCCATAAAGCTAAGGGCCATTTCCTCTAAATATAATTAAGCCAAATTCAATTTAACTTCAGATTCAAACACTGAATCAAAGGTGCTTTTGGTCAATTTTGTCGTTTTATGAGGCAAGTGGAAAGCGTCACAAGTGTCAAAGGTGGTTTAACCTCTGAACCATGACCGATAAAAGCATGGGTGATAAACCCAGGAGATGGGAAAGAGTAATTCATAATGCAGCTGCTCCTATTTCCGTCTCCATCTGGATCATGATCAACTGTAATGCATCATTAATCTTTAGAAGCGGTGACCAAAGCTCCAAAAAACTCAAAAGGCTTTCGAGCGTTTTAACACGTCTTGCTTTGTTCCATCCCTGCATGTGGCGGTTGATGGAACAAAAGAGGAAATCAAATCAATTAACAGTCATTTCAAACCATTACTGTACTAGCAAAAATTACAAATTGGATGGTAAAAGAAAGGGTTAAAAGCAGAAAGGCTCTACAAGGGGACTGGAAGAACAACAGGGATGTCATCTCTGAACAATCAGTGTTAAAACGTGCCCAAAGACTATTTCTTATCATCTTGTGATCAAAAGCTACTCCACTCATGTTTGAAGTGTCCAAGACGTGCCAGAGAGAAATGGGAGGGGGTTTAATCATGAATATTAATGTACTTCTTACTGCATTATGCATGAGGTGTTGTGTTCCATAATGAGTATGTGTTACTAAGGCGATGGATCTTTCCCATGGAATGCCGAGGTGGTTTAAATAATGCTGGCGAGCACGGCAAACGTTCAGGCCGTGTTCTCAGGCGATTACAGCCTGCTCAGGCTGTGTCTGGAAGAGGACCTTTGAAACCAAATGGCTTAGGTGTCTGTTTATCTGCCTGTTCAAAACCCATAAAAGAGCAAGTCTATGGCACCCATGAGGCATGGAGATTAGCATTCCGTTTGAGTATCTGGTGGGAAACGTTTGAAGCCAAGGATCGAGGTTTAAATTCCTTCCAAATTCCATTGATTTTACAGTCCACATCTAATCTTAGGCAAGAAAATACTGTGCAAATTCTGGCCAGGGTGGTGTAAAGTACCAGTGCTCGTTTTGTTTATTCTTCTTCCAAAAATTCATATTGTGCATGTGGTCGCATTTCAACCCCTTTGTTAATGTTTAGAAAGCCACTGTATCTCTGATTGGGCGGGATTGGCAGACCAATTAATGTCTCAGATGGCGAGCAGACTGTTTTGAGCAGCTGTTTCCATTGCCAACTCTCCTATTTTCATACCAAAAATGTCCTCTGCCATCTGGAAGAGCGCTGCTATTAAAGCTTTTCATTATCAAACCACTGACTACAATGTTTTGTGGGAACTGTAGTTTGAAGAACATCTGTGTGTTAAATACAGTAAAGCTGTTGAGTCTGGGCTCTGTAAAGGAGTTAAAGAAGGGTATACAAGGTAAACAAAGCAAATTATAGTGTGCCATAACGACGGAATGGTTCTCATGAGCACAAAACGTCTTCTAGGGCCAATAAATTGCTGATGGATATTTGCATAAGTAGATTGGTAAACAGAGTCTAGTGAGAACAAACCCTTGTAATGCCGTCACTAGCATATTACATCACTTAACCAAATTGGTACCAAGCCTTATGGGAAAGACAGACCATTCAAAAAGACATCTGAGGTCTGACCAAAGTTGATTATAAAAATAGGGATGCACAATATTATCGGAACATCAATTGGCTGATAAAGGCTTAAAACACAAATATCGGTATGCGACCGATATGATGCCGATATGCCCTGCCGATAAAACTAATAACAGACAATAACATACAAATTGTTTATAATCTCTGCACAGGGGAGACTTGATGTTGTCCCAATCAATTTACATATACTTAACGGGGTTGTCAAGACCATCAGGCCTCAAGAGGTTTTTTGCTGATTCAACATCATTTAGATATATTTTGTATAATATATGATTTGCAGGATCAGCACAAGGCACCAATCTCCGGCTGGGTGTGTTTGTTTCTCTGATGCAGAAGTGGATGGAGGGTTTGAGCAGGAGTGCTGCAGTCTGCATGTCAAGGAGTTGGTGGTCAGCCAAAGGTGCAGTCTGAGTCATGGCTGGAGAGAAGGAGGGGGAGGAGAGAGTCGCAGGAAATTAAAAGCGGAATAGAGAAGCGAAAATTAGGGGAGAAAGCGTGAAATGGAGCCAAAGGCTTTAGGATGACTGAAAGATGTGATGAAAGGAGAAGTAAACAGGAGGATGGATGCCGAAGGGCTTTCTTCACAGTATGAGCAATCGTATATACTCATACTCTCCCCCTGTGACCTCCTGGCTCTTCTCTACAGTACGTCCCTCTCACACTCAGGCCATAAACATCTCCAGAAAAGGTGACCCAAAAGAGCTGCTTTCCAACATCACATTAACAGTCTCATGGACTTTCAGACTTAAAACTATCAAATCTAAACCCAGGGTGTCACACATTTCATACTTAACCCTAATCCTGAAAAAGCTTGGTGATTTCCCACTGTACATTTGCAAACACCGGGTTAACGTTCTTATGTGAATATTCATGAGGGCACAGCATGCACGTCACTGCTTTAATACTTGCTAGATCGTCTGTGCTAATAAATCTGCTCGTCATCTTAAATCTTCTGAAATATCGTATAAACATAACGCAGTTGCTACTTTATTCTAGTCTTTTTAGTCTGAAACTAAATGGTACAACAAGCTCATGAATATTTAATGACATAAGCATTGATGATGTTTATGATCAGTTTCCAACTGTAACTCTCTAGCAGTATTTCTTCCAAACTTTTCCGAGCTATCCATCTATAAAGATATTAGAGATTGTATAGAGAAAATTAAGGAACTAAATATTCTATAATACAGCATTTCTCTTGACTTTTAAGCATTATATTAATTTCCATGACTTTTCCAGGCCTGGAAAACACACTTTTGAAAGAAGTGCAATATAAACAGTGACGGTTCTAAATCAAGTTGATTTATAATAATAATTATTATTATAACTACTATGCTAAAAATTAATCCTAAAAAACTCTTTTGATGTGCAAAGATATCATATTTATTACATTAGAGATCATATATAAAAGAGAAAAATGTTAACCAAATAAATCTTTCATAAAAAAAAACATTTCCATTAATAGCAGAATTTTCGGTGATTTCGTTAATTTCCCTTAACTTTCCAAACCTGGAAATCACACTTCTGTCAGAGCAGGTTTCCCTTTCAAAACTGCAAGTAAGAAACACTAAGCACAGTGAAAAAAAGCCTGTTAGTTCTATTTTTAAAGCATCCACATAAGCTTTTGTGGACACCAAGACTTTCCACGCCACTCATCACCACACAGGTGAAAGGAACTGTGGGTAAATCCTTTCGACACATCTCAGAGAAGAAAGATTAAAGACGTCTCAGCCCAGGGCTGCTTGTGATGTGACAGAAGAGAAAGATGTTGGCCAAGTGTCACTGAAAACTAAGATGTCAGGCATGACCGTCCAGAGGAAACCTCCATTGCTTCATAGTGCTGGTGAACGTCTCTGAAGTTTTAGCATGAATCCTTTTCGACTGCGAATGAGTCCGACAGCTCCCAGTGAGATAAATATAATCTGTGAGTTGGTGCAAATCTCAAAAACACCTCAACTATTTCCCAGCTAATCTGAGCGGTGTCGTTTTTGATGGTCATGCATGGAGACAACATTGACTATAGAAGCCACGATTTTTAACTAGATGCTAATTCAAAACAACTCATCTCTTTGCTTATGTTTCAGACACATTTCATCCCTCATCAGACCCTTATCGTGCTTGTACACATCCTCAAGCATGGCACGCATTCAAATGAGCCGGATGCTGAGTTAGAGCCTAATCTTCCCGCAAAATCACTTTCCTATTACACACAGCATGAGGCCCATTCATGTTCTATGGAAGGAGGCCAGTAATAGCATTATCATTGCTAGTGCAGGAGAAGATGGTCTGTAATCCAAGACACGCCCATCTGATCTAGATCTACTGTTCATATCAGGTGTGGCTCAGACATAACTACTTATTTTCCTGTCTGGATAATGATAGAGGAGTGCACTATAAAACTAACAATACAGAGATATAAATTTGTCTACCAGTATACATTAACTAATTATGCTAGTGTTCCTGTGAAAAAAAAAAAAACTAAAAATAATATTTTTTTTTCTTTCCATATAGCACCTTTCTGTATCTCAAGAATGCTTATAAAAGTATGTAAGTATGTATGTAATGGCAAGAAAACACGTCTTGTGAATTATCTTCACATGCAAGGTTCATGACTCTTATGGGCAGATTCTTAAGTTAAAAATTATAACCAGTTTGCGTGAAGAGTGGAAAAGTACTTCTCTGTGATTTCTTGAAGCTCATGCTTCATAAATAGTTAAACTAATAATTTCCGAGAACTAAAAAAAATCTAATTATTTAAATTATTATCGTTCAAAAAGAAAACAGCCAAAACGACTGCTTTTTAATGTGCATAAAAGGAATCTCTTTAATTAAACAGCTACTTTTAGCAACGCCCCAAGTTGTTCATGATTCACTTCTACAGAAAGAGGGAACCACTCCATGATGGCAGTGGTGCCAGCTCTTAATAAACATCATCTATTACTGGAAAAGCTGTTAATCTGGTCTCAGATCAGCAGTGAAGGGCATCTTCGTACCTACACAGAAAGAAACCTGCTGCTTCCAACAGATGGACTGCAGCAAATAGCCCTTTTGGTCAGAAATGTCTTTGCTTGTGAAAAGGAAGCAAAAGGTTTTAATCCATATACTCAAAACGGTCTCCAATAAAATGAGTGAAAACAGCAAATGGTGTTTTAATGAGAACGGAGAACTATTCTCTCACTATGACATTCTTTGGCTGGCTTTATCCTCAGACAATATCAGAGCAAAGAACGGAGAGGAACTTGAACAATGAGACATCGAACCAAAATAACAAAGAGAAAGCACACAATGTCATTCTTCAGGTCAAACTAGGTTTGTGAGTGAGTATGTGTGTACATGGGGGGGTTGGTGATTTTACAAATCCACGACCCATGACCCACAGGAGCTTATTTATCTAGATCTGTTATCGATTCCAACCCGAGAAGGTTTAGTCTCAGAGGATGAGTATCTGTCCGTGAGCTCCTGGGGTTTACAGCACTTAAATGGTGAACTGAAGTGTAGCGAGAGGAAGAAGTAAACAGACCCGAGGTCAAGAAGACTGTAGAAGAAGTAGAAAGAGAGGAACAAAGCAGTGAAACTGAGGATAGAGAGGGACACATCCATAGATTCAGAGAGGCAATGCACGTTATTAAAGCACTCAAACAGCTGAGTGAAGCGCAGAAATGTACAGAAAGTAAGGAGGAATACAGCAGAAGAAAAGCAGTCGCACTAAATCCCATTGTCTCCGGCGTCACTGTTCTACTTCCTCTGACAGGCGCTTCAAAGGACACAGTATTTCCTGTTTAATTGGACACAGTTTGTGCCAAGGGACTCATTGCATCAGACTTGAGACACTATTCACCCAACTATATTCTTTTTCATTTTAGGGATGTACTATATCAGATCAGATGTGCTAAAACACTAGTGACATTTAAATCTAGACTCAAAACTCTATACATGTCAAAACACAGTGCCGATATCAGCCGATAATCATATGGTATAATTATATATATATATAATTGTGATATATCTAATTATACCATATAATTATCTTATATAAATTATATTTAAATATTGAAGTAAAATATATATTTGTTTATCTATACAATTTATTTTAGATATTTAATTTATTAGCCGATATTAAATTACATTCGATGCCGATATTTTTGTTTAGTTTAAGATTATCTATGTTTTTTTGTATTTTAAAAAGCTATACTACTTATTAATTGTGATTTCCATCAAGGAGCCAGCTGCACACTTACAAATACAAATGGTTTTATAACTACAAATACATTTACACTGCTGTTCAAAAGTTTGGGATCAGTAAGAAGACTCTTCTGCTCATCAAGGATGCATTTATTTGATCAGAAATAGAGAAAAAAAAGTTATATTGTAAAATATTATTGCAATTTAAAATAATGTTTTTATAGTTTAATCTACTTTAACATATAATTTATCCCTATGATGCAATGCTGAATTTTCAGCATCATTACTCCAGTCTTCAGTGTCACATAATCTTCAGAAATCATTCTAGTATGATGATTTATTACCAATATAGGAAATGTTTTTTCTGCTTCATATTTTTTTTAGGAGTATTTGATACTTTTTTCAGGATTCTTTCATAAATAAAAAGTTAAAAAGAACTGCATTTACTGAAATTTGAAATCTTTAGTAACAATTTACACTACCATTGTTTTTGTTTTTTAAGAAATGGATGCTTTTGTTCAACAAGAATGTGTTAAACTTATGTAAAAAAAGACTTCTATTGTTACAAAAGATTTCCATTTTAAATAAATGCTGTCCATTTTTACCTTATTCATCAAAGAATCCCAAAAATTATCTTAGGATAATTTTTTTTAAAACAAATAAAGCAGCACTACTGTTTATAACATCGATAATAAACCAGCATATTACAATGATTTATAAAAGATAATATGACACTAAAGTAATGATGCTGAAAATTCAGCTTTGAAATCACAGGAATAAATTATATTTTAAAGTATATTAAAATAGAAACCAGTTATTTTAAAGGGTAATAATCAGTGTTGTGTACTCGAGACTCGGACTCGGTCTTGGACTCGGTCTCGAGACCGTATTTTAATGGTCTCGGTCTTGTCATGGACTCGTGTGCATTTTGACTCGGTATTGACTCGGACTCGAACATATTAGGAATCGGACTTATGCCCGAGTCCACTCGAGTCCCAATCAAAATATTTCATGATTATTACTGTATTGTTAATGTTTATTTGAATTGATGTTAAATTGAAATTGATTGACACATCCAATGACTGGTGATTTTCTTTTGACGTGAGACGTTAGGCCAGCAGCACACTGGATGTGTGGCGCAAGCGTCTCAGCTGCGTGGCGTGTCTGTTTTTAATTCGGCTCCCATGTTAACAGGTTAGATCTTGCAGACTGCCTGCGTGAGACGCGCGGAAAACCCGTGCATGCTAGAAATAGAACCGACGCATATTTTTAACGTGACACGCGTGCATGTTGGAAGCGTTTCCAGGCAAAATATACTAGGAAGATATGTCATTTTGTACACAAATACATATTAATTCATGACATTTTGATATTTGAAAGTCTGTAGGTTGGCATAAATTCAGATATAAATGCAATTTAGAAAATAAATTAATAATGATCGATTTTCAAATATTGCACCTGTCAAACATACTCTATTTTGTCCTATCAGTAGGTGTGTAAAAAAAAAAAAAAGTTGATATTGCTGTCATGAAGACAAGAGCCTGGTTTTTCGGCGCCCTCCCTCTATGTCTCCTACAGCAGCAGCAGTGCGCCAAGCGCCGCGTGCAGGCACGCTTCTGGTGTGTAAAGACAGAAAACGCGAAGCAGCCACCACGCTTCTGGCACGCAGCAGAGAAGCCCCGCAGCCAGTGTGTCACCGGCCTTAAGTTACCCTCCTCCCATCCGCCTGTAGTGATCCCGCTTTCCAGAAAGCCACAATGCTACATTATTTCTCTCAACTGTGTTATTTTTTACAAAGTAGGACAAAATGGTCACAGAAAAAAAAAAAAAATCGTTTAATTAAATTATATAATGAATACAGACACAGACTGACTGTCTCAACACTAAACATCTCCCCCCCCCCCAAAATGTCTGACAGAATGCATTGAACTTATATGGCATTTCATCCAGCTTTCTTCCCCTGGCACATACACACTTTTGGATGAAATTTTCCTGGACAGTCAGTCGGCTCTTGTGTGTATGCCCTCCGTAACTAAAAAAAACTTCGACTAGTGTGTATTTTACCCTTAAAACGCACCATCCAGGGAAATTAGCATTAGATTATCCGATGCTGTTACAGAAAGTGATAAAATGGTGACTGTTGTCAGTCCCTGCTTCCTCTGCACCAATAGAGAGAGTTTTTAGTCTGGGTGGATTGATCATGAGACCACATCATGCTTGGTTGGGTAGAAGGATGGTCTCCTCACTTATTTTTTTGAAAAGTAGTTGTAATACTACAGTTGCCCATCTGTAATCTTCACAACATCTAAAGTGAACATAATCCAAGCCATTGTAAGGATATTAGCAGTCATTAGTTAAGCTTCAAGGTTAAAAGTTATGTAAAAGCTGTTACAGTTGAACATTTACAGGTATAGTGGTACAGTTATGTTACTTGTACTAGAAGTGTTATGTAGAATTACAATATAGAGTCATACAGTAATGTTATGTTTACTAGAAAGGTTATATGGATGTGTATAGTGGTACAACGATGTTATGTGAAAATGAGCACTTAATATTGACAAGTAACAATTCATAATACTAATAAAATTAACTTTACACCACATACTATGTGGCCCTTTTACCCTTTATTGTTTCCACCTAACATTTTACATACTCTTGAAGATTTCTATAGGTCTTGTCTGAGACCCAGTCTCTCTGGTCTCGGTCTTGACTCGGACTCGACCCTCTCTGGACTCGATCTGGACTCGGACTCGAATGAGCTGGTCTCGACTACAACACTGGTAATAATATTTTATAATTTGACTGAATTTCTGGTCAAATAAATGCAGACTTGATGAACAAAAGACACTTTTTAAAAACACTTTATATACATGCATACTAGGGGTGTAACGATACGCGTATTCGTATTGAACCGTTCGGTACGACGCTTTCGGTTCGGTACGCGGTACGCATTATGTATACCGAACGGTTCGTTGGAGTAATTAATTATATTTGAAAAAAAAAAAAAAAGAGAGAGAAAGAAATATAATGATATGCGTTCAACAAGGTAGCCCAATAACCCAAACAACGTAACAGGCAACACCCCTGACACTCCCGAAGAAGAAAAAAACACCATCTTATATGTTTATGTTAGGCTACTCAGCAGGCGCTCGCTCACTCAGTACGCGCTGAAGGCTCGTTGCAAAATAGCCAATGCGTTTAACAGACTAGAAATGAGAAGATCCTCCAATAACCAACAGGTCTGGTGTTTGGGTGCACTTTGGATTCCCTTTAAGCTATAATGGTGATGGCAAGAGAGTGGTGGATAAAAAAACAACGGTATGTCGCATCTGCAACATGACAGGGTACACCAGCGGGAATAAAAAAAAAAAAAAAAAAAAAACAGCGGGAATATCTGGGATATATGCGTCAGTACTATCTGGGAAAAGACGAAAAAAAGGAGAAACATGCACGCAGCAAACTATCCCTGCAGCATTTAGACACTATAGCTTACAGGGAATCCAACCCAAACACCAGACCTGTTGGTTATTTTAGGATCTTATATTTCTGGTCTGTTAAATGCATTAGACATTTTGCAACGAGCCTTCAGCGCGTGCTGAGTGAGCGAGCGCCTTAGGGGCCGTTCACATATCGCTCCTAAAAACGCGTGGAAAACGCTAAGCGCGTCTTTCTCCTGAGGCGTCTGTCTTTGCTAAGCAACAATGACGTGCTCTCTCCATGAGACGCGGAAATTTCAGCGAAGGATAAATGGATTTGCAGCTCTAAAAATCGCTTGCAGTAGCTCTGCTACTGAATTTATTTCAAAATTGCAATCCATATACAACTATGATCAGCTGTTCCTACATCTTGGCTGAGCTCTCAACGTTGTTACGGGAAAGGATGAAGCTGATTGGTTGGTTCTTGTCACATGACCCGCGGTGCGCTTGCGGCATTCTGAAAAGTTGAGATGTTTTTACATTTTGCTGTATCTAAAACGTATCGAACCGAACCGAACCGAACCGTGACATCAGTGTATCGTATCGAACCGAACCGTGAATTTTGTGAACCGTTACACCCCTAATGCATACATATATATTTTCACAGTAAAATGGCTTGCTCACTCTCTAATTGGACAAATCCCTGTTCTAACACTTTCTGAAAGAATTTGGATATTGGATATTTGGATATTTCTAGGCAACAGAAGCTGATCCAAGCTTTACAAGCAGTTTCAAGCTGGTGCTTCTTTCTCAAACAGCACTGCATGATGGGAACAAAAAGCCATCCTGCCACAGATACAGCGATGACCCTAATCATGCTACAATGATGATGTCTCTCATCAGACGGCATTTTACCGCTGAACCAATCACGTCTCTGCTGTGATGAGGCACGAGCCAATCAATGCATGCCAAAGATTAAATCACAGAAGCTTAAAGGCTGATAACGTTGGGAATGATTTGAGATCATCTTTTGTGTAAAACAGAATAGTGAGAGTCACAGAGAGGATGCGAACATTAAAAAAAAGAGATTTCGTTAGATGCAGGACGAGGAAAGGACGGAAAGGCCAGCGCTGGATGATGTGTGAACCACACACACATTATTTCACAACTGCAATAAACCTGCAGCACAAGGACCGTGTCACAGCATCAGCTAGTGCAATGAATCCTTAAAGCGCAGGAGAAAGGGAACGGGGGAGATAGAGAGAGAGAGAGAGAGAGAGAGGATACAGCTGCTCATACCTCAGATATCTAAAAACATGTACAAGAATATGCTGCGCTCCATTATGCAGACCACTGTTTGTTCTTAGGCGCTCGTCAATGTCAAACTGATTGAGCTGGCCAATCAAATCAAAGTAGGCGGGGCTTACTATTCCAGCATGTGCAGTGTGACATTGAAAGAGAGCAAGGTAAGATGAAACTAGCAAAAGATTTAATATCTGACAACAGACACTTTAAAATATCCAGTAATGCAAACTACTCAACTTTTTTCTCAAATACAGCCGTTTGGAATTTAAAATTTGGTATAATGTTAATCTTACTGAATATAGCACGATTAGAAACGTTTTGGGTTTTTTAAATATTAAACATACAAATAAGATTGAATGTGTGCATATTAAATAAATACTTGTTAATATTTAATCAAGTTTACTCCAGTAGATTTTCAACTGAAAATTGTATATGTAGCTGTTTTTAAAATTTCTGACAAATCTGTATTTAAGTGTGTAATTAGTGTATTCAAACATTTATGTGTTAAAAAGTGACTTTATAAGGTACTTGGAAAACTAATTACAAAGAAACCTCACCTTCCCGGTAACAGCAGACCATACTTTGAGCGTGTTGTCGTCTGAGCCGCTCACGATGCGGTTTCCACAGAACTGGAGACAGGTGATCACATGATCGTCATGGCCTTTCAACACCTGAAGAGGACAGAGGAGAGAAAGAGAGGATTCTTTACAAAATGATCAGAAATGCTAGTATTAAATGTTTAATCAGATAACGCACTGATGCTACCTTCGGTGATCTGAGGTCTCCTCTCCTCCAGTTGGTGTCTATTCTGTGTTGTCTAATGTAGGCACTCTTCCAGGGACTGTGTGTGAACTCTGGCTTGATAACCTTCTTTCTCCTTATGTACAAGGGCTCGTCAATACCTGCAAAACAGACGTGACGCTAATGATCCAATGCATGATTCCACTCGGTTCAATATACAGGTGCATGAGTTTCCAAAGCTGCAGAGTTGGTTGAAAGCAGTGAAATCACCTTCTTCTCTGCATTTCTCCCTCCAGAGCAGGTTGTCCTCCGCTAGGATGCGCCAGTAACGACACGTCTGAGCTGCCTGAAGCAGATCCTTGGGCTCCAGGAATGACAACACGTGTAAGGCCAACTACAACACAAGACAACATCAGACATCAGGAGAAGAAATTTTTCAGAAAAAAAAAAAAAAATCCCCCAAAATGTTAAATAAATAAATAAATAAATAAAATTAAAATTAAAATAATACTAATATAATAAGAAATAGCATAACAAAGAAATACATTTAATAATAAGAAATAATAATAATAATTTATATTATATTTTTGATATTTAATTTGAATTAAATATGTTCTTAAAAGATATTTCAATTGACATAAAATTTATAAAATGTAAAATGTATAATTTAGGCTTTAAAAAAATCACCACATTTCAAAAGAATATCAAAATGCTATATAAAAAGCACATTATTATTTTAATAATCTAATCGATTATATAACAAAATATATTACAATATAATACCTAAACTATCACCAGCCCTCATTTATCGAATACAATATTTTTTTATTATTTAAGTTGTTATTTTTTCTATTCTCCTATTTTCAAGTGCACTGCAACTTGGGGGGAAGAGCGATCATGTCCAAACAGTTCCACCATTCCTTGTGTGATCTACAGAGAGGAAGCAGCCTGAGATTCCACAGAGTGTACAGTATTAGCCTAGAGGAGCTGTTCCCACAATCTGCTTCAATCAGCCAGAGAGAGACAGAAGAAGAAAAAAGAGAGCCAGGAAAAAGGAAGACGAGATGACAGGTGATGAAGAACAAGAATGGCAAGCTGAACCAGTGACAGGAAGAAGAGAGAGCAGAGAAACGACGGGAAGATTCCTCTCTGTCTTCCTGAAAAGAAGCCGAGAGAGTTGAAACATCTCTCTGAAGATAAAGAGTAAGAGAGGACATGTCTGTCAGTGGCACTCCAGCGCTTACTAAGCTCTAAAACCACCGTCAAACATCACAGTCACGAAGTGCACGACTGAAAAGAGCTGTTTAGAGCTCAGGGCTTCAGTAAATTCACTGAGAAATGTACAATGTTTCGGAATTTTTTTTATTTTATTTTATTTTTTATTTGAATGCTTATTCCTAAACCTAACCTGTATATGATATTCTACAAGGTCATACACATTATCCAACATAACAGCTACAAATCATCGTAATTGCAATTAATCGCATCCAAAATATAAGTTTTTGTTTACCGTATTTTTCAGACTATAAGTCGCACCTGAGTATAAGTCGCATCAGTCCAAAAATACGTCATGATGAGGAAAAAAACATATACAAGTGGCACTGGACTATAAGACGCATTTATTTAGAACCAAGAGAAAACATTACCGTCTCCAGCCACGAGAGGGCGCTCTATGTCTTCAGTGTAGACTACAGGAGCAGTGAGCAGCATAGAGCGCCCTCTGGCGGCTGGAGACGGTAATGTTTTCTCTTGTTTCATTTCTCTTGGTTCATGACAAATTAATTTTAATAAATAAGTCACACCTGACAGTCACAGGACCAGACAAACTATGAAAAAATGTGCGACTTATAGTCCGGAAAATACGGTACTTTATATATGTATGCGTACTGTGTATATTTATTATGTATATATATATATATATATATAACACATACAGTATATATTTTGAAAATGTTTATACATTTATATATTCTTATATTATATAACAATTTTTTTTATTTATACATGCATGTGTTTGTATTTATATATACACATAATAAACATACACAGTATACACACATATTATGCAAACAATTTTATTTTGGATGCAATTAATCGCAATTAATCATTTGATAAGACTTTAAACAATACATTTTAGATTTATTGCCACATATATGATGAAGTGTTCTTGCGTGATTTCTCGACGCAATTCTCACGCTTTTGGTGCAGAATCATGGGTAATGGAGTTTTTCCACACCAGGAAATTCACCGTTAAGCTTGAGTATTTAAAAACAAGTTGAAATAAGTGGGTTGTTGGCTTTAACAAAAGCATTTATTAACAGCCTCTCCACGAATTTAACAGTCATTGTAAAAAATCAAACCCGACTGACTGCTTCGTTCAATCAGACAAATTTTCTTAATCTGGCTTTATCTAATCTGATTGGCTGATTTCAACAAAGAGCACACTACTAGCAGGGAAAAAAGTTCTGAGGATTACTGCCCAAGTTCGCTAAGTTAGCGGCATCAAAACATCAACTTCAGTGTTTCTGCAAACTTCTCAACACAGAGATGAGTGTGTGAGTGCTGTACCTCTCTGGGCAGGTGTGAGATGAAGTCTCTCTGAAACTGTGGTTCGATCACCTGCATCATGTGCTTCACCTGCGTGGGCTCACAGCTGTCAATCAACTCATCCAGCGCCAGCAGCTTCTCCGGACCACTCCAGCTCTGAAACACACACCAAAAACATCATTTTCACTGGCTCTACAGCAGCAAACCGTCGCCAGAAACGGTAACTTCTGACATGAACGTAACTGAGAAGGTTCTCGTGAGTCTTCGTGTCTCGGGGCAGTTCCCAGGGTTCCTGCTCTCTCTCCATATTACGCTGCGGTCAACTTCATCCAGTTGAATGAAATGTTTCGCTGAACTCGTGGCGCTAAGAACGTAATTCGCTCTCAGTGAGGACATGCTGCACCAGAGAGATTGTGCCAAAGTCATTCTGCTACGAAGCGCATCAAACGAGAGAAGAGGATTGCTCCAGGATGTTTATGATGGAAGAGGGGCGTACAGAAGAGGACTATGGGGAGGTAAAGCTCCGTAATTTACAGCTCAAGCTCAGTCACAGCCTGGTTTATGTCTAGAAGAGTATAACTGACTGTTTTAACAGCTTAAAATAATGAGATTGCGATTAACCGTTTAAAATGTTAAACTGTGTTAAAGCAAACTAATTAAACTAAACATAAGATAAACTAACATTATTTTTAAAATCATAAGCATTTTAAAAAATCATCGTTACAAATGAGAAAGTTTAGACGGGCCAAAGCCATTATTAATCTGAGCTCATTTTAAGTTCAAAACTTATTAGCAATATATATTAATATATTATA
Source organism: Carassius auratus (assembly GCF_003368295.1). Classification (NCBI taxonomy): domain Eukaryota; kingdom Metazoa; phylum Chordata; class Actinopteri; order Cypriniformes; family Cyprinidae; genus Carassius; species Carassius auratus. The sequence continues at coordinate 32,276,849 of NC_039243.1, forward strand.
GTGTTCTTTGTAAGTTCATGTGAGTTAATGCATTAAATTATGTTAACAAATGAGACCTTATTGTAAAGTGTTACCAAATGTTTAATGATCTATAAGCATTTGTGAAATAATTATATAAAGCTATATTACCAGTACAGTGCATATTAACTTAATTTATTAATTTATTAGTCATTCTAACTAATGGAAACTGTGTAGTACAGGATCAGGTTTAATGTTAAGCATTTATTCCAAAAAAATCCTAACAATAAAAGTCTTTACTGTCACTATTAATTTAACACATCTGAATAAGATAATAAATAAAATTATTTATTTATTTTTCAAAATGTTTGTGACCCCTAACGTTTGAATGAAAGTTTATATTGTAAGAAAAGATTTATATTTTAAACAAATGTTATTTTTTTTTACCTATATTCATTAAACAATGCTGAAAAAAGCTGTAACAATTGTAATAATATTTCACAACATTGCTGTTTTTTTTTAGTTTTGATTAAATAAATGCAGCCTCGATGAGCAGAAGAATCTTCTTAAAAAAAACATAAAAAATCGAAAAACCTCTGAATAGCAGTGTGTCTTTAATTATTTTTTTCTTTAAATCACATATTTAAAATTCCCAAATTGGACTCTATGTATACAAATATGACACGGTTGCAATGTATGCTCCTTAAATCAATCCCGAACAGACAGACCTGCCACTAAGATACATCTCCACAGGCTTAGAGTGCAGAAATTAGACATTTAATGTGAAGTAAACGACACTGAAACAGTGAAGCTGCTGACTCGCAGGGATGCAGGGGGTCATTAGCACCAGAAATAAGCCATTCAATAACTCAGGACATAAAGCAAGCAACCCATCAAGAAAATAAACTAAACTCTTTATGAACCCACTGCGTAATGGCGCAGACAGACCACAACTGAGAGGATGTTATATATGCTGCTTCTGTCCCGAGACGCCATCGAACGCCTTGGAAAAAAGATTTTGTTGCCACCAATTTGAGATATCCTGGCCGTACAAAATTGTATTAATTTGTGGCCATATTTTAACACACTACCCCCTTGTTTTAGTTTACTGTAGCTGACATGCAGGGTAAAAAACACAAATGTCATGGCCTTTATTTGAGAATCTGTTCCCACTACTGTGTTTTTTTGTGATTGTGAACTGTACCTGAGTTAATGAGTGATTCACTGAATCATTCATTCAAACGATTCGTTCAAACGACTGATTCATTTAGAAAGGAAACAAGTGACTGATTCAAATGATTCATTCAAAAACAGATTCATTTAAAAACTGTGCTCAGAGACGCACAACTGTTCTGATCCGGCTTCCCCAGGAACTTTTTCACCAGCGAAACCGATTAAAAACACACTTTTGGGCCTAAAATTTAACTATCTTCCTGTTTGTTGAACTGTTGTATAAAATCAATATCACTTCTGTGATTGTGCTCATGTGCTGATATTCAGGAAAAGGTCTTATCAAAATGCCATGCATTTGATCTAAACAAACCCACACTTGTTGCTTTCATATCTTGAATTACAGATCATTCTGACCGTATTCCAACAGGCGTCATCACGCAGTCAATGCTTTTGGACTCTCAAGACGTGTTTTTGTTTGTTTCATGAGTGACATACTCCATTATGTCAGCCCACATATCAGTAAAACAACCATTAACATATTGTAGATGATGAAGAACACACACCCCCTAGCTCCCACATTTTTATTCACTTCCTTGTTTTATTAAAATCATGTCCATGTCAAGCAAAAAAAGTCATTTTACCATGATGCTGGTGTTGCATCATGCACTAGCTGTGACTGTGCACCTGCTTAGCTTCATTGGGTCTGAACTCACCTGAAAGGTGCGCAGCCATTCCTGCAGACCGGTGGGAGGCTGGATGGACGTGATGCGCCGTCTCTGCTGACCCTGCCCAATGACCACTCGAATGTCCCGAAACGTAGTGGGGGTGGCTGGGAACGGCAGTCCTGTAGGACTGGAGGAAGAAAAGTACGATTTAAAACCCATTCGTAGCGACAAACAAACATTCGAAGGGCATTCTGGTGCACAATTTATAACAAGTGACTCTGACAGGAGACATCGGTGTTGTAGCAATTCAAGAATATGAAAAGGCCAGTGCAGTTTATGGAAGATTGCAAAACAAAATGGGTTGAAAATGAAACTCCGAGGCTTTGCTTCCGCACAATAGTTTGGGAATTACAGCCGAAACCAAAGTGGTGAGTTGGACTGAATGGGTGCCAGATGAGCCCCACAGGTCAAGCATGATTTTATACAGCCACCTTGCCACGTTTCATTCATAGAAACCCTTTTCTGTTTACCTTTTATCGCTATTTTAGAGTCTGTTCTCAAATGCATGCAAACGATTAAGAACTGAAGCACATTCCCTTTTTAACTTGTGGTGAGGAAGGGACACAGAGAGTTGTCAGCAGTCTTTACAGTCTCTGGTGCCCTAAACTAACACCGAAAAGATGATTCAGCACTTCTTCCTTGCATTCTGCTTATCTACGGATGCCTCACGAAACCAACAGATGAGGAGGAGAGCGGGAAGAGTGCAGGTCGGACTCATAATGGATTCATATTTAATGGGATCCGAGACCAAGATGCCTGGATGCTCGTGTACTGTTCTATTATCAACCACAGGAACACCTGCGCCTCGTCACTAAAGCATGAACACTGCTCAGAGCTGCCGGCTGAGCTCGGGTTTGCTGACTAAGGAAACTCTCAGGAGGAGATTGCATGTGGTTTCACAGTGACGGTGTATCATTTCTGAACCATTAGCTGCACCAAAACAAGCCAGACGTGCAATTTTTTCTTTAGTTGTATATTACTGCTTGCAAGGCAAAAAACAACAATAACAGAAGTGTTTGTTTCAGGTGAGCTGTGCAGTGTAAAGGTGACTAGATTATTAGATGGGTGCATGAAAGAATAGACCAATCATAATTCTGTGTGCAAATGAGTGTTAAAATGTAGGTAAAGAAAAGAAAAAGAATATTTATGAATAGTTACATTTATTTTACACAACTATTTTAATATTGTACTTTAAACTGTAATTTATTTCTGTGCTGTGCATTTTTCTCTCTCTCTTTCTGTGATACAGGACTCTTTAAATGAATAAAATACTGAAAAGAAATTTAGACAACACTGTTAACTAATTGTTTATTAGCATGCATGCTAGAAAAATAATTTTTTTTGCATGCATATGCAAATATAGCCTTGTGAGCATATTTTAGATCCTTTAATCCACACCAATCCGAAATGCAACAACTACCTTACTATTAATAAGCAGCACATTAAGAGATTACTCAGACAAAAGTTGTAGTTAATAGAGAAAATTGATAATAAACTTTATTTTGTAACATTACGGTCACTTGTAATCAATTTAATGCATCCTAGTATAATTATTATTCATTATAAAAGAGGAAAAGAGGAACGTGTCACACAAGAACAACCATGTCTGCCGGTTACTGTACTCTCAGGAAGATGTGCACATAAAATGCAAAGTGCACTTGGGCTAAACATGTCGCTAGCTTCAGGTCAGGTAACAGGGGCTTTACCTGTGACAGGGCTTTTTTCCTGAAGTTCGAACCTCGGAGTCATGGTCCAACTTCCTCTTCATCTGCAACAAAGAGCAGGTGAAGCGCTGGTTAGATTGGGTTCATCGGGGACAAGACAATAATGACCAGCCACATAAACAACCATTACAGTAAACATTACTGATCCACCGGTGTTCCTTCCTGTGTTAGGAGGTGTGTGTGTGTGTGTGTGTTGTGCTAACTCCCTCACCAACAAATGTAGGCCAGATGAAGGAAGGTCATATGCACTTTATAGTGACACAGCACAGAAAAGATAAAATCTGACAGCTGATGCTTGTCATGTGAGACTTCAAAGAGGTGTATGGCATAAACACACACACACACACACACACATCTATCAGAGCAGCTGGAAAGGGGGCACACGCATACAAACAAACACACACATCTTTGTGGACACAACACAACAGTCTAAATGTATATGTGCACAAAGGAAAGCGATAGACTCTAAGTTATGAATCACTGTGCCGTCCAAGGGTTTGTGAGTCATGAAGGATGCGAGAAGAGGTTGTGAGTGACGAGTAAAGACTTCCACTACTGAAACACACTCATGCATCATGTCTGAAATGATATCCAAACACAGTGGCATTGTGCCTGAAGCAACATTCAGTGGTTAGAGTTAATAATCTCATATAGTCTCTAAAACAGATTGTACACTGAATAAGCAAGCAGCAGTTAATCGTTTTATAAATATAAATATTTAGATTTATATTCAGCACGGATGCACTACATTGCTCAAAAGTGACATTAAAGATTGCTACATTATTACAAAAAATCTATTTAAAATAAATCTATGTCTGTTGAACTTTAGAATCTTTGTGAAAAACAAAAACAAACGAGAAAAAACAACGAGTCCCAGGTTTCCAGTTGGTTTTTCATGACGTGATTTGCCATCACAAGAATATCACATTTAAAATAATAATAATGAAAGATTCTATAGTGTTTTATTCTTAATTCATACAAACAAAATAGTAAAAAAAATAATAATGTGATTATTGGCCATAATAGGATCATAATTACTGAATTACTTTAATGTTAATGCATTCCTAATTTTGCTCAAAACATTTGAAGGAGATAAGATGACTGTACAGATGATGCATGTTCACGGTTGACTCTTCGTGGTTAATTTAGAGTTTCGCCCTCATGTAAAAATGACATGCATTGGTCTTTATATTCAGATGAACCTAATAAAACACTGGCATGGTCACATTTGCTCCAGCTGCTCTAGTGTCAGGTGTGCCAGGTCATTTCTTAAAATCACAAAAATCTGAAATGTTCTGATTATGCATTAACCCCTTCCGTGCCAGCTGTGTTTATTTTACAGGACAGCCTGATGAGGACCAGTAGAGCCAGTGATCTCAATGCAAAGGTTGTCAAACAGACAATAGATATACATGCATGAAGATAACCAAGAGATGACATGACACCGAAGATGTCAGAAAGTAAGGCTGTGTGTGTTACGACTCTCTCATTTTACTCCACACATAGGGAACGCCACACTTGCTAATCACCACTATTAGCCAAACATGACTTAGTGAAAAGCACTTAACACAAAACTGTGTGAATGAAGTACAAACACTCGTTTGCTCAGTTCTACATTTATTTGGGCGAGTGGATTAGACTGTCGCTTCTCTCTCGGGTTCACAGCGAGAGCCATCTGATTTCAGATGAGTCATTGTGTAATCGTTCTCCATGTCTGACACCACCGAGCAAAAACGCCTCGGTCTGTGGTTAACAGGAATGCTTCACTGTGAAGTCTCGGCAAATAACATGCATCGGTCAATAAACCCTGTGATTTATGAATGAAGAGCCTTGCTATTCATTTCAGAAAACTCATAGATGCACATTTAGCTCATGCACATTTTAAACTGTTTAAGTGTGCTTTACTCATAAATAAAACCCTTAAAGTCGTGGAAGTTAAACTTCACGAAATCAAAGAAATCAAAGCTTGATGCTTATGGATATGATCTATTCTCACATAATGCCTAATGTCAGATATTCTTAATGAGCTTTGTTTCGTAACCAAACTATTAACGAGATTGCTCCGTCGACGTCAGAGGACACCCTGAAATCTGCAGTGACTGTGAGCTCAAATATAAAGTTTGGGGACAGACCTGGCATCAAAAGCAATGACACAGTGACCCAATCACTGTAAGAGAGGAAACACCCTTCAACGGTCAGACACTAAATCATTCATATAACACAACACTGACGCTCTAAGACAGCACAGATATCATTTCTGCTGCATATCAGCTGCAAATTAAGATTTCCAACAGGTTTGCTCTGGAAGATGAGCAGAATCTAATACCAGAGCAACAAACTATCAATTGCACATCAGAAACATGCGATTAAATAAATCAGCTATACAAGAAGAGAAGGATGCAGTGATGCTGAGATGTAATGTATAGGGGGCGGATAGATATGTGTATGAAGCAGGTGCAGTGTGTGTGTGCGTGTGTGTGTGTGTGTATAGACAGATGATGGGGAAATTATGATGGAGAATGTTCTCCAAACCCACCAGCTTCTCCTCAAGGAGACTCAAAGTATGTGACTGAGCATCGCGGAAGGTGACTCTCTCAGTCTGCTGGAGATTTTTCCGCAGTGGCTGTAAGAACAGTCGCGTGTTTCACCGACGCGCCCTTCAGAACGCGACGCGACGCGCCAAATCCGAGCGCCGGTGTTATAATCAACCAAGATGTTTATAATACACGGGCGCGCGCTCCGCTTCTTTGATTCATAACGGGCGCGTTCCTGTCGCGTCGCGGCCGCGCTGAAGGGGTTTTGACGCGAGGCGCACGGCCGTATCGATATAAAAGCCGCAGTGCATCAGACACGAATTAACAGCGTTACTCACTTTATAGAAGATCATCTTTATAGTGCCGTAGAAACCCATGGTGAAGAGGATAATCCGGGAGCGATGCACTGAGAGGAGATGAAGAGTTTATGAACTATATCTGCGTGATAAGGGCTCGGTTAATCCCGGATAGATCCGACAGAGACATACTCATCCAGAGACTCGGCGTCTGTCTACTGAGCGTCCTCCGAGCGGACTGACTGAGAGAGAGAGAGAGAGAGAGAGAGACCGAGAGAGAGAGAGAGAGAGAGAGAGAGAGAGAGAAGAGAGAGAGACCGAGACCGAGACCGAGAGAGAGAGAGAGACCGAGACCGAGAGAGAGAGACCGAGAGACCGAGAGAGACCGAGAGAGAGAGACCGAGAGAGAGAGAGAGAGAGAGAGAGAGAGAGAGAGAGAGAGCGCCCTGCCCTCTTCAGAACCTCCCCTCTTACTGAAGATGACAAAAAAAAAAAACCCTGCCTGGACTTTCTATTACTTAATTACCTGTTTGTTTCATGTTCATGTTTCATATTATATTTTCGTAATATTTTTTAAATAAATGCTGTTCTTTTTTTTAATTTATTCAACAAATAAATCTGAAAAAAGTAGCACAGGTCAAAAAAAAAACAAAAAACAAGTAAAATAAATTTCTACATTGAAAATTAATCAGCATTTACGGATGATTTCTGAAGATCATGTGACACTGAAGACTGGAGGAATGATGCTGAAAATACAGCTGTGCATTATATACATAATATACATAAATACATTATATTTTAAAGAACATTAAAATAGAAAACCATTGTTTTAAATTGCATTAATATTTCTCAATATTACTGTTTCCTTCCTATATTTTTAATCAAATAAATGCAGCCTTGATAAGCAGAAGAGAAGTAGTTTGCAAGGGATATAAAACCAAATAACCAAAACTAGCAAGTTATGTGAATTCCATTGAGATATTGCCACAGTCTAAAAATCCACACAAACTAAAAAGACTGATGAAAAGAAGGGAAGACAATCTTGCACCAGCAATATATATGAATTACAATGTTTTTAAACCATTCATGACCACCTTTACTAGATGAATTAAAAAAAAGTAATTATTGTCCTGGTAATGATGGATAAGAACTATGTTACATCTTCATAATTAAGGGCATTTTTGCAGTAGCTCTTAAGCATCACTGTTGAAGAGTAATTAGTTAATGAAATGGACTGACTTCAAAACTTATCATGAGAAGAGTAATGTTTGAAGCAGATGTCATAACAAAACTGAAATTAATTTCTTGCATGAGAAGACAAGAGACTACAGAGCCGAGTCCTGATCAACTTGGTGTTTATTTTGTGATAATGACTAGCTGACTGTACACTGTTCTGCTTATTACACGCCTGCTTAAATAAATGGACATCAAATATTGATTGAGTTGAAATTAATTTATTAGCTTACTCGTAGAGACCGAACACATATCTGACCTCCGGATTCTAATCGACAAATGGGAATCAAGTATTCCAGCGAGCATGCAATAATCGCTATTCATTATTAGCAAAACATGGAGAGAAATGAATCGCTGGCTCTCAGAAGGGATCACACAGAAGGATCAGATGACAGGCTTTCTGCAGATGAAGAAGTGAACAGAGAACGAGGCACAGAGCAGGCTGCTGCTGGACGAAAGTGAAGAGCCTGAGATTATATTCAACCTAAACCAGCCGCTTCCCTCCTCTTGTTATTTCCTTCAGACCGAGCAGGTGCTATTTGGCTCTCGGGGTGGTTTTGTGTAAGGACTGCATGACTAAAGTTCGTCCAAGCGTACACAGACATGTTGCCAAAAAAAATAACTTAAATGGATTTAAAATAATATATTGACATACATAAAAGTGTGCCATTTAGTTCATGCAAATACACTGAAATAACTATCAAAACCAAGCAGTAAACACTTTAGTTTAGGGAGTGATTCTCACTATTAACTAGCTGCTTGCATATGACTAGCATATGTGACCCTGCAATTTTTTAAAACTGTGATTTATACATCATCTGAAAGCTGAATAAATACGCTTTCCATTGATGTATGGTTTGTTAGGATATTTGACAGAGATGCAACTACTTGAAAATCTGGAATCTGAGAGTGCAAAAAAAAAAAAAAACATAAAAATAGAGAAAATCGCTATTAAAGTGGTCCAGATGAAGTTCTTCATGCATATTACTAATAAAAAAAAACGGTAATATATTTATAAAATATCTTCATGGAACATCATCTTTACTTTATATCCTAATGATTTCTGACAAAAAACAAGACCCAAAAAGTCAAAAGTCAGTAATAGTGAGAATTAGTTCCTACATTAGATAGCAAACTAAGAATGAAAAATACTTCTATGGCATTTATTATTCTTAATTTCAACATTCAGTAATACATGATTAAAGTCAAAAGTGGCATCTGTTAATATTCAATGGATCTAACATGAGCTAAGTAATGAACAGTTACAAATACTGTAATACTCATTAACTAATGGAAACTTATTGAAGTGTTCCCAAAAATTCAGTTTGTCTACTAATAACTTGTTGTCTACAAATCAGATATCCACCTGTGGCGCTCTCTTGTTTACTCGTAAGATTCTTTATTGTTTTTAAAAGACTGTATTAGAGATAAAGGAAGTCACATAAAGTGGTGACGGCTCGATGTTGGTTTTGTTCCTGTGACTCACTGAACAAGTCCAGACATGTCAGGCACGTCTAAACTCAACCGGAGTGCCACGAGAAACTTTAAATTGTGTTCTTTAGCTTCCATGACACAAATACAGATTTCACTTTGTTGAATGACCCATTTCAAATGTATTTAGTATGACTGAAGTTACTTACCTATCAGTTATGTCCACTTTACTGAGACTGAGTCTAATAACTAATCTTCCTTTACAATGCAGTTTCAGTAAAAGTCAAGCAATCTAAAACTGGTTAGATAACAGACAGATCCGTTGCATCGGACAAACAGAGAACGTAAAGTCACTGAAGCTTGACCGCACACAGTCATGTCATCCGTCCATCAGCATTGGTGCAGAGAACAGCCTCGTTCAACCAGACACAAGTCGCCATGCTTCAGTCCCAACCACTTCAACACACTTTACCAAAATGGGTTTAGATCAGACCAACCAGCACGTGTGATGAAGCTAGATTTAACCAACCTCGAGGGACTCCGGTTGGTCTTACAATGCTCATTAGAGTCTAATCAAGGCAAATGAAATGCTGGAATGCATCAAGGAAGCGTTAGCAAATGTGATCGCAGTCATTTACCAGACATTCATTAGATAGGAACGAGAACTGGATTAACGGGGCATCTTTTGATGTAATCAGTTTGCACGATTCGGTTTGATTCATTGGGACAGTAGTACAGGGATATTTTAAGATGAGGATATTTACTTACAATCCACTGTAAGAATCAAAACTTGTCTTATATAATTGTAAAAGTCTTCTATAGCTCTGAATAGTGCATGAGGAAAAGATGAATTTGATCCCACCAAGAATAAAATGATTAAACTTTGCTCCAGTGCTGATGAAACACCCCGGGTAAGTGCTGGAAAACAAGCCTTGTGCGTTTAGATTTGTTGGCACAGGTTCTGTAGATTGTACTCTTTGCACTTAAAAATATAAATCAATAAAAACTGACTCTATCCAGCTGCAGGGAGAGGACCACGCTGAGTTACTGCGACCGAGCGTTAGGGACAAAATTGCACCTGTCAAAAGTTTCCAAGCAATTTGTTGATGAATTGCTGGGGAAAACTCTTCATCTTACAGAGTTTCCAATGAATCTGTGTCCAGAAGCCGATGGAAGTGGAGCGAGTGAGCTGGGTTGAGAATGTATGAAATGGGAGGACTGTATCCAGATAAACTTGGGGGATTTCTTAGTGAATGTGAACTTATCTCTGTCCTTGACGGATGCTGTATTTTGTCCGAATTAATCTAAAAACACAGGTGCAATGATGACCCATCTCTCGGCTGTTAGAAAATCTCCACAGCAACCCCTAAACAAAGTGAAGCGTGTGTATGTATGCTGGACGTTTGTGTCTATAAAGCGCTTTCTCTCCACAGACAAAAACCCTTCTAAACTTTACACAGCGGATAGGAATGTGTGGCATGTGAGAAGGTCCTGCCCATGTCTTTTCAAGAAACTCTGACCCCCCCGCGTTCACAGTGGAGAATTAACCAGCTCCACGGCGAGAGGTTTTCCCCTGACGCACGAGCGAAAAAAGCAGGTGCTTTCCTGGGAACGCTTGGCTTGTAAAGTCCATTTTCTTATCTACCAATTTCATGGATTTGAGCGCGATATAGATGTGCTTAAAGCAACAAGACCTGCCAGACACATGATAGATGGCCCACAACAGTCTTGTATTGTTTTAGCGAAGCAGCAAAACAGGTTCCAGGAACATGTTAATTCCTTAAGACACTATCACAAATCAAGCAGGCAAAACGCCAAGAACATGCTGCAAACAGCTTGTGAAAATCAGTGCATAGCAGATGAACCATCCAGTGCCATAATGCTCTTTTTTTTTGCTATTACAATGAATTAATTTTGTCTCCACATCATAATTAGAAATAAAAATGAATATTGATGTTCTTGAAAAAGAAAAATACTTATTGGATAGTTTGGCATACACTATTTCTTCACAATTTTTGCCCGATCGATAATGTGGCATGAGCGAAGTGCATAAATATGCATGAAAAAAAAAGTCATGATAGAGAGGACCCTTGAAGACCTTAATGACTTTTCTTAAAATATCAGATAATCTGAACTGATGACATGGGAGGTCAAGTTGTAAAACATCAACTCAACTCAAAGAAAGATTACTTTTCAAACAACTTGGCACATGCATTTTTTAACTAGATTTTTATTTTATTTTAAAAGTTTTTAAATTTTCCATCTTGGAAAATTTGTGTCATTGACACAGAATTGGTAAAAATGTAAAATCTCAAATTCAAGAAACTTGCATTAATGAAACTTTAAATTGCTAAAGCATTCCTGAGCATCATTTAAACATTGTTTATTTGCCCTTTTTGATAAGGAAATGAAGGACAGGCAGTGTCCTCCCTATGAATTGGCAAACGTTGTGAAGCGAGAAAGCTCAAATTCCAATCAGGCAGATGACATGGAGGTTAATGAATTCGCCTGCGGACTGCGACGTCCTACCAAGCACATTGATACCATCTGCTCCTGACCCGAGCATTTAGCCTCCAACTTGACAATAAGCCCCTGATTCATCACGTTTGATCGGGTCGTGACGAATGATGTTCAGGCAGCAGCACACATGGCTGGGAAAAGATCCACAGAGACACCGAAGGGTCATTGTCCAATTTAGGAATTGAATAAACAACCAATGCTGGCTAAATGAAACCAGATGTGTGCAAAGCATAAGAAGCGCTGAGGGAAATTACTTCTGTGGTTTCAGGAAAAATCAATTAACCTGAGATGGAGATGCAAAGGCAAATGCAATATAATAAATGTTATTACAAACTATCCTCTAAACTGGGTCAAGAACCTGTGAAACAGTCAGAATGAACACAAATGGGCCTTAGTCTCTTAACTCTTCAGTTCCTTTATGAGAGCTGGGAGAATATCATCATGGTCTGCTATAAAGGTTTTTCACAATGCGTTTAGTATGACATGTGTCATCCAAATCCATTATAATTCTGGGGTCATACATGCACATTAATTCTTGATTTGCACCATTTGTTCCCAAAACTAAAGTACACATGCATACACGCTCACTGACCCATGCACACTGATCTAATCTCACAATATGACATATTTATACATGCCATAAATTCTTTGCAAACATATTACTGACTCATATGCTGATTATCATGCCGTAAAATCTAAATAGAGATGTTTGTTGGTAGCAACAGAGAGGGGAAGGTTTTTTTTTCTGCTAAACCCCAAAGAGTTGTTCCACTTCTGCCATCAACAACAGAAGGAGCAGTTATAAAGCCAAAGAAATGTCCATTAGTTTGTGAAGGGAGGTGGTGGGCGATCGTTTGAAAACAGCAGGACTTCGACAAACTCCAGGTGTTGTTTTTCTATACGAGGACTGTAATTTTTGCCGGACTGTAGTGGTAATGTTGGGTAATTAGTGAAGTGTTGGGTGTTTGTGAAGCTCTCCATGCTTTGAGTTATAGCTTATAGAAAAGAGCCTTAGGCCTTACCTTACGCTGCAAAAGATTTATTCGAAAGCAGGAGCGAAGAGTCCTAATTATCCTAATCCTAATTAAACGCATCTGAAAGAACGAATCGAGGTCTTAGGGATCACCAGAAACTTTGAACACTGGGCTCCAGAAGCAGGATTGGACAGCCCTCTTCAAGAGAACCTCAATGTGCTGACCTTATAATAATTCAGTGAGCAGATATAAGTTAACCCCTGCCTTGATAGCTTGAAGTGAACAAACTGTTAAAAGCTTCAGTTTTGTCGCTCTGTGTTGCAGTGAAAGACAGGATTCTTCAAAGGTGCGGTGACCTTCAGCAAAGCAGATTCCCACCAAACCTCTTTGCCCTGATCTGGTTTCAGATGAAGATTTTCAGGCCACTGCAAGTTGGTTAAACGTAGGTAACGTTAGCACAGAGATGTGAAGAGCTAATTGGCGATGTCAACTGGAAACACTAACAAAGTCAAAACCTTTTCCCTTTTTCACAGAGTCAAGGACGTGAAACTTTTCCATCCAAGTCAATCTCAGGAAGTCAGAAAGCCAGGCATCTTGTAGCCAGCACAATTAGTGAAGAAATGTCAATGCATGACAGGAGAACCCACATAATGTGTGAAGTTTGTGCGATGTCTTATCTGAAGACAGTTGCCTAGGGTCTGCTCAGAGCGTGTGCATATAGATTTGTAAACCGATGCAATCTAGTGCCACTGCTTTTATTGATATTCCAGTTGAAGATTTCATTCCATCGCTTACTCTGATGAGTCACACGATCAACAGATCAGTCCATCTCTGACCATCATCCTTATTAAGAGAAAGTCTCATTAAAAACTGACCTTTAATGGACTGTTTGTTTTAGTGGTGACACTTGAGAAGTGAGCATTTTTAGAGCCAGTGACTGCAACTGTGTGTGTGTGTGTGTGTGTGTGTGTGTGTGTGTAAATGAGAAGACAGTCTGTTATGGAGGTTCAACTAACACTATATAGAAGAGGATGATTACCACTAACAGATAAAAATAGACCCAGATTACAGTCCTGGAGCTCCACTAACAATGTTTTGTACTCTTGTGAATGCATTTAAAACTCAAGAAAGGAGACATGAAGTCTGTGGGGTGAGAGACTTGTGGTCTTGAAACCTCTGAGTGAACAAAAATAAAACAAGGATGTGAATCTTTAGGCACCTCACGATCCGATCCAATGCCAAAATGATTCTTGATCAACATTTTTGTATTAAGAGTTTACCGCATTCACTGATTTTTTTTTTTTTTTTACTGATGTAATGCTATTGCATTTAACCTCTGTTGTGTTTTGTTTTTAGCCGGCAGCAAGTTCAGTCTTGTTACTGTTGTCATTAGGTGTTTCCTCTCACACCAGATACTCCAGTCTGACTGGTTTAATGCATAGTTTTCGCATTAGGGAGGATTTTTAACCATGCTGTTAGCCCACAATTGCAGCTCTTTCATATCCATGTACGCTGACGCCGTTTCACCGTTTCAAATCTCTCTCCTCCACGAGAAAGCAGCGCCAAAGCTGATCAGATATCAGCATCAAACTTAGACCACAAGGCGATTTTCACAAAAACAACAGCCTTTGACATGAGGAATGGAAAAATACCTGAAGAAAATCAATCATGACTAAATGTACTACTGGTTGCTGTCTTCCCGAAGTAAATAAACAAACAAACAAACAAACAGCCTGGCAAAGAAACCAAGGTTTTTCTGACTTGTTTTTGAAGGTGTCAGTTGAAGCTAGATGATGTAACACAACAGCAATTCTGGCTCGTCTCAGATGTTAAGTGAAAGATATTGCAACAGACGATTAAAAGAGAAGAGTATTATGGTGCGCAGGATCATTTTTCTTCTCTGGAACAGAACCATGTTCTTGCTCTGGTTGGTTACAGAAATATTGACAAAATGCGGTTCTACTGACTCAAGTCCAGACAATTAAGCAGAGGACAGCTGTCAGAGCTTAAATCAGTGTATAAAAACACTCACCAACAGACAAAACCCATTACGATGTCTTCATTCAAGCACGCCAGATATAAATAACACTCCAAAAGGATCAGATTTAGCTCAATTATGGAGCAATGCCTGTGGCGAAGGTTTTAAACGCTAACCACACGCAAACAGAAAGAGCAAACATAAGCAGACTCCTCGAGAGCCTCGGGACAGGCCTCAGGGTTGAAGGAGCTCTCGCTCGCACCGTCATCTCAAACAGCTTTCAGAAGAACTACTAGAAGTCACTAAGAGCATGTCGGTAGAAATCTGGAAAGGTGCAAACTTTTTAATTGCACATACAGGACTTAATTATACAAGGTTTGAATGTGGAGTGATGTTAAACACTTGAGACGCAGAGGCACAAAGTAGTGATACAGATTTCAATGCATGTCAGCATCTGAGACATCTTTAAAGTTACAAAATCACAGCTAAACAAATATGCAATATTTTAAATCAAATTCCACGAGATGCTTTACATTTACATATGATACAAATTCTAAAACTTTTTCTGGTAAAATCGTATTAAACAAGCATGCTTACAACATTAAATAAGTTGTCTACTTGCATTAAAAGTGGGACAGTCCAATAAAAATGTGTTTAATGGAAAGAAGGTCTTGCAGAACACAAAGAGCCACGACTTCATGAGTCAACTTGTATGAACTATACGACATCTAGTGAACACCACTTCAACAAATCGTTGAAAAATTTAATGTTAAGTTGGTTTTTTGGATTTTTGGGTGGATTTCTTAGTCAAGTAAAATATTAATATATCATGTTCACTGGTTGTTAATAATATCCAAGAGCTAGAGACAATTAAAATGTATTAAAACCGTTGACTCAAGCACCCAAGTTCATATATGAACAACGTGCTGCATAATAGCTATTTAAAATCCTAGACATTTAGCCTACAGTTTGGACATTTTTATTCATTGTACAGAAGGTAGTAGTCAAACTCTGTAACTTTCTACAGACGCTGCAAAAGATGCTTTATTCTGCTTCAAAAGTACAAGCTCTTTGACCAGCTTTCCTCTGAATCAACAAGTACTGAAACATAGCCTTAAAGGTGCAACAAACACTTGCACGAGTGCCTCAATGACACACGGACCCTTGCATAAACCAGGTTTCATTGAGAAAGTGTAAAGAGGGCAATGTGGGCCTCCGAAGGAAGACAAAACAAATAAATGAGGATGGAAAAAAGCTCCATCACAGCCTCCTTCAGGGTGTTTTTGGCTCCTGATTATAAATTCTGCTGGATTTCATGCTGAAGGAAACAGCTGGACCAAAGGCATGGAAATCCACTAATTAAGCCTGTTGTGATATCCATCAACACTGAAACCACACAGGACAGTCACTTCACCAGAGAAAAATAAACCACTACTTAACTACAACTAAGATTAGAAGTACTCCACTGTTTGGAGATGCATACTTTCTTCCTGCATGGTCAAACGGGTCAAGATTTTCCCTGCATTAACACGTTTAAAGACAGACTTCATTGTCCACAACAACACAAAATAATCCTACTGTATATTACTCAAGGGAGCAATCTGCACGTCATCAATAATAGACGTCTGCCAGTGGCAGCAGAACGCTAAGAGCTCATATATTCCCAATGGTTTGAGAGGAACTGCGTGTCATCTCATGCTTTAAACCACCGCCCATGGGGAATCATGGTTATGTATCCCAGTTAACACGCATGACTTCACCAGAAACTCCTCTCCATTGAATCCAAACACTCGTCCAAGCAGACCACACAGAGCGCTGGAGGACCGGTGCTTAACAGCGTTTTCAGATCCTACTATGACTGAAAAAAAGAGATGGTGTTGCTCATTAAAGGTGCAAGCTTCTGTTTATTCAGTAATTGGGTTTGCAAGTTTCTAAACGTTCCTTTGTGGTGGTGGCATTTGAAAAAAACAACTGAGGAATGTATGACAAATATATAATGGGATATAATGAACCACTTTCATTGTCTTTGGGACAGTTTGCCGAAGTCATGTAGAACCAAATCATAATAGAGCAGCATTTCTGTTTGAATGACTCCCAACATGGTTAAGTAGCAGAATTAACTTTGTCTTTAAAAAAGGGATAGTGAATTAAATCTTACAAGTAACATGTGACCAAGCCAAAAACAAGAACGTGTAAAATGCAATCGTGCTCTTTAAAAACCTTTCCTCTTTTGTATTCTAATTACACCACATGCAAACATGGAACGTGCTTAAAAATTGTCAATATTCAACTTTTATATATTGTTAAATCAGTTGCAATGCAAGATACCCGCCGTCACACTGATCTCAAATCTGAAACCAGCCTGTTGAAATTACAAATTTAAATATTCCCAAATGGATCACGTTAAAATTGGAATCAAACAGAATTGAGTGTCTGTGATTCAGAACCAAATTGAGAAATCTGTGTCAGTTCCCGCTCCTAATAAGAAAGTTAGATCAAAAGCGTGTAACGCTGGGGAGGTTAGGACTACGCAAGGATGAACGCATCAGAAAGTAGCTAATGATAAACTATCCCATACAGAATAAAGAGCAAAAGTTAATGTCACGGGTATCAAACCATAAATCTCTCCTCTGGAGGAAGCTATGATTACTAAAGTCTCCATGTTCAAATCTCTGCCCAGTTCTTCTCCGAGCTTCTGCTAAAAATAAAAGACTCCTCTCAGACTCCTCATAACACTTCTTCAAGTCAAAGTGCATCAATACAGTGGTGTAACGAGGCTTTTACACAAAGGTCTTTCAATTAAAACTGAAACGCCAAACCCTAAATCCACGGAAAAGTGATTCTTAATAGATTCGCATCTATTGAGTACAAGAACTGGACCAGTAACAAAACTGTGACCCTCACAACAAACGTCATTCAGAAACAAACTGAAAAGAATGTTCTAAAGATAAAATTAGATCACTAAGAGATGGATTACTTGAATAGGATAATCATACTTTAATAGTTTTTATTAAAGTCTGCGAGTCTAAATTATACCTGCTGGATGATAGATATTCATCATCCTTTCTGACAAACAACAGAAGATAATGAGAATCCCTTCTGAATTAAGTATACATTTCAAAAACATTGTGATTGTATATTTGCACCATGATTTGACAATCATTTATGCATTAAACTGAATAATGCTTAGATTAGCTCTGTTGTAAAAGCCAGTTTCTTTTAACTGAGAGTGTTGGCTAAAGTCAAGCCCTAGCTGTCATTTAAGAAGTTTGAAAGTGTAATTCATGCTTTTATTACATCTAGACCAGACTACTGTGACTCTTTATATGTTGGTTTGGATCAGTCATCTCTTCAACGCTTACATTAAAGCACTGAGGTTGTCCAATCAGGTGCTTCTCGATGTTAAAAAATTATGCTGACCGAGCTTTTTCAGTGCTTGTAACTTGGCTTTTATTTCGAACTGAGCAGAGACTTTGTGATGTTTTTACTGTATTTGTCTTGTTTGTGTGTATGTGTGTGTTTTCTGGACATTGTTAAGCACATTGGTCAACCATAGTTGTTTTTAAATGTGCTTTATACATAAAAGTGTAAAACAGCACGTCTGCACTCACACAGACGCTGGCAGCCAGACGCAGAGCTGGATTAGAGATGCTGATCAAGGAGTTTGTGGCTCAGGCTGGCCGCACTGCTTTATAGTACATGCTGAGAAACGCTTTACGTGACGCAGTCTATGCAGATACTCCAGCTCGTACCAATGTTGATCAAGTCCAACAGGATCCAAGATGTGTCAATAGAGTGTAGACTGAAGTAGTGTACAGAGCTGCCCTCCTGAAGATAGACCGAGTGCACACAGACTTGCTTTTCCCTCCGCCTGCTTCGGCACAAAGAGAGAGCATCTTACACGCCAGCTGGCCTTCGTCCTCTTGAGGATAAGACACTACATGATCCACGGAGCCAGAGAGAGGGGTTAGAGAACAGCTTCCCAAAAATAGACCACTGCTCGTCTCACTTTTATACACCAACATGTCGCTTCAGACCAATAAGACTTTGTTATCTTGGCAACACAAAACAGAGATTTTTGATTTCTTTTTATATTCTCGGAGCAATCGTTGTCCATCCATTGAAAGTCTAGGGAATCATCATTTTTAAGACGACGAACTGAGGAGTTTAATCCAAGTCTTCTGAAGAGACGCAGTTTCTTTAGGTGATGACGATATTTGAATTTAGAATTAGTTCAAAATGAATAATGCAACTTACGGTACTTTATGTTTCCATTTATTCAATGACGGATGGATGGATCGCAATTTAAATTGATAGTTCACCCCAAAAAGTTTTTTTTGTTTCTTTTTTCTGCTGAGCACAAAAAGGATATTTTGAAGAATGTTGCTTGTCAAACCAGTTTAGAACGGAATAAAAATAAACTGGAATCTGGCTACAGTCAACTGAACATTCTTCAAAATATCTTTTCATGTTTGGGTGAACTATACCTAAAGTTCCATCTAGCCATCATAAACAAAAATTCAGATTTTGATATTTTCTGCTTTCACCTTTTTGTTCCAGTCCTTGTTTATTTTAACAGAATGGTAAAAAGACAAGCACATTCTTCAAAATGTCTCCTTTTATCTTCAATGGAAGAAAGTCTTCCAATTCTAGTTTGGAACAACTTGAGTTTACATGAGAATTCCCATTCTCGGGCAAACTATCACGGTTCTTTCAAAAGAATTAAAATCAGTATTAAAATCAGTTTTCTGTGGTGCTAATCTGCAATTTGACATTAGCTCAACATCAGCGTCTAACTGGATTGACCCACAAACCCTTAATTAGCTAAACTTCCAAGATCTGATTGGCCTTTTCATACGACGTGCTAGTTCAGCATGCAGGTACATGAAAGTTAAGAGCTTTTCTCTATTTGCTGGCATATCTGCGCTGAGACCTGGACAGCTGTATGGAAATGAGAGCACACAATTACACAGAACAACGGCTCTCTCAGCATGAACTTGGTAGATTAGCCATTCAGGAAACAAAGAAGCCCTCTAAGACAGACGGCCCACTGATAGAGAGAAATACAAACAACCTGAATGCTACCAATCAGAGACAAGAGGCCTGAAAAACAACAAGTTTCCTCCCTCTAAACACACGGTGTCCGAGGGACAACCCTCTCGTCACCGAGCTTCTTTTCCTCTGTCATACAGAGATATTTAACAAGGATGTAAACAAGCATCCCTGGGGCACTGCATTACAACAGCACACATGCACCCTAAAGTGTCAACAACAAAGGGCACATGCATCTCTGAACGAGAGCAATCATAAAAAGTAGAGAGCCGCCCGGTGGGCGAGAAGCAAGGACCTGTCCACATCTCTCTCCATCTGTAAATGGTTTCCAGGCAACACGAGGAGAGGTCTCCTTCTGGCCACTCGTGAGTTAACTCTACACAGACTTTTATGAATTTTTACAAAGAGGAAAGTGAAATGCAAACTGCAATACGTTACAGTGATTATCATCAAGACACTCGATCAAAACTTCAGCATCGATTACGGCTGTCAATCAATTTAATCAAATTAATTACATGATGATATTTGCATCAAAAGTTAAAGATGTTTAGATGATGAGGATTCCTTCCTCTGAGGAATACAATTAAAAGTCTGTGTATAAATCTCCTCATGTGTATGTCTGAACATTTAAGTCCAAAGCCTTTTAAAGCCATGGAAACAATATTTTTATTATTAAACCAACTGTTGCATGCTGAAGCAAGTATTCCTGAATCTCTCCAAGGTTTCTGAAAAATAAAGTCTATTTAAGTACATTTATATTGCACTTTTTTTTTTATATATATATTGACCAACCATCTGTCTCTGCTTCACTGTGTGCTAATAACCGTTGTGGAAATGTAGGGACTAGGGATGCACGATATTGGATTTTGGCCGATATTCGATATGCCGATATTTTCAAAATAATTTTGGCCGATGCCGATATCGATATATATACAAATATATACTGATATATTTAAACTTTAATTTTACTGAAGAGAAATCCATGTATCTCTTCTGTACTGATTCTACCATAAATTTATTATTTTACAAATGTAGACAGACATTCACATCTGAAAAACAGGTCAATTATTTCACTTGGAGAATATCGGTTTGGCTCATCGGCAGAAATATTCATATCGGCCGATACCGATGATGGTCATTTTAAGCTTTTATCGGCCGATACCGATATTGTGCCGATATTATCGTGCATCCCTAGTAGGGACACAAACAGCCACATGGTTTCCGGGCATCCGGACCAATTATGATGCAAGCAGATAACATGCATTTTTAATATCCTGATTTTTTAAGAGGGCAAAAGAAAGGAAAAGCACAATGGCATGACAGCACCGGGGAACGCTGAGCGTGCATTTAATAAAACGGTCTGCAGTTTGAAACCGGCTGTTAATACAAGAACAAACAAGGGTTCACATAAAATAATTGGCATATCCATCACTCAATCCAAAGATTAACCTTTACACCTAATTACACCATTAAAGATAAATGT
Organism: Carassius auratus; assembly: GCF_003368295.1. Classification (NCBI taxonomy): domain Eukaryota; kingdom Metazoa; phylum Chordata; class Actinopteri; order Cypriniformes; family Cyprinidae; genus Carassius; species Carassius auratus. The sequence continues at coordinate 32,297,930 of NC_039243.1, forward strand.
CATATGAATCTACTTTCCTGTAAATTTTAGAATCAAGAATCAGAATGAGCTTCTATGAAGACAATGTGTTTAAAAGAACAGAATTTATTTTACATAATATGCAACAATGCAAAAGCACATGGGAAAACCAGTGGCAAAGAGAACCAATGTCTTTTGATGCAGGCGTCTCTCAACATCTGTGTGCTGCACATTTAAAACAGCATCTCTAGAGGATTCTCCAAACTTCCAGGATTGGGATGCTCGAGGTCTGTTTACACATCCAAGCCTGTTTGTGCATGACTAGGAGCGTGCATGTGCACGTGCACTTCCTGTTTCCTCTGTCAGAGCTTATATCCGAGTGGAGAATCTGAGACGGTGTTTCTCAGCAGGTTCTGACAGGAGGAATGACCCTAGAGATGCAACACACCGGTAATAACACTGGTGTTTATTCATCAAACGGGACTAGACTTTGCCAATGGGGGCTTGTTTTATCTGAGATAACAGCCACTGAGAGTCACAGGAACTAACGGAAAATGACAGCAGGATGAAGAGGAGGCCTAGATGTGCTCTACTTCCTGTCGCACCCGTTCATCTTCCTCAGACAAGAGCACTTCAGTGTGAGAAAGTGTGCGGTGATAACTATCAGGTCACTGTTGGATGAAGTGTCCAATTTTGATTATTTGATTATAATGATTTTTATATTTAATGTTGAAAACAGTTGTGTTTAATATTTTTTTGGAAGCCATGAAACATTTTTTTCAGGATTCACGTGAATACTTTGCTCCTGCTGAATAAAAGTATTAGCTACTTAAAATATTTTTATTAAAAAATCATACAAAAAAAAAAAGTAAAAAAAAAAAATTACATTTAAAGTTACATTTTTATTTAAATTGATTATTAATTAAAAAATATATTTATACACTGTAATAATAAAAATACTGAGAAGGTGCTTTGTTTGTGGCTAATACTTCATCAATAATTCGGGAACAAAAAGGAATTTAATAATTAAGCAATTTTCTAACAAATGTTGTTCTATGGCAGTTAAACAGCTGAAGAATACAAGTCTGTCTGCTGCTATAGCAACTGGATTTGGAGCTGAATGTCTTTGGTTTGTTTGTAACAGAGTTTGAAAAAAAAAAAAACATAAAAATCAACATCCCAAATACAATCTCCACGATCATACAAAGGACAAGGGAACATGGAAATGTGAGTCCTACAGTGAGACAGAGTAACCTTGGTCTGATCTCATCAGTGCAAAGATTATCTTAGTGCTTTTGAGGAAAAGGAAAAGAGTTGCGGAGATTAATTTTTGATGAATTTTGGTTGCATCTTGTCTTCAGCTGGTTGGAGCATCTCTTTTTCAACCTCCTTTAGTACAGTATTTTTCTGACTATAAGTCGCAGGACCAGCCAAACTATGAAAAAGTGTGATTTATAATCTGGAAAATACAGTACTTTTGATGAGGACCAATTTGGAAAATGTTGTCAAATGTAGGTTTCAGATTAGTTTTATTAGTTTTTGAGAATTAGCTCATGAAATATTTGTGCTACAATAATCACACTATATTTAGTGCTCTATGAAATCAGTTTTATTTTTTCCATATTCTATTTTTTTGTTTTAATAGTTAAATTCAATTGTATTAACCATGTAGCATTTCTAATTAATTGCAATCAATAAACACACAATTTAACAGCAATTTATTAAATGTTTAACAAAAATAAAAAAAAATTAGGCCCTAAGAAATGCGTTTTATTTATTTTTTCACAATTTTTTTGCCAAATTCTGTGTTTTCCATTTTCTGGATTTCATTTCTAATTTCTAAAAATCAAATTTTTAATAATCAAAAGCATCCAAAGCATCTCTAATCAACTGAGTTTATTATATATATATATATATATATATATATATATATATATAAAGTAATATATTAAGTAATATATTTCTGTCACAGTTTCTTCAAGTTAATCAGAGTCATTTGTTTGGCTGGGTGTGCTATTCAGTAGTGCTTTCACATTATTTTAGTACAGTATTACTGTTTACAAATGCAAAAAAAAAAAAAAAAACATTTAAACAGATCAGAATGTCACTTGGTTCTGGTCCAAGAGAATCAATCTCACAAATGACCTCCAATGAAATATTCATGTGTTGGTAAGCAACTCTTAACTCCAAACTGGATTTCACATGTGCTGGCAGCTCACTTCAACACAGAGAAAAACTAATGACATTTTACTGCCATTAAACAGTTTAGCTCTTCACAAGACGAGGCTTCATTTAATCACTTTACGTGAACGGAAAAAGAGAGACAAGAAAGTGTTCGCCGCATTCTGGATCTCGACAGAAAAGGCTTCTGTGGCTCTGTCTCACGCTGATAAAATGGAAAAGCGCAGCTTTTATAAGTTAGAGAACATTAAAACGTTTTACAGCTCTAAAACACAACTTTCCCATTCAATGTGGCTGGTTCTGATTCCAATTCATTAGGCTTCGTTTCTTTTTATGGTCGACTCTGGTTACTGTTGAGGACTGACGAGCCTCGTTTCACGGGCTGTATCTGCGTCACAGATCTCCATTTTACAACAAAACACTTCTCCAACAGGATGTCGCTGAAAATAGCTGAGAAAAATGAGCTCATAGAAAGACATTCGGGCAGAAGGGGATTTAACCACCACCTTGTAAAGACACGGTGCTTCTGAAGCTCTGCCAGGCTCCTGAGGTCTTCATCTCAAGCGTTCCTCCTGCTCCATGACACGTGTAGACCACTCGGATTGCTTCGTCTGAACCATCGCAGAGACTGCAGGGCTTCTGACATACACTGCGGGATAATTCAGTTATCTGATCGCTCGCTGGCCTTAGCTCAAGGTTAACACAAGACTCCAGCCACCTCCACAGAAGAACAATCCCGCTATACCAACAATGGCTCACTTGCTCGAAGCCATCTTCACTTATGCACCTGATGAACATATGCATGCTATCATACCATCAGCGTGATGTTAGCTCAAGCCACGGCTACACAAATCAACCGCTAACTTCTGGAGCGAATGAGAACGCAGTTCAGAAACCGAGTAACCACAATGACTACCATCCAGGAACACTCTTAACAGTGAGGCCAGATTCACAATGAAACCAAGGCGAAAATGCTATTTTTTTCAACAACAAAATTACAAATTTCATGGTCTGCTTCATTGCACTGACGGAAATAAAACATGCAGAAACTGAATCATCAGGTTCTCACTGGGGCGGACGACTTTGTCTACCCTAAAATGTGCATATTAGTACCCTAGAGTAGTAATATAAGGCTAGAATACACTACACGCCTATTCAAATGGGAGATGATTTGGTAACACTTTATTTTAAGGTGTCCACGTTACATAATTATGCATAATTACATACAAGTAACCTTGAACCTAACCCAAATCCTAACCCTAACCATATAGTAAGTGCATGCTGTTCATGAATATTACTCAGTACTTGTATGTATAATTACATTGTAACAAGGGCACCTTAAAATAAAATGTAACCGCAGATTTTAAAACACTTGCAGTGTTATTAAATGGTAACAATAAACTACTGAAGATCATATTCTACCAGACTTAAGTTGTTGCAAACACAACTTATTCATGCAAAAACATGCATTTTTTTTTCTTAGAGATGCATTACATCTATTTATTATTTTTTAAATCCAAAAATCATGTCATCAAGTCTGTGTCCAGCATATAATACAAGATTTTCTCCGAGTGGCCAGAATCTGCATACAGGCTCTGATATTTAGCAAATAGTATCTAGTATATTTTGGTAAAAGTTCCACAGTATTTTTTTATGGATACCCCTCATTTTAGGTCACATTATAAGTGGACCTCCCAAAATCTTTTCTAGTCTGACAGAACTAGAAACCTTCTGACCATAACCAGTGCTAACCAGCAGTCGAGAATAAACAGCATCAAAGAATAGCAATGGCTAGAATGAGCTTTAGGAGAGCATTCAGTTGGATAATAGAAGGAATGATGCATCAGCTGTTAGATCACACTGCCACCTGCTGTTCACCAACTGATAGTAATGAAAAATACCAGTCCTGTAAGCCAAAATGACATCGTAAGTAACAGCAGACAAGTACAAAGTGAAAAGGACACGAAGGAAGTGGATCTTTTCAGTCAACTAATGTCCTCCAAGAGAGACAGACAGAAGGCTGAGTCTGCAGTTATCTGGCCTCAAGTCACTTTTGCTCTGGAGAAGACATACTGTGCTTCTGACATCATTCCAAGCACAAAGCCTGCAGATCCCACACTTCTGATCTCAGAACACACACAAGCCGTTCCTCTCTGACCTTAGAAGCTGCACGATTACAGACTGAAACAGGCCCACGTGTTTCCCAGCAATCAAATCTAAAATACACTTACATATTAAACAATGCTGGTTTAATTCACATGAAAAGCTTTAAGCATCCACACACCTTCTTAACCCTTTATTCTTGATCGGTCTATGCTTTCAATGTCTACTAAACCTCCTTGTGCTTTTTAACAGAGACCCAAAAGCTCAAGCATTAGGATTCATCTGTGTTGTAATGATAACATAAACGTTCAAATCCTTCTTCAATCGCACACTGAGGATAGATTAGCGAGTAATTATGAAAGTATTTATTCTCTTCCAGAGGTTAATGCTACACTTTTTATGATGTAAATGAGACACAAAATGTGGTAAATCTAATCCTAGCTCAGTGACATGTGAAAGTCTCCAGACACCCTGAAATATGCCAAAACAGAGGATGCAAGTGCAGTAGCATTTCATTACAAGAGTATCAAACCTGATAAACACAACTTTCCTCCCTTTGACAAACATCAGTCCATGTAAATGCATTGCATGAATGCACAAGGTCGTTTGGTAAACAGTTAAAGAGATATGGGACAAGAGGAATTATTGTATAAGAACAAATACTTCTAGAAGGATGCTGTATGCTGCTTGGGTGACGCACAGCTTAAAAACAAGGCCCTTGACGTGAATAATCGGTTACGTGACTGGCTTGAAGCAGACCGATTACTTGCAATGCTCCAGTGAAGTTGATGGTAATGTTAGGACCCTATTAATAACCAGGCACCTCAATATGTTACATTCATACACATGTGAAAGGCCAAACCGTTTATTCATCATCTCAACTCTACTGTTAATAATCTCGCTACTGAAATCAAGTAAAGTGGGATCAGAACCAAGCAGTAAGAATGCAAGTCTCTACAGTATAAAGTCTCTAAACCTTTGAGTTATTTCAAGAATCATTATACATAATCACACTGCATTCTTTGATAGTTAGAATTTTTACGTATCATAAGATTAAACTATCTACCATCAGTTAGGGGTGGGGTGCATGTTTTATCGGTTATGCAGCGTATGTTTTATTTTTATCGGTTATGCTGCATGTGTTTTATCGGTTATGCTGCACGTGTTTTATCGGTTATGCTGCACGTGTTTTATCGGTTATGCTGCACGTGTTTAATTGCTATGCTGCATGTGTTTTATCGGTTATGCTGCGCGTGTTTTATTGGTTATGCTGCACGTGTTTAATTGCTATGCTGCATGTGTTTTATCGGTTATGCTGCATGTGTTTTATCGGTTATGCTGCATGTGTTTTATCAGTTATGCTGCATGTGTTTTATCGGTTATGCTGCATTTGTTTTATCCGCATATGTTTTATCGGTTATGCTGCACATGTTTAATTGCTATGCTGCATGTGTTTTTATCGGTTATGCTGCATGTGTTTTATCGGTTATGCTGCATGTGTTTTATCGGTTATGCTGCATTTGTTTTATCCACATATGTTTTATCAGTTATGCTGCATGTGTTTTATCTTCATATGTTTTATCTGTTATGCTGCATATGTTTTATCGGTTATGCTGCACACTTTAACAGTAATGCTGCATATATTTTATCGGTTATGCTGCACGTTTTATCGGTTATGCAGGCTTATATACAGGTTTTATAAATAGGTGTGGAGAATGCCTGTGCTCCATCACCCACATGATACACGGTCTTGATCAATCTGGGAATCCGAGTCAAGTTTCCTGAGCTGAGCAACAAACTAAACATGGCTGCTGTACCTTCACTTGCTTTATTGAATGCATACAAGAACTGACCAGTTAAAATCCAACAAAATGCATAAAATAATATCATAAAGAACAAAACCGCATTGGCATAAGGAGCCTCAATCTTGAGACAAAGAGATCTTATAACAGCAAAATGATTCTTCATTCTAACCCAAGCTAGAAGAGAGCCACTCCATGTACAGCGAGTGCTTGCATCCATAAAAACATGCAAGTTGGAGCACCTCTCATCTCTTGGGTGTCTGTGTATGGATTGTGAACACCTCAAATCGACAATTCAACTGAACAACAAGTTGACTGTGATGACTTCCTTGCGAAACCTAAAAGCAAGGATGCCATAAAGCAAGTATCCTCTGATAATGGATGAAACGAAGTAGTGATGTCAGTTGTATTCTGGGCAAAATATGGAGACAAAATCCTGGGACAGAAATAGAGGAACCGACTCCACAACCCAGGATATCCACAACCCGCTATGCAGCTGGCTACACGTATTCAGTCGTCAGTGAGGCACGTAGTGGGTATGTGATGCCTCCCAGAACCTCTGATCCAGTCTCTGCTATAAATCTGTCTCTGCTTTTTGACTCAATTCAAAGAGCTGACCCGATAAATGTCCTCCCTCACGCAATCAATCTAGAGGGCAAACCACACAAGCAGTGGCATACGGCTTAATTCCCAAATTAAACAACCAAGTAGACAGATGGGTCACACCATGGCAATCTGACTGCTCCTGGACCGAGGACAAGACAAGTAGTCATGGATAGGGAGGACAGGCAGAAGGAGAAGTATTGAGGGAGCGAAAGGTGAGAAATGTTCCCCAAAGAATCAGGGATGAAGACCAGACACAGCTCCCAGTCCGTAACCGCAAAAATACCCATTCACTCCTTCCCATTCATGCACGGGTCAAGTTAGCTATTTAGGCAGTGATAAAAAGGCCAGGATTGATCCAAACTCTGTGAAGACTTTGGTTGTGCTGAACCATGAGTGGCCCCAAGGAATTTGCTCTTTCTTGTTTATAGGCTAGGATTCCTCAAAACTCGCCTCGAGTTTAGCTTCAAAGATGATGTGGTGAAACAGACGTCAAAACGGTTTGGTTACCTACAATTTCCAAAGAATCTTGCAAAAAAAATCAAGTCAAATAGGTTTGGAATGAAATGATAGTGTGTGTATGTTGTAATTTTCGGGTATATAATCCACAAGAGTGCTAGTTTAAGAGGCTGGAGACCAGTACAACAATGGGGCAGTTGAGGTTCCATCAGGTCAGGTCAGGTCAGGTAAGTTAGTGGGGCTATCCACTGAGGAATGCCATTTTTGGACCACCTCTCATGTTGTCGGTGATAACCAGACTCATACTACAAGCTGTTAACAGCAACAATGTGCTGACAAAGCATGATTAGCACAAATATTCATTATTGTAATGGTCCTGGATATTAAAATGCAGTGTTACCGAGCAGCCCCATCTTCAGTTACAAAACCCTGGCTCTCGGCAGATGCTGGGAGCTTGTGACACATTCCCAGGTCAGGAGAAAGCCTCTCACACACACCGCCAGCTCTGCAAGAAATGTCAGCACCTCTTGGCAGCCCTGCAGTAGGTGGGAGGTCTTCAAGCACTTGGGAAAAGTTGCTGTCAGAGTTCAGCAGGTATTTTTTAAACTATTTGGAGTACCAAGGGTGGCCAAACATCAGTGTTAAACGGCAACCTGAGAAACAATGTCAGCACTTCTTGGTGGCTTTGTTGCAAGGGTGGCTGGGCTTGCACCAATCACATTGGACGTATACCGCCACTTACCTTTACCTTGACAAGTAGTTGCTGGCATCCCATCATGTCTGTTAGTGGGGGATCCAGCTATCCCATATGCAGAAAGCCACAATACTGTTTGCCTAACACTTTCTGTTTGTCTGTGCAGTGCAGGAATGGGCCAGCTCAGAATAGCTTTGAGCAGATGCCTTCGCCCAGCGTTATTTGGAGCTCAAGGGCAATGAAATCCCATCATCTTCCTCCCATAGGAGCCGGCGAGGAGGGGTAGGAGGACACATCAGCTGACTTGAGTACTCAATCTGTGCTCATACACAACAACGTGAGAAAAGGTCACCAAGGTAAACCATTTCATTTGCGATAACGCAAAGATACGGCAAGCGTTTCAATAAAAGTGAAGACTCTTTTGCCCTTTTCAATAATGTCCGCGAGATCGAGAATGAGCCCCTGGTTGATTTTCTTCACCCACAGTAAAATGAAAATGTATACTTAAAGTGAAGCTAAGGTAATAAATGTGTGCTCATGAAACCCCTCTCTGTTCTAAAATAGAGATGGAGTATCTGATTCCTTTTAGAAAATTAGTTTTTTCAGATGGTTCAAGAAATGTGAATTCATACCATTCATAAAAATGTATTCAATGATTCGTTTGAAGCATTCTGCATCTACTGTATAAGATAAATATTTAGCTTCATAAATTATAACCCAAGTTGTGTTATTTGCATTTATCAGTGACATCTAGAGTCACTCGTTTTTAATGAACATGAACAAATGTAATTGTCAAGGTTGATGCAATATTCGCTATGGATTATTCAGAAGACTTGGGAGTCATATGCCACCTGAGAGAAATCTGTAATATGGAAAAAGCTGCATGAAGAGTCTTAAATTCTTCCTTAATGTTGCTCTTGAAAACGATTTAGTAAATGATAATTGTCATTTTTGGGTGAACCATCCCTTTTAGGAAACTTTCAGGCCAAAGGTTAAAGCTCAAGTAGCAAATGGCTCTTGATGGTGACCATGGCATAGCATTGAAGGGCAGGACCGGATCACTTTACCCAAATGGCAAAACAGAACCGGAATAGAATTGCAATACACTCTCAAGTGCTCTGGTGTGAAAACTCAAGTTCATTTCCTGTGGGTCAGAAACAGCTGTCTTCAATATCAGGCCTTGGGGGGGAAAACAGCAGGTTTTGTCACCAAAGCATGTCTTCGTTGGAAACTCTGTTGGAAGCTATTTATACAAGGGACTCTGAGAAGTGGCAAGGACCAAAACAACAACAACAAAAAAGTTTGGCATGTAGCTCACTCCATACAAAGACTTGAGGAATATTTGGATGTGCAAATGAGTGTATTTTCATCTTAAAACTTCATCTCTGTTGGACTCCTTTGCTACTTCCTTTCTACAACAATAAAAGAAGCTGCTTTTTTTATGCTCAGTGGATTCTGCAGAACCTGCTGAGCGAATGGGGACCAAGAGATATTCCAGTTATTCCATTCACTAGGGCCAGCTGGTGGATCTCAAGTCATTTCTGCAAGGTGGCGTCTAAACCAGCTGCTCATTTGGAAAGATATGGGGATGCCTGTTTGGTGATTTTGAGGTTTATGCATCTATTTTTTTCACTGGTTTATTCCTACTTCCTCTTTGAGAGACTCAGTCTCAGTGGGGGCGTGATTTTACAAGGAAAGAAGAAAGTGGAGAGACAAGGAAAATTAAGAGAACAAAGACAAGCCTCAAGAGGAATGTGTCCACAAGTTAATCTTCCGGAAGGAACATGTGCACATTAGTGATACGGAGCATTTTACTTGGCTTTTCCCCCTGTGCCATCATCTAGTTGGTTCCCACAAAATCCTCCATATCTTGAGAACACGTGTGTTGGGTGAGAAAAATAAGGCACTGAACACACAGTTATAGCAAACACTGCAGAGATGATCGTTTTCTATTCTGGTGTTTAAGTAATAAATGACCTGGGAAAGATATTATGTTTCCACTCACCTTCCTAAAATATATATATATGCAGATTTGGTGCTTAAGAAACATTAACTAAATTGAAAATGGTTATTCGGCTTAGAAATGATGAACAGAAAGTTCAAAAGAACAACATTCATTTTAAATGTCTTTAGTATAATTTTTGATCACTTTAATTCATTTTTGTTCAATGAAAGAAACCATTACATTACTGACCCCAAACTTCTGAAAGGTAGTGTAATTTCACACTTTCTTCATATATTTATTATTTTAACTAATGGCCTTCATTCTTATGACTCATCATTGCATCATTCCATTTAAAGGTTGCTTAAGGTTGAGAGTATTTGTAATAATGCCAAAAACCGGAGGGTAAATGTGAAAGCCAGCGACATTAGACACCTAAGACTACAATAGAGGCTCCCATAAATGGCAATGTCTATAAAAAGACGTTTCTGGAAGTATGATTTAGCGATGAGGAAATTGAATTCCTCGTTATCTTCAGCCGTCCCACTCGAAGAAATAAACAAGTTTGTTCGCTGTACCCAAACAAGCCTTTATTATCCAATAATTGAGACCATTTTTTTATATTTTCTCTATGAAATGGCTGGTACCGGAAAGTCACGAGTCAAGTTTAAAGCCAGTTGGCGAGGTGTAACCTTGCAGCGAGTCCTCCATGAACAGAGTTGTCGTGTACAGTGTCCTTCCGGCCTCTCCCGCTTGGACTATGCAGCACACGCAACGCTGCATTATGGGATTGCTGGGACGTTACGACGACCAAAGAACAGCTGCTTTCCAATCCAATCAATGCATGTTCTCCGGATCTGGGCAGGGTTAAAAATAGGAACTCCCAGGCAAGTCTTTTTAAGGTCACCGGATGGGATCGCAGCGGTGACTAAAGAAATCACAACAAATAAGCTATGCTCATATCTGTTTTGGATAACATGATTCCCCATATGTTCTTTCAATAAAGCACACCATTCTGTCAGTGTCGCTAAGCGACTTCACTGAATAATTCAGGTAAAGTCTTAGAAAGTGGCATTAAAATGACAGCAGTGCAGCACAGTATGACATGCTCATAGACCGGCGTGCTATCTTGAGTCTCTTGACTGTGCCTGAGCAATTACTGCTATTGTTGGTTTAAGAACGAGAGGGAGGCAGAAGGTTGAATGATGACTCACAATCCCAGCAGTTTCTCATGCATTTCAAACAGCACCAGAAAGCACCGATTCTATTCAAAATCAAAAAGCATAATACAAGGATTGAAATTTCCTGGCAACAGTTACCAAATTATACATACAGTATATATAAATCAAGAATGTCAAGTAAATTTTTTTCTAGTAAATGGGTATAAACTGGTATCAGGGCTCGGTACTGTGACCATTTTTGTTTCTCATAAGCGCTGCCATTTCTGATGCACATGAGAAACATCAACCGAAAAATTAAACAAAAACATAACAAAACCACGCTACTTATTTGAGCAGCATTTATCAAGCACTTTTCAATGCCTTTCAAGCTTTCCACACAACTATTTCCAGCACTTTCAAGGTCTAAAAATTATCCAATTAAAATATTATTTTAATAGGATGACCGAAATATACTTTGTGGAAAACAAACACTTATTAAAAAAATGTCTTGTATTTTGAAATTATAAAACATCAAATCATCAAAAAATCTAAATTTGCCAAAGGTTTGCACTTTTTTTATATAAAAAAAAAGTCACAAAGTGCCTTGAAAAACTAACTTTTTTTTTAAATCATCACTGAAGTTATCACTCAGTTCAGTATAATACTATAGAATAATAATGTTATATTTAATAAAACTGAATATTTTATATTTTGCACGTTACTGTTGTTAATAAAAGTCATTTTTGTATGCTTCCCAACTCAAGCTCAGTGCTTTACCCTCAAATGTGTATTACCGAGACATAAAAATTGCATTCTTTTTATTTTTAGCAACTGCGCTTATTAATGCAAAACAATAGTAATTTTATGGTTAAATTATGTTTATTTTTAATACCCCCACACACCACGCCCCAGAGCTACCAAATCTGCTCCTGGCGCCACTGTCTGTAGAACTTAGTGCTCTCAGATGTTAGTCTGAAGCCCTGTGATATTATTCCAGATCGAAATGTTTTTAAAACACCAATGATTGGAACGCCTCAGTACAGAATCACCTCGAGCTTCGCAACTACGCATTTCGAAAAGACAATCAATATTCAACCATGCAGTGAGCTATTCATTTCCAGACCAAAGCAACTGGCATTAAATCTGGCATGCTGTAGGGCATAGTTGCGTTTATATTCCTGGGACTCACCCGTCTGCGACAGAAGGGCAGACTTTGAGCTATGATGTTGATGCTGAAGATCTTGAGGACTTTCTGGGGTGGTACAGGCTCCTTGGGGACATCCTTGGTGTCCAGTGCCTGGCTCTCCGGGAGAGCCTTGGGAGCCTTCTCTTTGCCCGAGGACTTGGCCGTCTTTCTCCTCGGGCTGGCTGACGAGAAGCGGGGAATGGGGCAATGCCGCAGCATTTCCAACACGAAGCTAGTAGGTCATATCCCAGCAGAGGCAAATTTGTGGGATTTGGTCGGTGGCAGAATCACTGAATGCCCCCAGAAGACGACTCACGAGAGTTTTAAGAGACATGACAGCTCTGAGGGTCCACACCAAGCTCGCTGCCCTGGATTGTGGCCCCTTTTTAAATATCAGAGGGTCTGATGTCACCAGGAGCCTGTTGGCCCCAGCGCCAGCTGTCCTGTACTGGACGACCCCCACCTAAACACATGAGCACAGGAATCTACTCCCTCAGCCCACCATGGAGCAATGCAGCCTCCGAGAGTCACATCAGAGACAGACATAACCCTTCACCTCTCTACCTTCACAGTTAGCACTGATTCAATGACAACCTCTACTTGAATATGCACCCAAGGAACATTAGAGTTAATGGCTTAGCAGCATTGTTAAATTTTACACTTAACAAAAAAATAGTATTTTTAATCTAGAATGCCAGTTCATCAGCTGCCAGACAGCAGCAATGCTGCCTGCTAACATTTTAAAGGCTTGTAAACCAGTGTTTCCTACAGAATTCTGCATTAAACAACAGGGACTGCTTTAAATCATATAAACAAGCATACAGTAAAAATATGATTTAAGTTTCAGAGTCCTCTAGCACACAAAACATCGCTGCTGAATGAATAACTTGCAAATCACTGAGTGAGTCAGATGTTGATTCTGAGTTGAGTGATTCAGTTAAAGATTCATCAGACTGATGTGAGCTTGAGTCTTTCTGAATGATTCTTTAAAACAAATGATAGTTTACACTGTAAAAAAAATAAAATACTACTGTAGTTTTAATGTAAAGGGATAGTTCACCCCAAAAAGAAAATCATTTAATGAATCATTTACTCACTCTCAAACTGTACCAAATGTGTCTGAGTTTCTGTTGTTCACAAAAACAAATTGATGTTTTGAAGAATGTTGGTGCGAAAACCTTTGGGTGAACTCTCCCTTTAAAGTAAGTGTTTGTGCTGCCTTAACATTTTAATCAAGTTTAGTCAAGTCAAATATCCAAACAACATTTCAAGTTGACTAGACTTAATTATTAAACACTTCAAGTTGAAACAATGTCACACCATGACTGAAAATACTGCGGTAAATCATCACAGAACTATAAAACTACTTTGCGTTTCATACTGTAATGAATGCTACGCAGCCAAGTCCACTTCAAGGGTTCAGTGGAGAACATAGTATCTAGTTTTTCTCCCAATGTAATGATACTCATTAATACCTGTATTTTAGGAGCCCTAGAGCAACTTCTCTAGTACAATGTACATCTGTGGAATATAAAACAGCTCTATGCTTTAGAGACACAGGGTTATTCGAGTCAAACTGACCCGAGAGCACCCGTCTCATTTATAGCCCTGGAAACCCAAAAGCTTCTGTCCTCTCGCTTCATACAGCCCCACGTAAGCCTTCCCCTAATCTCACGGTGCACAGCTATTTAGTGTGACTGGAACAAGGTAATTGCTGGGAATGGCAGAAATGTGAGGGGTTTAACCCCGGATCCTGCCGAATGTCAGGAGGAGGAATCCTTTATTCTGCATGCACGTCGCTTTATATATATATATATAGCCTCTCTAGGGCTGACTGATGGGGGAAGAAAAGGGAATTTTCATTTAGGAGATCTAAAACAGATCAAACCTGTGCAAGGAAAACAAGGGCTACTTTTTAGAAGACTAAATTAAATCCTATACAATAACAGAATATTTTAACCTTAAAAAAAATCCCTCTTTTTTTTTCTTCTTCTGCAGAATACAAGATAATTAAAGCTTTTTTTGAAAGCTTTGGAAATTCTAAAATTGAAAGCTTATTTAAACATTGCATGTAAATAATACTAAACTAACACTGTAAGATTTATCTAGGAAACATCACTTTGTATGATGAAAGTTTACTCATGTATGCAAAGCTCAAATCATTTTAATGACAGATCAATGATTTGTTGTGCCATGTAACTTAAAGTGAATGACGTTGCCATGTTTGACGCATGTATACATGAGTTGAATAATCATCTGACTTGACTCGAGAACAAATGATTGCTTAAAGTTTGCCGTTCACTACAAAGTGATCATCGCTTGAAAATAAATCACATTAGGCGACTGTTATGACATTGCTGGACCCTTAAACTTTGGACAAAAACATAGCGTCTTCTGTTAGACCTGTACACAGACATACTTTCACTTCACAGGAAGCATTTCTAAAGGTCACAAAGGTCATCTCAAAAAGCAACAGCCATGTGGAAAAACCCTATTCTTTATATTTGCAAAAAGTACATCCACACACTACTCACAATAAAGCACTGAGATGAAAGAAATACACATTTTTATTCCTCTGAAAGGAAATAATCAAGTGTTTAATGTGAAAGCGTGCGACGACAAAGGCCAAACAAAGCCTGCAGTCGACTCACTAGAGAGGAAAACAACCAAACGAGCGAGTCAAGTTTTAAAAGCTTATGAATCATTCATGTTTAAGCTTGCTTCGGGGGGAAAAGCATTCCTCACAAGGTTCTTTAGGGACAAAGTTTTATGACAATAGCACATTAAGAACAAAAGTCAATCCTCCGGTGAAGAGTTTTCCACATGGACGCTCTGCAAGGGCAAGGATCTAATAATAGGAGGATTGCATAGCACCACTTTAATAAGAGCAAAGCACACAGACGGCATTTAATATCAGACCTCTCTTACAACATGCAAAATCCATCAAAAGTCTGGATCTAGATATTAGAGATGATCCTATCATTTTTAGTTTGTTTAGTTGCACCCAAATACCCAAATCTAATGAGTAGAATTTGGCTTGAAATTGCATGGTTCAAGCTGAACTCAAATTGAAAAGAGTCTTTGGCGGCCTCATGTGGCTAAGAGTGGAACTGCATGCACTGCGAAATAAAATAAGGGGGCTTAATTTAGCAATGCGGTTACATTTCTGTCACCGGACTATCTTCATTTGGTGACATACATTGTATATTACTTGGTAAAACTGGTGAGAGCCTGTCCTTGCATCATCTCTGACAGACACTCAGCCGCACCACTTCATTATCCAGAAATGCAGCAGCGTCCAGTCTCTCTTCGCCTGACTTCTACACTCCAGAAACACTTTGAGCACAAGAGGGGGCTGATAATGAAGGCTGCCAGGCAATATTGTGAAGTGCTCCCACATGAAAGTTCCTCCTCACAGGAAACTGAGCTGAAGCAGACAGGAAGCAGTCACCTGATCATCCAGACATGATGACCGTGAACTCCTTGCTTCTGTCTGAAGGTCAGGATTGGCAGATAAATGAACTAAACCATTGCTGTTCATGAAGTAAGCTGAACCACAGTGTTACACACACACACACACACACAAGCAGAGATTATTATACGGTTCTGGCGCGATGTTAAAATAAGAATAAAGGCCCAGTGTGAACATACTGTACTGATTCAGATCAAAGAGTCGAACACTGCTCTACACGAGCCTGGTCACACTCTATAAAAGCAGAGAGAGGTTCAGACAGAGCTGTGCTGATCCGACTGTGCTGTTGTGTCATGTGTAATGCGACGAGCTCCAGGCTCCGAGTCTGACAGATGATCCCAGAGCAGGAGCGCACCTGGACACGAGGAGAAAGGGAGTGTGTTTGTGCTGCTTCTGCATAACCAAAGTCTTCACTTCGCTCTCCTCACACAGACGAGGACACCTGGGGTCAGACGGGCCACTTCAAGTGCATTAAAGGGATAGTGGGTAAATACAGCTGAATAAAACAGGCTGCATCTTACATCTTCTGCAGTGTGTATAACTGTGAACAGCTCTGGAGTGCTTCTGAACACACAGGTCAGAGGTCAGCGAGTGCTTCACGCCTCAGTAAACACAAGTCTGAGAGCAGATCAAAAAAAGTGGATGTTTTCATGCCACAATCTCTTTTTGGAATCAGAGAGCGATTGAGCTGCACTTGAGGACAGCAGATGCTCAACATCAACACATGTCCATTTCATCTTCTTTGAAGAGCATCTTCAAACTGTCTTTATCCAAGTGTGCCAGTCCTTATGACTGATTATTA